>NW_006439717.1:1688090-1719785 GCF_000325575.1 Pteropus alecto
TGTATTTATCCCAAGACTTGAAAACCCATATCTGAAAAGATATTTGCACACCAGTGTTCATAGCAGCATTATCCATGGTGGGCAGGACATGGAAGCCATCAAAGTGTCCTACAATAGATGATTGGCTAAAGAAGTTGTGGTACATATATACAATGTGATATTACTCAGCCACAAGAAGGGATGAAATACTCCCATTTGTGACAACATGGATAGACCTCGAGATAATCAAAGCCCAAAATAAGCCAGACAGAAAAAATTGAAAATCACATGATATCACTTATATGTAGGATATAAACCTAAAAGCAACAAATGAGCAAGATAAACAAGCAGAGACTCATAGACATGGACAATAGACTAGTGGTTACCAGAGGGTGGGAGGGAGGAGAGACGGGGGAGGTAGATGAGGTAAAAAGGGTCAAATATGTAAATTACAAGTTATGTAAATTACATCAAGTGAATTAAAAAAACCTATTGAACAATTACTTAATTGCACATTTGGAATGAAAAATTTAAATATTTTTATTAAAGACATGATAAGATTATGAAGGGCTTCCAAGATCAGTTGAGTGAATGTGTGCCTCACCTGAAAATGAGGAGTGGTAAATGTAAAGCCCTTCTAAAGAGATTTCTGGAAATTGGAGTGGTATTTTGTTTGTTTGTTTGCTTGTTATTGGCTCCAGTGGTTCTAGGCCCAGGATTACATCTGTATGTTTGAGCTAAATGGAATATTGCTCCTTAAAAAACTCTCTATTCTTTTGAATTAGACTGTACCCCACTACAACAGAAGTGCCACTCCACCACAATAACCTTCCGATGATTTTCCTCTCTAACTCTAACATCTCTCCCTGGGAATGGACAAAGAAGAGGCTCTGACAAGTTTCCTATTGCCACCTTACAAATTTCTTTTTTTATATTTATAAGATATAACATTTTTCATCCTTTTATTGTTAACCTTTCTGTACATGGTATTTAAGGTAAAACTCTTAAGCAGCAATTAATTGATAATTTCTATTTTTTGGTTGGAGTATTTAGTCCTTTTATATTTAATATAATTACTGATGTAGTTGGATTTAATTTCCCATCTCACCATTTGTTCTCTGTTTGTCACACCTGCCCTGTATTTCTTTTTCTCTTTCTTGCCTTATTTTGGGTTAACTGTTTTTTTTTTTTTAAAAATCACTCCATTCTTTCCTTTCCATTAGGAGGCAGTCTTTTACTCTTGTTTTAGTTGTTAAAAAAAAATCACTCCATTCTTTCCTTTCTATTAGGAGGCAGTCTTTTACTCTTGTTTTAGTTGTTACCCTGGATATTATCACATGTATTCTATAAATTGTACTTTTCTCACTTCCTGGGCAATGAAAAGATAGTTTAAATGCTTTCTACCCCTCCCTAACCTTTTGTGTTGTTATTGTGGTGCATTTTGATTATATGTGTGTGCATGCATATATATGTGTATATATGTATACATATGCATGTGTGTGTACAATGTCTCAAGACATTATTATGTTACTATACAGGTCAATATTCATTTGAATTTACCCACAGGTTCAAACTTTTAGGTGCTCTTAATTCATTCCTCTATTTTGATGTTTCCATTTAGGAATGTCTTCCTACTATATAAAGAAATCCTTTCAGTATTTCTGTTATGCAAGTATGCTAGTGCCAAATGTTTTCAGTTGTTGTTTGTCTGAAAATATTTCTCTTTCTTTTTTGAAAAGGCAGAATTTTAATACCTGTTTTAATTAATAGGTTAAGTCATGCAGTTATAACATAATTACAATTTTCTGAAAGGGTATTATTGTTTTAAAAAAGGCATATTCATTACTTAAGTAACATCTAGTACTTTGTTGGTATACCACTGTGTCAAAGGCTCTGGCCAAAAACATCCAAAACAAAACACTCAATCCAATGTTTTAAGCCTCACTTTGTTAATTAAGCCTGTATGCAGCATGTGATGCCTCTAAAAGAAAAGGAACACAAAATCAGGCAGAGCTGGGGAGGCTGTCAATGCTTAGAGTTGTCAGGTAAACTGCAGACAGGGATACCAAGTACTTTTTTGTTGTTGTTAATCTAACTGAATTATTGTTCGATTACTCAACACAATAGATCTTCAAAAGAAATGAAACATTAATTAGCATGATAAGAAGATTAATGCATTATTTGGACTACATGTCATACTTATATTTAGCAAATTCACATAGTTTTAACAAAGAAAGCCTCCCTCATTTGCAGTTATGAAGATAATTATCCATTTGGATTTTTTTTTTTTGCTGAACTAAACAGAACTATTGAGCTGTAAATGATATTGTTTTATGTCATAAAAATACTAGCTTTTTTCATTTATGTTTATAAGCAAGCATTCACTGCTTGAATCAAGGTTAAGCTTGTTAATTTAATAAAGGCAATTTTATTTTAGCGACATGTACTTATTTTATTCTAAAAGAATATGTATTTTATTCATAAAGAGAATAGCATCCTGTGAAATTGACTTAAATTTCGCTGATATGAAATAACAATAACTCATTTTAGGACCCTATCATCTTCTGAAAAATGCCACTTCTTAAATGTGTCATACCATCCCAGACTTGGCCAGAGCAAAATAATGCAAGCAACTAATTGCTTGGCTCCAATGAAAGGTAATTAACATGTCGGAACAAGCTATGGAGCAAGGAAGCATAACCAGATGAAAGGAGACTTTTTATTTAAAGGCAAAATATCTCATATGTCCTTCACAGGCAAGTTCTACTTTCACACTTACCAATCTGTATATGATCTCTTAACCTTGACTTCTTTCTTCTTAAAGGGCTGATTTAGGTTGAGTTGTTGAGAATGATGTCCATAAGAGAAAGAGATTTCTGTGGTTACATGTAAACCTGTGATAGGTTTGCAGAAGTTACAGGCAAAGATGGTAGTTAAGAAATCAGCAATGATCCATCTATTTGAAGTTCAAACCAGCTTCACTGTACACCCTAAAGACTTTCTCAATGGCGTTGACACAGACGGCTGCTCTCAGGTTCAATCTTAGGTTATACTTTATGGCTATATAAATGATTTGCCTGGCAGAAAACTCCATAGTGTAAGCTAAGGCAGAATGCACAATGTTTTTCTTGGATGCCCTTGGTAATGTTTTGGAACCCTGCTGTGGGTAAAAGAGGCGCTTTCCAAATTTTCTTTCTAAACTCTCTAAAACAGACATGAGCAGGTAAGAGTTAGAATCTCTTTCCTATTTGAAGGTCAAATGGCCATAGCTGATGTGATTTATATTCTTCAGCCACTAAAAGTAAGATATTGTCACTCCTCCAGCATTTAAGCAGAGGTCAGGAATAATCATAATGTTTCTCTCCAGAAAAATCTTATCAGCTTCTGGAGTCGTTGGTCCATTGGCAGCTTTGGCAATGATCTTGGCTCTGACTCTGGGTGCATTGGATTTGGTCCACTGCTTCTTATTGGCAGCAGGGATCAGTATGTCACAGTCTGCTTCCAAGATGTTTCCTTTCTAGGGCTTTGCCTTGGGGAAGCCCAGAATCCACCAGTGTTGCAATTTGAAGTTTTCTAGTTCCTTTGGATCAATGCCATATGAATTCCATATGCTCCCACTAGACTCACCAACAGGAATACATTTAGCACCAATAAGATGCAAATATCTCATAGAATGCAGGCCTACATTGTCAAATCCCTGAATAACGAATTTTTCTCTCCAAATCCTGGAGACATTCCTAAAGTGCTCATGTGAAAAGCTTCAATGAAGAAGTTTTCAATCACATGGAAAACACCATGGGCAGTAGCAAAGATACTACCGTGGATACCACTTTGACTGATGGGTTTACCAGTAATGCAGGCATGTGCATTGATATCAGTGTGTTCTATGGTGCTGGCATAGGTGCCAACAATCCAGGACAGCTCCGGCTCTCCTGTGCGGGTGTCTGGGAAAGGCACGTCAGCACTAGGACCAATTAAGCCCTTTTTCCGGTAGTTCCGTGGAGAACCTCCTTGAGATCTTTTCCAATTCATTATTGTAGTTCTTAGGATCGATCTTAACATCAGCTTTAGTACCCTCAGTTGACACATCAATCACAGCACATTTATACATTATCAGAGAAACCAAAGCTTTTACTTTATCTACACTCACATTTTTACTATCACGTTTACCTCCTTTACAGGGCTCTCAGTGCTGGTTGTGTTGGGTTTATTAGCCCTGGATGACTTCCCGGAGCTGTTGCCGCGCTGGATGGGGAAGGACAGGTTCAGCACATGCTTACAGGGCTTTATGGTTCGCAGGATGCCATGCGTTAGATTCTGCTTCTGCTTCTGCTCCTCGCTCTCCGGGGTCTTGCCGTCTTCCATCAGTTTGTCCTCCACTGTGGTGGCGCCACGGTCGAAAAAGCCCTCCACCATCTTGAAGAAGTTGGGGTCGTCCTCGAGGTCTGTAGTCCTGCTGTAGTGTCACCGGGCAGGCGGCGCAGGCCTGGACAGTCTGGACTGCAGCTGCAGAGGCCAGCGCGGCGGGGCAGGGCGGCAGTGGCGTTTCGCTCAGGCAGCAGCACGTGGCGGCCAGGCGGGGGCGCCGCAGGAGAGGCCCCGGGGACGGCTGTCCTTTAAGCTTCCTGCCTTCGTGGCTGCCCTCTCCCCTCTGGCCGCTGGCCACCTGACCTGGAGGAGCCGGCTGCGGCACAGCGACGCCCGAGAAGGCAGGGCGGGACGGGCCCCTGGTGCGTGTGTAACTAACAAGCTGGGCCTGGGCCTCCCTCGGCCCAGCCCGCCCGGTATGTGGCTGCAGAGAGGAGAAGCTCTCCCTTTATTTCTGAGGTACCTTTGAAGTATTGAACTTCCTTTCCGTGTATTTTCTTCCATCATTTTCAAATGTCAATCCACTATCTTAAGGCTTCCATCACTTCTGTTGGGAAATCAGTTTGCAGTTTAATGGTTGCTCCTTCGAAGGCAGGCACACTCCTTCTTATTTCCCAGGTAAAAAGTACAAATGGAGGCCCTTGACTCCAGGCCCTTTTGTGTCCCACCCTTGAGTCCTTCATGAAGTCAGAGGGTCTTTGCATGCTTAAAGAATTCAGCTCACACAATCAAGCTCCATGCATGCTCCTCAGGCCTGGTGTGCACACTCCTCTGAGACCTGAAGTGGACCTGAGACTGTTGGGGCAGGGAATTCTGGGGTCCCAGGTATTTGGAGCCGTGGGTGGGTCCATCAGCCAGACTCTGCAAGGACCCTGACACTGTGAAGAGTGGCAGGCTGGAAGGAAGCCACCTAGGAAGCCCTGAAATACAAGTCCAGGCCTGGAGCATGGTTGCCTGTGTCTCAGTGGTACTGTTTAAAGGTAATTTGTCTTTTGCTCAGTCTGTTTTTAAACATTTCTTTTTATCTTTGGTTTTCAGTAGGTTATTATGAAATGCCTAGGTGTGGTTACTTTTGTATTTGTCCTGCTGGAGCTTCATAGTGGTTAAGCTCCTTTCTCTCATCTCCAACCCACCTTTATGTTTTATGATGTACAGAATTTGGACAGTGTATTTCTTCTTTAACAACTCATTTCATTTAGGCGGCACTTAAAGGGAGACCGCTTGCTGTTTCAGTTAGCATCGCTCAAGCAATAGCTGGAGTTGTGCTTTTCAGCTTTTTCTCAGCACTCCTAGAACTAGTCTTCTCCTGCCCTCTCAGGCATAGCAGTAGCAAGAAAGCTCCCATTCCTAGCTCCACAAGACCCCCCACCCACCCACCTTCTGAGCTCCTGAGATAGCATCACAGATGGGCAGCACCCCTTTGCAGAGATCTGAGTTTCAGCTCTTGGAGAATTTCCTACAGGCTTCTAGTTGCTGATGATCCAATCTCTTTTCTTTGTTCCCCTAGCCCTAAGCCATTTGCTGTAATTACCATCTCTGTATCACCATAATGCTCCCTTTTTACTTTTCCAATTTTCAATTTCTATTTAACTATGTTTTCATATTAAATTATATCATTCTGTCGCATTGTTTTCTTTCTGCAACTCTAAATACATATATGTTAGACCTTACCATTTCACACAGATTTTAATGATTTTATGCTGTATTTTCCATTTTGTTTTTGTTTTTGTATTTCAGTCAGGATATTTTCTATTGACCCACATTCTAGTTTATTAATCTCTTCTGTTTCTAATCTAATTTTGGTCATTATATTTTTCAATTCTAAAATTTACTTTTGATTCTATTTTATAGATTCCAGTTCTCTGGAGAAATTCTCCATTTTACCATCTATTTTCTCAGACACATTTATCAAAGTCATTTTAAAATGCATGTCTAAAGAGATAACAAGTGTTGCCAAGGATGTGGAGAAAGGGAACCCTTGTGCACTGTTGGTGTGAATGTAAATTAGTACAGACATTACAGAAAATGGTAGGGAGAGTCCTCAAAAAAATTAAAAATAAAACCAACATGTGATCCAGCAACCCTACTTCTGGATATATATATTCAAAGGAAATGAGACAGCTGCACCTGTGTTCACTGCAGCATTATTCACAATAGCCAAGACATTGAAACAACCTAAATGTCTGTCAATGAATAAATAGATAAAGAAAATGTGATATATGTGTATATATATCACGATGGAATAAATAGCCATATAAAGAAGGAAATCTTGCTATTTGTGATAACATGGATGAAACTTGAGGGCATTATGCTAAGTGAAATAAGGCAGAGAAAGATAAATACTATATGATCTCACTTATATATGGAATCTAAAAAAGCCAAATTCATAGAAACAGAGAATAGATTGGTGGTTGCCAGGGGGTGGGGGAGCTGAAAAGATGTTGGCCAAAGGGTACAAACTTCCAATATCAGGATGAATAAGTTCTGGGGATCTAATGTACAGCATGGTGATTATAGTTAACAATATGGTATTGCGTACTTTAAATTTTCTAAGAGAGTGGATCTTAAATGTTATCACCGTACACGCAAAAATATGGTAACTATGTGAGGTGATAGATGTGTTAACTAGCCTTATTATGGTAATTATTTCACAATATATTCATATATCAAATCATTCTGTTTACACTTTAAACTCACACAATGTTATTTGTCAATTATATCTTAATAGAGCTAGAAAAAGCAAATGTTTGTTGAATAAAGAAGTGAATGAATATAAAAAAATAAAATGCATGTCTAATACATCCAATATCTAGAGCACCTGTGGTTCTGTTCTGTGTGTGTTTTTTTTTTTTTTAATTTAGTCCCATTTTAAGGAATACCTGACATTTTTAGAAATAAAATTGTTATCTTACTCCAGAAAAGAATGACTTTTGCTTTGAGCAGGCAGTTAGAGGGAAATGATCTTAATATATTTGGCATTGGGCTTTTTCAAAATTGTTTCTACTGTTGTAAGGACTGGTGAATTTCTTGTTTAGTATTCCTCCTACAGTGTAGTGCTTCTGTGACCTTCCATGGCTGTAACTAGAGGAGTCATTGCTACTCACCTCTTCTTGGCTGACCCTGAACTCCAATTTTGAACTACAGTTAGATCTGCTTGGCTTTTCAGCCTCAGAGGCAGTACTTCCTGTTCAGCTTCTTATCTTCTTGCCATGTGCTACTTAGGAAATGACCGATATCTTTTGGGGAAAATTGATGCAGAATGTTGGGCTCACCTGAAAACATTTTGCTTCTTTTGGGAATCTTAGCCCAACAAATCCCAACTGCCTTGGTAGCTCTGAACTTCAAGTTTTGTGTTCATATACCCACAAACTGCTGAAAGCTCACCTAAGATTCTTAGCCTCTTAACTATCACTTTCTGCTAGGCTTCTCTTGACCATGCCCCACTTACAAAGGCCTTGCCAAGACAATACAGAATATCAAGCTCATCTCAATGTACTTCTCTTCCCTCTGAGGTCTTGGTCTCTGACTCTTGGCAGCCTTGTTAGACTTGCCAATACTTTCAAACAAATGCTTTTTGCATTTTATTTATCTTTTTCTAGTTCTTAAAAGAAATGTTGATCAGATACAAGCTGGTCCTACATGATCAGAAGTGAGGTATATACATTCTTTATAACATGAAATTTCCAGAATGATGGAGCAACTTTGTAGGCAAAGCTTTGACTTTCCAAAAACTCTTAGTTTGGGCTGTCTGAAACATTTCTCTATCATTTGACTCTTGATTGCTTTTCGATGCTCCACCTTCATCTCTGTAATAATTAGGCAGTATGAGGTGACTTAAAGAGAAACTCTAAATCCTTTCATCTTTCAGATGCTTGTAGGGGAGGGAGAGAGAAAAACAGGGAATCTGATTTGATAAGAACTGGCAAACCACTCCCTGTATAACTCTGCACCTTTCTCATATGCCCAGAAAAACTGCATGCATTGACAGCGCTCCCACTATTCCAATCCCAGGTTTCTCAATCTTCTTTCAACAAAGTCCTTTAGCAATATCAGGATCTGTACCATTCCCTATTCAGAGATGATATTTGAGCGATTGCTTCTATTAATTTCTCTCATAAATAATCAACTCTTTGAGTATACATAGCTAAGGCTTGTTCAGCAGAAGACAGACAGTGTCTTAAGGCATTTGTTACAGCTGTGGCCAAGTACCACACAATTACCATCAAAATACATTTTCTGGACAGTGGCTATTTGGATCCTGTATCTTTTGTTGTTGTTGTTGTTGTTGCAAATTAGGATATTTTACATATTTTCTGTTAAGACTGACAACATGTTCTCAACTTTTCCAACTTCTGGCTTGAAAAACTGGCCTAAGGATTGCCAAGATTCTTATGCAAGATGTATCCTAGGGAACAGCACTGTATAAAATCCATGTTCTGGTAATAATAGACTTCTATATATGGGTATTCAAAACATTTTTTAAAGCATCATATATTTAGAAATTTACTACAGATTATAAATATAAAAAGATTTTCTACAGTTCACTAATGCAAAAGAAAAAAAATGGTGGGGGAAAGGAAAAGAAATTTCTACCAATCTCTCTTTTTCTTTTACTAATAAAAAATTAAAGCAAAAGTATTTTTATTTTTCTATACTGAACATCTAGGTTTACTATTACTGTTTAGCCAAAGAATGCTGAGTTTAATTGAATTCAATTTTAAAGTATTGAATAGAAAAAGAAAATTATTGTCCCACTCAACCCAGTCTTGCAAACAAGAACTGCTATTTAAATGCCTTTGAGAGTAATTCTACCCAATACACTCATTTTGTACTAGTGCATTATTTTAATAACAAAAAATATCTAAACAAAATCTATTAAAAACATTGAATTCAAAGAAATTATAGGTGCTATTGAATGCATTGAAATGACTATGCTGTTTTATTACAGCAGTCTCAAGGTCCCAGAAGTTATTTATTTCTATTTTTCTAGACATTAAAATAGATAGCATCACTTTATGAACCATATTTATCATATATTACATTTACATATATTATTATTTCAATTTTCTCTAAAACTGTGGGGAGTATAATAATTATTATTCCTGTTTTCCAAATGAGCAAGCTTAAGCCCAGAAATGCCAGGCCACCTTACAAAAAATTACAAAGCAATTGAAGAACAAAGCTAAATTTTGAATCAAAGCAACGTAATCCAGAACCCACAGAGTTAATCAATATAAAACATGACTTCATAAAAAATACATCAGTGTAAGTATGGCATGTTTTGGGAATTGTATTCCAATTTGGCAGATAAGGAAGTACTTCCCTGAGAAAGTAATATGTGAGATGGACTAGAAAGATGAGTAAGAGATATGCAAAGCTTTGACAGATTGAGCTGAGATTAGTTCCAAGTGATGGCAAAGTAATAGTACTATCTAGCCAATGTCCCAAGATTAAAAATGTGACTTACTCCAGGAATAGAAAGTAGCCTATGTGCCTGAGGTGGAACTAATTTGTGACAGAGTAGTGTAGAAAATAATGAAGGTGGAAAGTTAGAATGGACCAGAAAGTAATCAAGTGTTATTTATTCCATATGTAGGTGATGGAACGTCACTGAAGTACTTTAAGCTGTGAAGTTATTTAAATACATTTAAATGTATTTAATTTTGGAAAGATCACTCTGTAGAGTTATATTTTGTTTTTTTTTTTTTTGCGTTGTTTTGTTTTTGGCTTTCTAGGTAAGGCACAGTATTTTATTTTGGGGAAATTCTAATATTGAACCCAAATTGGATCCCTCAAGCTTTCCACATTTGTCTTTTTTTAAAACAATTTTTAATTAGTTTCAAGTATACAGTACATTGTTTAGATATCTATATAGTTCATCAAAACGATCCCCCCAATTGCTCCCTCCCTCCCCTGACCCTCCACCTAGCCAACGTATTCATGCTAACTGCATTCCCTATGCCATGCTCCCTATCCCTGTGACCATCCATCAGCTACTAATTTGTACTTCTTTAACCCTTCACCTTATTCTTCCAGCCACTCAAACCCCCCCTCCCCTCTGTCAGTCACCAAATTGTCCACTATATTTGTGAGTCTGTTTTTGATTAGTTTGTTCTTTTTATTCCTTAGATTTTGCATATAAGTGAAATCATATACTGTTTATCTTTCTCTGTCTGACTTAAATACCTTCTAGGTCCATCAAAGCAATATTCTTTTTTCATCCCCTTCCTTTTAGTCTCTGTGTGTCTTTTAATCAGAAGCGAGTCTTGTATTTTTTCCTCTTAAAGAAGTCCCTCCAACATTTCCTGTAATACTGGGTTGGTGGTGATAAATTCCTCTAGCTTATTTTTTGTCTGGGAAGCTCTTTATCTGTCCTTCAACTCTAAATGATAGCTTTGCTGGGTCAAGTATTCTTGGTCGTAGATCCTGAGTCTTCATCCTGTTGAATATTTTTTACCAAGCCCTTCTGTCCCGGCATCTTATCTCTTACCATTCTGATTACATGTCCTTGGCTTTCTCATCCTCTAGATAGGGCATTTGATCCTTTAATTTATTCACTTTGTTTATTCTATTCAGATAATGTGTTCTTCATTTCAGACTGGTTCTCTTTTATAATTTCCATTTGCATTTATGTTTATCTCTTTGTTTAAGTTCTCACTGAATTTAACCAAAAGTTTATTAAGCATCTTTATAACCAGTGTTTTGAACTCTGCATTTGTTATATTTCTTGACTCCATTATATCCGGATCTCTGTTCTGTTCTCTCATATGGTTTCTGCTTCTTTGTCTTCCCATTTTGGCTGCCTTTCTGTGTCTGTTTCAATGTACTAAGCAAAGCTCCTAAGTCTCCTGGTCTTATTAGTGTGGATTTGTGTAGATGTCCAGTGGCACAGTCCTGAGAGGGGTTCAGCTGCAGGCCAAACTTAGCCCAAGCCTCTGCCCCTCAAGGCCACCTGTTAAGATTCGGCAA
Source organism: Pteropus alecto (assembly GCF_000325575.1). Classification (NCBI taxonomy): domain Eukaryota; kingdom Metazoa; phylum Chordata; class Mammalia; order Chiroptera; family Pteropodidae; genus Pteropus; species Pteropus alecto. Next base: position 1,699,407 of record NW_006439717.1, read on the forward strand.
GCAACCCACAGATGCTGTGCCTCAAAAGGTCACACCAGAAATCGAGGCCAGCTGCCTCCAGTGTGAGTCTAGGCACTGCTCAGCAAGGAGCACCTGACTCGCTGAGGATATACCTGGTTGTGGCTTGGGTGGGCCATGAGTTGGGGGAGGCAGCGTTTCAGGGAATCCTCCTGGTGGAGTGACCTCTGTTATCCAGTTTGATGACATCACGGCTATGGTGGCGCTGTGTCTGGCACACTAGTATAAGGTAGGGCTCAACAGGGAACAATGGATACCGCCGGCACTTCTGTGCAGCACAAATCTTGCTCTGACAATGTCTTCCTGTAAGTCCCTGATACCCTCTGCACGCGGCCGAATCAGCCTGGTGCTCAGAGCGAGCAGGTCTGTCACCGTGAAAATCCGCTTGCAGATGAGGCCTCTTTAAGAGGCTTCTTCTGCTGCTGCTGCCACTGCCACAGCCTCCATCTCACTCAGCTGCTTGAGACTAAGCAGCCCCACGTCCTAACCCCATCCTACCTTCTGCCATTGCAGGGTGATTTCTTAGATTTCTCTCTAGTTGTATGATTTGTTCATCTAGATCCCAGGTGATTTTTCCTTGCTGCTGCTCCTTGTTTCCATCACAACTTTGATTTGGTCGCCAGAGGAATGAACAGAGCCTATATCATCTACGCCATTATTTTCCCTCCACATTTGTCTTATTTCTACTCTCTCTAATTAACATAGAATGTAATCTATGTTATTTATAACTTGATACATCTGTCAAATATATATAATTTAAATATTATGATAGAATTAATATAATTATGGGAGAAAAATATTTGTATATTTGATTACTATAAAGATAAGATAAAAAAGATAATCTATGTACTAGTTCTTTTTTTCCCTTAGTTTTCAGAACTTGAAATCAATCTTGATTGTTAATTCATTTCAGGCACCTAAATGTATTTACTCTTTTTCCTTCAAGGTATCCTTGCTTGTTTTTTTAAAAAATATTTTTATTGTAAATTAAAAAATATATTATAGAAAAATATAAATTTTATGTAAGCATAAACTATATGTAAGTATTACATACATATTATATATTATACATATTATACATATTACATATACGACTGAAAAAATGTTTAACATGGTGTTTATTAAGTTTCTTCATTGCATAAGTTATTATTCCCATTGTAATTAATAATTTGTGAAGAGGTAGTTTGAGACTATGCAAATCTCTTATGCCTTGTTAAACTTTTACTCTATAGCTTTAGCATCCTTTGATAATTTCCTAACTCCTCCATTCCTTCTTTATTAGTTCACATTCTTCTATAAGTAAGGGCTCTCTTCCTCCCTCCCTCCCTTCTTCCCTCCCTCCCTCCTTCCTTCTCTGTTTCGCTGTTTCCTGTCTCTCTTTCTCAGTATGGACTCATGAATTCTTATTTTATTTAACAGGTTACAATAAATTACTATTATTATTTATTGTTACATTCAAATTTTCTCAGATATGCCCAGTGGGATGCCCTCCAAGCTGGCTCCTATTTCCTTTTGGTATGTCTTATCATTCTTTGATCACTTCCCTTTATAGCACAAAAACACTCATCTTGTCCTTTTCTTGCCCTAGCCCTGAGTCAATCTTCTTTCCAAGATATCCTGGTTCCTTTAAATGGAAAATAGTATTTAGAAAATAAGATCTGGGTACTAGCTGAGCTTAATGGTACTGTTGTCATTGTCTCTAGACTCTCTTACCAGACAGAGCAAGATAAAAATGTGTTTTCATGTATAATTATAAACACATTTACATAAATATGCAGATGCATCATCTACCTTTCCATATTTGGTATGCGCTTTTCTAACAGTAAGAAACCTGGTTCCTATTTGTTTTCATATTTTCTGTAAAATTCTAGAATACATAGAAAAGCATTTCAGAATTTTTGACCCATACTAGAGTGAGAAATCTGTTAATTAGTTATCAATATGTGTTTACCATTATTATTATCCTTTTAAGATTTAAATAAACTTTATTTTTTAGAACAGTTATTTTAGAAATAGTTATTTAAAATAATTATTTACAGAAAAATTGAAAAGATAGTACAGAGAGTTTCCATATACCTTGCATCTAGTTTCACTTAACATCTTACATTAATATATTCGTTAGAATTAATGAACCAATATTAATATATTATTAACTAATATCCATACTTTTAAATTCAGATTTCTTTAGCTTTTATCTAATGTATTTTTGTTGTTGTTGTTCCAGGATCCTATCTAGGATACCACATTATATTGAGTTTGTCATGTTGCTATCAGATTCAGTTGATTCAGTTTCTCAGACTTTTCTTGTTTGTGATAACCTTGACAGTTTTAAGGAATACTGATCAGATATTTTGAGGAATGTCCATAAATTTGAGCTTGTCTGATGTTTTCCTCATGATTAGACTGGAGTTATGTAGGTTTTTTTGGAGGAAGACTACAGAAGTAAAGTACTATTTTCATCATATCATATCATAGCAACAGTACATTCTATCAACATAACATCACTGTTGGAGTTTACTTTGGTCGCATGTCTGAGGTAGTGTTTGTCAGATTTTTCAACTGTAAAGCTACTCTTTTCTCTTTGTTTGTTTGTTTGTTTTTTTATACTGTATTCTTTGGAAGGAAGCCACTATGTGCAGCTCACAATTATGGAATAAGGAGTTATTCTCCTCCTCCTCCTCAAGGGTGGATTATCTACATAATTTGGAATTATTTTGCACAGTAGATTTCTTCTCCATTTATTTATCTGCTTAATCCTTTAAATCACTGTGGTCTCATGAATATTTTTTATTTTGTGTTATAATCTAATACTACTTATTGCTCAAATTGTTCTATCTTTGGTCATTGAGACCTCTTTCAGTTGGCTCCTGTGCTCCTTTGACATACACTCATCATCGTGTATGTGTGTGTGTTACTATAAATGCTTGAAGCATATGTTATATTTTCTGCCCTAGCCCTACAGTCGTTCTTCAAGGAGTCCTGTTGCTTTTACTGGAGAATAGTATTAGAAGCCAAAATCTGGGTGGTAGATGTGACTGTTGCTACTGATGTGTTGTTGTTTCAGGCCCTCTCAATTGACAGCAAAGAAATACAGGTGTGCATGTATATACACATACCTACAAATATTCCAATATGTAGTTATAGTAAGCTAAACATGAGTTTATATTGATGTTTCCAACTTTTATCTATTGTCACATGAATCACTCTGGTCTTCTCTTATTTATCTGCACACACCCATTTCAACAGTGAGAATCATGGCTCCTACCATCTGCCATTGATTTACTTATTTAAGTATCTAAATTGTTAACTCCTGCCCTTTGTAGGAAACAAATTTATCAGCTAGAATAGAGTGCTTATGTACAATTGCTTTTGCCTTCAGTCTTACAGATTCCACTAATTTCCAAAGTAATTTAGATCATCACTTTCCTAACCACTTCAGTGAGGTTGTTTCACACGTTTGTAATACAGTTAGATTGCTTTTTCACATTCTGCATTTCAACCTGGGGTTCCTCCAGTCTCCAAAATGATATATTTTTGATTTGCACATAGTAAGGTTCACTCTTTTTTGCTGTAAAGTTCAATGAGACTTGATAGATGCATAGTGTCATGTACCCACAATTATAGTATCATACAAAATAGTTTTGCTGCCCTAAAAATCCTGTGTTTCACTTATTCATTCCTCCTTCCCTTCCCCCTGAACTGGTAACTACTAATATTTTACTCTCAGAAAATCACCTAAGTGGAATAAATACAGGTTGTAGCCTTTTCATCCTGGCTTTTTTAATTTACCAATATGCATTTAAGATTTATCTATGTTTTTTTCATTTTTTTTAATCACCGAATAACATTCCATTGTATGAATATACTACAGTTTGTTTATCCATTCATCTGCCAAAGAACATCATGGTTACTTCCAGTTTTGGACGATTATAAATACAGTCAATTCTAATTACCCATGGTAGTTATGCTCTATAACATAACTGTGAATATTGAATTAGTGAATATAGATCCTTTGCTCCTAGGGGAAATATAAGATTAGTTCCCTATGATCCTCTGGTCATAACATTTTTATCAACTGATCAATACATAACCTTGTTTTATATTTCTTTTTAAAGACATCTCATTTATATATATAAATAAATATATAAAAATGTTATATACATAATATAAATATGTATATTTAAATATTTTTTAGACCAGTTTTATGTTCAAAGCAAAACTGAGCAGAAATACAGGTCCATACACTCCTGCTCCCACACATGCAGAGCCTCCCCTGCTGTTATCTCACTGTGAACTTTTCACTGTCTCTTTGCCAGACTATCATGTTCTTTGAGTCATACCGCCTTTTCAGATTGGCTTCTTTCACTTAGTAATATGCATTTAGAGTTCCTCCATGTCTTTCCATGGGTTGGTAGCTCATTGCTTTTTAGTGCTCCATAATATTCCATTGTCTGTATGTAGCATAGTTTATTTTTCCATTAACCTACTGAAAGACAACGTATTTGCTTCCAGGTTTGGGGAATTATGAATAATGCTGCTGTAAATATTTATGTGCAGATTTTTGTTTGGATATATTTTCAACTCACTTGGGGAAATACCAAGAAGCATGATTCCTGGATTGTATGAAAGAAAATGTTTAGTTTTGTAAGAAACCGCCAAATTGTCTTCCAGCGTAGCCATATCATTTTGCATTCTCACCAGTAATGAATGAGCTCTCCGATAAATGGAAGCTCCATATCCTCATCAGCACTTGGCATTGTCAGTGTTTTGGATTTTGGCCATTCTAATGGGTGTGTAGTGGTATCTCATTGTTATTTTAATTTGCACTTCCCTAATAACAAGTGTCTTTTTATATGTTTATTTGCTATCAGCACATCTTGTGAGGAATCTGTTCTTCTGCCCATTTTTAAATTGGGTTGTTAATTTTTTTATTGTTGAGTTTTAAGAGTTTTTTGTATTTTTTAGTTTATTTTATGTATATTTTGCAAATATTTTCTCCCAATCTATGACCAGGCTTTTCATTTTATTGACTTCGAGAAGTAAAATTTTGAAGGTAACTTCAACAACATTCTTTTTTTTTTTTAAAGTTTTGTCTGTTCTTCTGGATGAATTTTGCTATTCATTTGTCAACTTTTATAAAATGTCTTACTAGGATTTCATATTATATTCAACTGGTTTTGGAACTGGAAGCATTTTTAATACTATTGAATTAGTGTGAAGTTAGAAGGCATCTTTGTGTAGTTTCTGTTTTTAATAAAACCCCAAATTATAGGGTCTCTTTATCATGTGAAAAAAACTTCATAACTTCTGTGAAGTCTTATTTTAAAAAATAAACATTTGTATTTTAACAAATGCCAAGTTAACATCTAACAAAGTGATGATTTTTTAAAACTTATTTTGTTGCTATAATGCATTCTACTTATTATTTTACTGGTATTGTGACAAATTTTCACTGTTGGGTAAAATTCTATGTTATATAATTTTTAATATGTTAAAATATATCACATTTTTAGATATTGTTTAGAAAGGAAAGAGTTAAAAAACTACCTTCCCTGTCATGTAATATGTTCATTTATATGTGCAAAAGTCACCTTCTTTGATAAATATTCTAAATAGTCTTTTCTTGTAGGAAATATTTTTGGACTTTTACACAGTCAGGGGGATAGCTGTATTGGAATCATAGACTGTGAGATCATCTAGGTCACAGGATATTAGAACTGAAAGGAGCCTTCAGCATTTTCTGGTTATGCCTCCTTCTTTACAGGGGAGGAAACTAAGGCCCACAAAGCAGAATAACTTGGGCAAATCAAATGGGTTTGTAACCTATGATTCACATCTCTTAATCTACAGTGCTGTTCGCCGAACCAAATGCAATACCATACTTGAACATTCGATCACTGTATTCCACTACCCAGTAGGAACCGATAGGGTAAATATCTTTCATATCACATTTATTAGTTGTTTTCTGTTTTGTTTGTTTGTTTGTTTTGTTTTGTTTTTGCTTGGCAATTGTGATGTGCTTGGGACTCAATTTCCAAGTTCCCAGTTGCAGCCACAGACCCTGACATCTCTGTCTACAAGTACCAGTCCCTCTTCTAGGTCAGTGATGATGTCTGACTAATAATTTCTGTTTTTCAGGTACCAAAACTATGCCGTAGATGTCATGGACACACAGATGGGAATGAAAGAAATTTAGTTTATTAGGCAGATGGCACTGAAAGTAAGAGCAGTCCCGGTGATGTTTCTATCCTCATGATCCTATCCCAAGATATCCCACATGAACTAAAGGAGGAGATCCACTGGTTGTATGTGATCTTTCTGTATTTTTCTATGCAGTGTCCATTCTTTGTTATCTTATACTTGCTGTTTAGGTTGTACTAAAGAGAAAAGAAGATTTCTGCCTTAATTTCTGAACCACAACTGGATTTCAAATGATGACGAGGTTTTGTGGCTATATATGTTCTTTCAGAAAGATGTAAACTTGTTGCAAAAATATTGGAACATTTCGTGCATATTGCTGATAAATGGGTAAAATGGGATAAACTATTTGAAAAAGGACTATTTAAGAAAATACAGAGTCACTATATTTAGGCAAATGCAGATGAGCCCAATTTTCTCCATCACTCATCACTCAGATTCTGTCTTAAAAGGAATTCCCAATAAGCTATCGTTAGGGCCAGATAGAGGGTGTGGTCTATGCTACAGGTCTCTCCATATGGGATTAGATGTCAGATGAAATAAGGGAGTAGGGGAGTTGTAAAGGTTGAGGAAATGGCCTGTCACTTAAGCAGTGCCTTCAAGGGCAGACCTTTATTAATGAAAATTCTGACAGTGGAGTCTATCATGGACATACTATGTTTGACTTTTGATTCTGAATTAAGCCCTAGAAATAATGTGAGTTTCCAGAAGCACTGTCCAGAAGGGAACAATGGGCTTCACGTTTCTTAGTGTTTTTAAACTTTCTACCTTTCCATCTTTCTATCCCATAATTGCCTCTCTATGATTCCTGAACACTCCTTCCTATACAGAACTATGACCTGACACACTCTGTTGGGCTCTTAGTCTTGATCACACAGGCCAAAAGATCCTGGCTTGGCTCTGCTCTCCACCTTCTACCCTCTCACCCCCGCATTGTCCTTTGTATTGGACTATACCTGCTTGGTGGGTGCTGCTCTGCCATGTTGGAGTGAGGACCCGTGGGGCTTGGTTTCCTGACTATAGCAGAATGGGCAGGGTGGAGCTCATGGGAAAGGTCATCTGGGTAAAACACCAGGCAGAAGCAGAGGAGGCCTTCTTCCTTGACTGAATGGTTAGGGTCTTGGGTAGAAGTTGATTGATCAGAGTGCTGGCTTCTCAGGTTGTGAGCCTGGGCCCGATGGCTGTTCTCCAGTACTCGATGGCAGACTTCTCAAATTTAGGGTTATCCTGGGATCTGGAGGCCCAATGCTTCTGTACCAAAAAAGATGAGGTGAATGCATGAGGGAGAGAGATCCTATCCAGGAGCTTCTCTCCCTGGCCTCCGCTGTCCTTAGGGATCTTGTTATCATGCTCTACCAGCATTGGGCTTCACTGGCTCTGGGAGTTGCAATTCCCTGATGATCATGTGGCTCAAAGGAAAGAGCCCTTATTGGGCATTAGGAAACATAGTGTCATAATTTATCAGAGCCTATTTTCATTAGGAAAGTCAGGAAAATCCCTCATGTTTACCTCAGAGGAATATTAGGATTAAGTGAAAGCCTAGATCCAATATGGTCTTAACCAATCTAAAGTGCTCCTCATATGTAAAGATTTACAATAATTGCATTTAAATGTGAATATGACATCACCAGTCAGTTATTTCTTTCATGGTTTCAGCACTGATCAATTTAAAGTATAGAGATTTATCTCTTTAAGAGGAATGATTTTTATTCAATAGGGCCAACTCTTTAAGATAGGATCAAATTTGGTACAAACAGGGATCTAGGGAGTTCATTTTCTCCATCTCCTGATTTAGGCAGGACCATACCTGAAGCATGTCAAACTGATTTTTAAAAAAATATTTTGGAAGTCCTCTGCAGAACCTGGTGCTACTGCCTACCCAGGCCTCTGTTTCTCAGATGTTACTAATTGGAAAGTCATTCCTAGTGGCTAAATTAAATCTCTGGTATTGTAGCCTGATTCTTTTTTCTCCTCATCTTTTTCTTATGGTAAAGAAACTGACATCTTCCAATGTTGGGGCACTGAACTCTCAAATTTTTATCAATTTTCTTCTAAGACCTTTTCCTTCTAAAGTCCCTGATTATTAATTCCTTGTTCGTGGCTTTCCTTTCTTATGCATCATTCTATGTTCCCTTATTCTCTTAACTGAGTGAAGAGAATCTCCCCAAATCTATTATAGTGAGGTCCAAGATTGAGCCTGAGATTCCAGGGATTTCTGATGGGGATGAGAGTGGAGGAGGAAGCACTGGCTCTGTAGTTCACCATTAATAGATAGTGGTATGAAACCAACCTCTCCCCCTTTAGAAGAGACATATATTGGACGTATAGGCTTCTGAAGGCTCAAGGCTCAAAGCCAGCTATATTCCTAGCCACTACACCCATAACTGAGTGGATGCCATCTCCCTCGGAGACTATCAAAAGAAGGCTACTTACCTAGTCCTGGATGCAGATGAAATGGGTGTCATCATGAAATGGGAGCAGTTGCTCATTCCTGAGGTGGACATAGGAAGGATTCATTCTGTTACAGGGGTCTGGAGATGTCTCCCTAAGGGTGCTGGGCCTTGCTCACATCTTTAGTTTGAAGTATAGCCAGCCAGAGTGAGAGAGGCCAGAACTTATGGGTAAGCTGAAGACCTACAGGCCTTTCAGAGAGGCAGTTGCAGAATGTGGCACCAGACATCTGGTCACTTGCAAAGAACAGCAAATCATGGCCACCAGACCTCTGTTTAACCAGTGCTGGGTGTTAGGAGTTTGCCAAATGCCTCAGTCACAGGGCGTTGACACTGGGGTTGGGCCTTGGTCTCTCATATCTCTCTCTGTCTCTCCTTTTTTGGAGGGGAGGGGTATGGAAAATAGATACAAGGAAAACTTGAATTTTCCTCATCTTATCCTGAATTTCACCCCTCACCTACTCCTTTAGGAAGCAGAAGAGCAATAGCAGCAGTTAGGATCCGAAATCCACATTTTTACATCCTTGGTCATCAGGCGAGTGTTCCCAGGGCCCTACAATGATCCCTTTGGAAATAAGCCTTTCTTGGATAATGGAGAGCATCCTTCAAGCTGAGGATTATTGCCTATTATGACTTCTTGATCCTTAGGGGTCAGCAGCCAAGAAAATTTTCCTCTGCATTTCATGATGGATTCAGTTTGGCCATATTTCCTTATCATTTTGGAGTGGACTGGAGGTGACCGACCAGGCTTAGAGAAAGATCAGAGGGGATTCTCTCTGGATTGGCTGTATTTAAAGATTCCCAAGAAAGTTCAGACTCTTATGAGCTCTGTTTTGTGGAGGGGCTAGAAAAGCATAGAGTAGTTCCAATTTCCAGAGGGACCCTTGACTAGTCAGAATCTCCTTTTGATTTTCTCCTCCCTCTGATTCCTGCACCCACATCCGAAATCTCCACAATCTTTCTATGGGACTTAGAAGTCCCTGAATTAAATCTTATTTCATTCTGACATTAGAAGATATTTCATCGAACTCAATCATTTATATCCTTGATACTCAAAGTCTGATCTAGCAGCTTTGGCATTACATAGGAACCTTTTAGAAATATAGACTATCAGAATCTCAAGCCCACCCTAGACTTACTGACTCAGAATCTGCTTTTTCACAAATTATCCAGGTGATTTGTATACATGCAAAAGTTTGAAAATCCCTGATGTATAAGTTCCTTCTTGGATTGGTGAAGGAAGGTGCTACAAATATGCTATAATTCTAGGCTCCTGGGTGTTTTGAGTATTTTCCTGAAACACTAGAATTTGCATCTGGGAATTTGAGAACTATAACTTGACCACTTTGAATAATCATTCTGACCTCCCTACTATTCAATCCCTATGCCAGCTCTGCTAAGCACTTATAGCAGAGCTGAGAAACTGCTCATATGTGTTTGCTGTCTCTCCTCTACTGAAAGGGCCATGTTTCACTGAGGGCTAAGAGTGTCCTTAGGCTCTCAGCAGTCATCCCAAGGGAGAAAGGGATTCTGCTGTTCCTGTGCAGATAACTGGGCTGAATGGAAGAGAGACTAGGAGTGCTCAGGAAAGTTCAAGAGAGCCAAAGCCTAGCCTGGCTGAAGGGGAAAAAGAAAAGTGGATCTGAACTCTAGCTCTTAGCCAAATGGAAGATCCCATGATGAGACTTTGAGATGAACTCCTCCTCATTTCTCCCCACCACTCTTGGCTTATCCAAATCTTGTGGAATACTGCTCTTTTACCTCGAATCCGGGCATCTTCCTGCAGCTGAAAAATAATGAGAATTCAGAAGGAGTCAGAGATTCAGGGGCCAGTCTCCTCCAGACCTTTAGTATACCAGCTATAGACTTGGTCAAATGTAGGGATGTCTGTGTGGAAAATATGGGCTTCTTGGGAATGGAATTAAATTCTGTTTCCTAAAAGCAGAATTTAGTTGTTTTTGTATCTCTCACACATTTAACACAATGCCCTGTATACAGCATATGCTCTATAAATGTTTGTTGAATGATGAATAAATAAGTAGGACAAACTGTGCACTCTTTAGGGGTTGGAGACACACAATTCATTACTTACAATCATAATTACTTATATAGTGACCTCTCCTCTTTTTTTTTTTTTTTTTCTGGCCTTTCTGCTGTGCCTTTTCTGACCTACTGCACTGAGTCTTCGGTGGTTCTCTGGGGTGAACATTTAAGTATCTGTGAAGGACCTTAAAAAAAAAAACCTTTCTTACTCATCTCAAAGTAAATAGCTGCTGCCGATACACTTTGGGCCCATGAGCTCACAGGAGCCAGCTAAATGGTCTTTCTACAGAACAGTGCTCTAGGGCTGAGTCTTAATGTTTGCCTAATCAGAAAGAAAGTGCATTCTAATTCTACCTTTCCTTACTATCTTCTGTTTGACTTTCTTTCTCTTAGTATTTAAGTACAAAAATTGCCCTTATAAGTCTGGACTAGGGTGTCAGATTTGTCTGCACTAGCCTGGGGGATTTATCAAGATGGGAATTGTGTCTTATGGAATCCATGAAGAAACCCTAGAAGAGAGATATAGCACAGAAGATGTAAAATGGGACTTTTCACTTCTACATAGGCCCTGAGAGGGTAGAAATCAATACATATAAGTCCCATTTAGGCACAAGCCTCTTCCTCTCACTAGTTCAAGTCCTTCCTAGAGGAGATGTACACTTTAGGGGACTAAAATTCTGGGTGGGGTGGACCCCAACGCAAAACTTGGGTGAAAATATGAAGCTTCTCATATCTACCCATTGCCCTCTTTTACCTGCAGCTAGATGTAGGTAAAGACTGCTATAATTTTCCCTAAAGTAAGTCCTAGACACAGCAGCAGGATACAATGACATGGCTTCTGAGACTACAGAAAGGAGCGTAGTTATAAGGCCAAGAGTTAATCAGATAGTGAAATAGAGAAAGTTTATTTTCAGTGACTTCTCAATCTCTTTACCCATCACTTACCCCCAATTAGGAAGAGAGAGCTACTGTTTTTAAGACCACTGGAAGCTCATATTATGTTTAGATTCTAATTTTAATGAAACTATATTCAGAGAAACAAAAATTAAGAAAACTGTGCAAAAGTTTTCCATTTGCCCTGGTTTTATAATATTAGTACTTGTCCTAAGTTGTGTGTGTGTTTCCCTATGTAAGTGATCTGTTGGACAAGTAATTGTGTAGATAGTGCCTGTTGCTCTCCTCTGTAACAAATCACACAAACACAAAAAAGGTGGGAGAGTAGGTTGGTAGGACCGAGACATATCAACACCTTGAGCAAGCTAATGTATAATAATTCAGTGTTTGAGGCAGGCCAATAATAAAAATGCATGATTGACTATATTTTTAAATATTTGATCAGTATTTGTATAGAAGAAAGACTGAAGTCTGCATAGAAGAAGAGCAGAGGAAGAGGGCTGTTTTTATTTAGCAAAGGAGTTTAGCTCTGGCCTCTAATTTGCACTTTCCTGCAGTTAATAGAAATATACTCGCCTAATAAATTTACCATGTCACTTGGGGACTCCTCCCAACTTAATCACTCATCAGCATTTCATATAACCACATAGAGTATTCTTGCTGACAGAAGCTCTGGTAGACATAATTTTCTCTATATATGATCATATTTCCACAAGGGAATTGTTAGGCATCTTCTTGCCTTAGCTTCCTGGACTGACAAGTTAGTGCTACTCTTTAAAGGGAGAAATCATTAGATAATAAAACTAAAACCTTGTCAGAGTCAACACCACAGTAAGGTATGGAAAAAACAGGAGCAAGGAAAATTGACGTGGCCAGGGAATTTAGAGAATCAAAATTTAATCTTACCTCCTTTTGTATATCCCTAAAAGCCATTAGCACCTGACAGAAGCCAAAAAAAAAAATATGGAAAATTAATATTATAGACTTTATTGTTAAGAGATTTTATATATAGAATATCCCAGTCATTAGGCTGTAGAGTATGACTGTTGAGAGACTGTGACTTTCTAGCTCTAGCAATAAATTCCATTGACTTCTACTCTATATATTTCTGGGCCACCATTTCTCCCTATGGTAAATGGATGAAATACAGGAAGTTATTTAAAGAGGGCTGAGTTGTGAATGAAATGTAAAAATAGCCCACTATCATGTTTCATTTCTTTTTAATTGGCTCTTGTTCTGAAGCTAAGCATAACTGTTAAACACGTATTTGCATTTAGATAATACACAGGAGGACAACACCAAATGTTGGTGAGGATATAGGGCAGCTGAAACTGTCATACATTGTTGGAAGGAGTGTAGAACTGTATGATCACTTTGGAAAAAACTCTGGCAGTTTTGTGTAAAACTAAATGTGTACCTATACTCTCATCCAACCGTAGATGAATACGATGACTTAGAAATCTCATTTGTCTCATTTTGGGGAAAGGATAAGTATTTTAATACAGATAACTGTATCCTGTTTGGTGGAAATAGGGATGTTTTTGTTGATATTCGGGAGTTTTAACATGTATATAAGATACATATGGAAGCTGAATAGTCAGTGGAATGAACTGTGCCAGTTATTAATTTTTGCCTCTCAGCAACCCTTTATTCACTTTTTGTTATATTAGATTCACCTTTTATTATGTTGCAGGTCTCTAATTATGTATTGGTTCCTAAAAGGATGATTTTCTGACCCTTACATAAATAACTCACTCTTTAGCAAGTAATAATAATTGTAAGAACATTAAATAGTTATTCAAATACAACATTTTAATTGAGATTATTTCCTTCTGTAAAACTTATAGGAAGAATCATTGAAAATCACAGAGAATAAAAATGAATCGATTACTCATTTCATAAAATATTGTTCAATGGAGGCTGCAGGAGAGGCTATGGAGACTTTCACTCATTTTTAATAAAAAATCTATGGCCATTGATTTAATAAGCAATCTTTTCCTACTTGGTTCCATATGGGATATTGATATTATAGGTTCAAAAGTGATCAATTGTCCTCTAATTCTTATGTCTATCAAAGAGTTTAAATGTACATGCAACTAGAATGTCAAGATTGAGAAGCTGAAGTAGCTAATATTTTTGGGAAGGCTTTCTATAAGTTTTACAGAAGGAGATAATCTTCTAAATTAATGGAGTTTTCATGTTTGTGAAACCTTGTCATCTTCATATAGTGGGAAACCAAGGACATTTTGTCACAATGAAAAAGATATCAGTTTTAATAAAATTAAAAAATTCTGCTCTCGAATTTGTTAAACTTAAGTGTATTTAAGACAATTTCAAAAAGCACGGCTTAAGCATGTAGATTCTGAGACTTACTGCTCATAGCATTGCTTCAGTTAGAAGAGTGAAGGTAACAAATTCCCACTGGTGACCTAATGAGTCTATTTTTCATTTTTAACTCATAGTTTTACAGATCTCAAAATACCCTCTCAATAGGATTCAACAATTTCATTCATTATCAAACATCTAATTTAACTACCTACTACAAAGGAAGACATTTTTTCCTACTGGATTTCTTTAAACCAATTTAAATGATTTAATCCAATCTCTTTGAAGTGAAGTTAAAATACTATGTGTTTTTTAACCACAATTCTTCACACTCAAAGTACAGATTCTTATTCTTTTACTTTCTTTTCAATGTTTAGGTCTCTCCAACAAATAACAGGTCTGAGTCTCTCAAATCTAATAAATTAAAGAACAGAAAAGTTCTAGGCATACTTTCTTACTGTTAGCCATTTTTCTCATCTAAACTATTGTCAATAAATTTGGCAATATGTAGGACGTTTTGAAGCACTTAAAAATTTTTGTTGGCAAACTTCGATGCCACACAGTGAATCTGGCATTTGTGCTCATTCAGAATCTTTATTAAAATACTCTAAAGAAATTCAGAACAGGTAGAAATGCCTTAGTAACAAAGCAATTTCCCATTACAGATAATGCAAAGCAGAATGGTGTTCCAACTATTGAAATTATATCTGAATGACTTGATCCAATTTTTGTGTCTTTTAATGTCTAGATATAGACCCTCCAACCATAGCCAATGGAAGAAAATAATTCTCCTCTGTGCTGGTGACAAGATCCTAATCATGGTTTCAGGTAAGACCTTCAGAAACAGTGGGACTACTTGGCATACTACTCTTCAGAAACAACAACTCACTGGCAATTATACAAATATTACATTTTTATGGATTTAATTTGGCATTCAAATGGATACAACTAAACACTCTACTGGTCAAGTTGATCTATTTATTTTTTGAGAGTATATGGCTTTCTCAGTACTTACCCCAAGGTACTTGCTAGTGGCTTGGATTTAAATTATTTATTATACAGTTCTTATTAAAAGACTGTCAGAGAAAACATATATGAGAGGGCTTATCTAATGATCTGGTGGATGTAAAGGGGGCACTGAGATGCACAGACAACAGGAGTCTCTGAGGATTTGGGACTAGATGAGTAATAGAATAAGATGGGAGAGAGTATGGTAATTCTTCACCATCAATCAGTGAATTACTCAAGGAGAAGAAAGAAAGAAATTTGCTCCTTTCTTAAGCCCTCTCTCCCTTCTTCCACTTCTCACCATGCTGTCAGACTGGTGACAGCTGTACTCACCTGGTCCCACAGAGCTTCAGTGAGCGTTATCTGTTCTTCCTATTGAAATAAGAGACAAATTTTGGGAACATTATCCTAACTCTTCCAGGATCCAAATTGACATATATGAAACTGATAGAATACAAAATATTTTTGGGTTAGATGGACACTTGAAGTCACCCCATTTGTCAGGCAGCCCAAAGTCTCCTTCAAACCCAATGCCTTATTGTTAAAATGTAAAGCTGAAACTTATTGGATTTCGTTAACCAATGTCACCATCAAAAACAACAACAACAACAAAAACAAACCAAAAAAACAATGGCATCATTTTCAGCCCATATCTACTGTCATCTATATACAATGAAATATTACTTGATCTAGCTGGTGGGTGACAAGTATAAGCAGACTCATGTTTACCCATGTAGCCTGCCTGCTCCTGTAGTCATCTGGTGTAGTAGGAGCATCAAAGGTATTATGTGTCTTGGTAGCCAAAGATCCACCAACTGGTCAAAAGTACCCCAAACTACAGTGCCCACGTCCTCAAAGATATAATCCTTCTTAGTCAGCTTTCCTGCCTACTAGCAATAGCCTCTTCTTCTCTACTTTCCCTAGGAACCAGGAGCCCTAGAAGAACCAAAGGTTTTGAAAATTTTACTTACCTTTGGTTTTATTGTTTCTTCAGTGGACTTTCTGGAAAGAAAGAATGATATAATTCTGCTGAGGCACTGGGTGGGTGACATCAGCAAGGTGGTGGAATAGGAGATTCCAGCCTTCATTTCCCCCATGGAAACATCAATTTTGACAACCATCCATGAATGGGAATACCTTTGTGGGAAACCAGGAGTCCAGTGGAGAGATTCCAGCACCTCACTTAAGCCAAAAATCCATGAATAGTTGCATTGAAGACAGTAAGAAAAAACAATTTAACTTTATCCATGTCACCCCTCCCCAAAGGCAGCACAGCTCAGTGCCAAGAGAGAGCCTCTCAGTCTGTGATTCTCCCATGAGGGAAAGTGAAGGTGGAACAAAGACTCTACTTCTCCAGCCTATTGAGGCATTGCCAAAGGGGCCCATTTTTGCCTCACCCTACCCAGATCACTGAAGTGTGGGGGGAGCTAGGAGCAGAGAAAAGGGGTGGGCATTCATAGTAACCACCACATGGATCTCAAAAACCAGCTGCAGATCCTACTAGCTGGTTTGCAGACTCCACAAAGAGGCCTATCAATGAACTTCATGGGATATACAAGAAATAAAAAGAGAGGAATCCAAACACAATGCTACAGAAGGTCATCAATATATGAGAAAAGAGAGCAAGAGAATAAGAAAGGAACAGAGAAAAACCACAAAAAACGATAAAATAATTAATAAAATGGCAATAACTACATAGCTATCAATAATTACTTTAAATGTAAATGAATGAAATGCTCCAATCAACAGATGAATGGATAAAGAAAATGAGGGTACTATATACAATGGAATATTACTCTGCCATTGAAAAGAATGAAATTTTACCATTTGCAGCAACATGGATGGAACTAGAGGGTATTATGCTAAGTGAAATAAGTCAGACAGAGAAAGACAAATACCCTATGATCTCACTTATCTGTGGAATCTAAAAAAATTAACAGAGCTCACAGATACAGACAGTAGATTGATGGTTGTCAGAGGTAAGGTAGAGTAGGGGGTGGGTGAAGTAGCTGAAGGGGTCAAAAGGTACAAACTTCCAGTTATAAAATAAATAAGTCATGAGACGTAATGTACAGCATAGTGGCTATAGTTAATAATGCTGTATTGCATATTTGAAAATTGTTAGGAGAGTAGATCTTAAAAGTTCTTATCACAAGAAAAAAATATTTTGTAACTATGTATCATGATATATGTTAACTAGACTTATCGTAGTGGTCATTTCGCAGTATATACAAATATAGAATCATTATATTGTACTCCTGAAACTAATATAATGTTATTATGTCAATTATACCTCTTTTTTTTTTTTTAAAAAAAAAAAAGGTATCAAGTGTGGCAAGGATGTAGAGAAAAAAAACCCTGGTGCACCGTTGGTGGGAATGTAAATTCGTACAGCCATTATGGATAACAGTGGAGGTTTCTCAAAGCATTTAAAAATAGAATTACTATGTGATCCAGAAATACCACTTCTGAATATATTTTTAAAGGAATTGAAATTGTTTTTAACAGATACCTGCACTCCTATGTTGATTACATTATTCACGGTAGCCAAGATACGGAAACAACATAATGGTCATGATGGATGAATGATTAAAGAAAATGTGGAATATACATACCATGGAATATTGTTCAGCCCTAAAAAACAAGGAAATCCTGTCATTTATGACACTATGGATAGGCCTGGAGGACATTATGCTAAGTGAAATAAGCCATACACAGAAAGGCAAGTACTATATGATCTATACATGTGGAATTTAAAATTGTCAAACTCACAGAAAGAAAGGGTAGATGGTGGTTAACAGGGGCTTGGGTGAGAGGAAAATGAGGAGATGTTGGTCAAGGGGTACAAAGTTTCAGTTATGCAAGATGAATAAGTTCCAGAGATCTAATGTATAACGTGTTGACTATAGGTAACAATGCGGTACTGTGCTAAGAGGGTAGATCATAAGTGTATTTCTCACCCCCCAAAAATAACTAAGTGAGGTGATGGTTATGTTTTCATGATTGTGATTATTTCACTATATATATGTGTGTGTGTATGTGTATGTATGTATGTATGTGTGTGTGTGTGTGTGTATATATATATATATATAATCCTCAAACTGTATGTCTTAAATATATACAATAAAGAAATAAGGTGAACCTAGTGAGGTGCTGGTATCATAAGTCAAGGCTTCTCCTAAACTCTGTGTACAACCCCTAGTAAGAATTCTTGATGTTTCTGTACTAAAAATGCAGAATGATAGCCAGGGTCCCACCCCCCACCTCTCATGTCTCCTCTGAGACTTGCAACCTTATCTTCCCAATATCTTGGCTAGTGCAACAGCACTTTGAGAACTCTAAAGCATAGAGGGGTGAGCGGGAGAGTGATAGTCACTGTCAATAACCTTTAGTATTGTCCTGCCTAATTGTGTCTGCTCCACTCCCTTCGCCCTACCTAACTTGTCCAACGGCACAAGTTCGTCTTGAGAAAGTACACTCAATTATCAAACTGCTTCCTTTTTTTATCTCCCCCAAATATGTTCTCCTTTTCTTCATGACTTCTGATGGAGTGGAGATTTAAAGCTAAGGAAGAAGTTGAAAGATTTTGCTTATTCGTGGCAGCACAACTGAAACTCTTGTTGCTAAAGACCATTAGAACCAGTGCCACAATCACCTGGGAGAGGGCGTGGCTGTAAATAAGGTTAGGGAGTAACTGGCAGGAAGAGAGGAGTGAAAGTTGTACAACCAACCTCATTTGCCATGCTAGTGGATCCTGAGTGCAAACAACCTTCTGGCCCGGGGTAGACCTGTGTAGAGGTGATAGGTCAAAGGAAGTCAGGGGATTGGTAACAAACTGGAGGGAGAAAGGGTTGATCATTACCTCCTAGAATTGTTTCAAGAGCCCTAGGGTGGAACCCTCAGAAGGGATTGGGAAAAAAAGGGAGAGGTGATGGAGGAGAAAGGATGGTTCAGAACTCAAGGGTCCTATTTCTGGCCTGGGGTTCCTGTTTGAACAACCCCTTCCATAAAAAGGAGCAATAAGTCTTTTTCAAACAAGGGTAGGGAATCTGGGGTACAAAGAAGAGAGTCAATACTGAATCCGAGAAGACATCAAGCCTAACTGTCTCCAGTTAAGAGAGGACTCTTGATGAACATGGATTCAGGATAGCAAAGAACAGGGTGAAAACATTGGAGCCATCATATCAGATGGCTCACGCACAGAATTCTGCCAGTGAAAGTGCTATTTCTCTATGGAACCTGGGGACAGCTCTTCCTCACTCCAAATCTAAGCTATAGCCCTTACCCTGAAACTCTCCTTGCTTTTAAGATTGTTTGCCTTAGGATTCCATCTGCCTATTCTAGGGAATGGGGAGGGGAGAGAAAATAAAACAGAACCAGGTTCACCCAGAGTTTTCTCCTGAAGTCTGAGTTTTAATCCAAATCCTTGTAAATGGATAGTGAATAATTGACATACTGTGTAAAGGACATTGGGAAGAAGGGTTAGGAAGCGTGTGGTGAGTGTGTGGTGTGGTGTGAAGAGAATGACATATATATGTATATATATGCAACATTATGAAGAGAAAGGGTGAGAGAGGAGAGAAGAAGGGGGAGGGGAAAGGAGGAGAGGAGAGAGGAAAAGAGAGAAAGTAGATTTCTAGTGATTTATTTCTAGGGCAGAAGATTGAGCCTCCACGAACCAGGCACTGAGGTGGGTGGTTTGATCTATGTATCTTATCCCCAAAAAGTCCTGTGAGGTAGATGAGAGCAGACTGTTTTACTATGCAGGCTCTAATATGCTAACTAACAATAGTGAAAAAGCTGAGATTCCAGCTCGGGTTGGGTCTGTGTGATTCCACTTTTCGCTATGTGTTCTCTAAAGGTGCATAAGTTATGGCATCCTCTGTTTTATAGCTCAGTTATTGGAAGCCTAATTACATTGCAGTGGGAAGAATTTGGAATCAGGAGGGAGAAAAGTTTGTTTGAATTTCAGTTTCACTGTCTTCCAGTTCCAGGACTTCTGGCAAGTTTCTTTGCCTATTATAAATTTGTTTCCCAATCTAAAACACAGGAGGAATGATCATTACCTCACAGGGTTTGGCAGGTGGATTATATGAAAGCCTTTGTAACTGTAAAGTTCATTTCAAATATTACTGTTTTTACAGTGTCCCGTCAACTTCTGCTGCTAAAAAATCTGTTAATCAGCAGAGGAGTCAGGTCTCTGGTGTGGTTTGTGTGCTTTCCCATAGAGAACACTAAGAAACTCCGGTACCTACTCACTATTTCTCTTTATAGTCCTGCAGCTGTCTGGAAGAGAACTCATACTTTTAGAATAGGTTTCCATTTTCCAACAAGTGTCAGGCTTCTCAATTCCTCACTGGCTCTCAGACTTGAGACCCAGTCAACCATTCTGAACACTTTAATAAGACTGCAGGCAGCCTAGAAAACTAGAAGACACTTTTAA
>NW_006439717.1:1719847-1731943 GCF_000325575.1 Pteropus alecto
TAAACTCTTAATTCAAAACATACTGCATACTTTGAAAGCTCAATCCAAGTCCTGATTCCTTTTTGAAGCTTTTCTGTCTCATAAGCTCACAGTAAGCCTTTTTTTCTGACTTTATGGATGACGTCGCCTGGGTCTTGTATACAGTCTCAAGTAGCAGATTCTGGCCCCCTCTCCATCTAGTCTAAGAGAAACATGGTTTTGGATGGCTGGCCTTGATTTACACTATAGAGGACACAAGGACTTCTTAGAGAAAGTTGACCCTAGGATAAATAAATGTTCCTAGGTTGTATACCTAACTAACTCCTAGAGGAATTTCATATTGATGCCCGCCCTCTAAATTAGAATGACAAAGATTTGCTGTTATCCCTTCCATTGAGGAGATAGAGAAGAGAGAGGACACATGAAAGTCCCCACCTTCCCCAACCAGGAAATATGTGCAGCTGGCAGAAGGATGAGAGACAGGCGACCCTAGTTCTTCTCCCATAGAGCATATCTAAATCTAATGACTTTTGAAGGTCGTATTAGCCCCAATTACCTTATCTGCTGGCTGGATGTCCTTCTAGCCTTTTGCTCTTGATCCTGGAAGGAATGTTGTGCCATTTGTTTTTGAATAGAAACTAGAGACTCTGTAGCTGAAGATGGAGATGCTCCAGGCCTGGGGAGGCATAAATCGATAGGGAGAGAGGGCAGGTGTATAGTGAAAAGAAAAGCATTTACCCGCTGGAGAACTACCATGACATGTCTCAGTAGTTCAGGAAGCATCTTTGTTTTGAATGTGTGTGTGTATGGTGTATATGTGTGTACATGTGTGTAAAGAAAGATAAGGTTGAGAGGAAGTCTTTCCTCTTTTTCAGTAAGAACAGAAATTACAGTGAGAAGGTAGGTGAAAAAAAGAAATAATCTTAGGTAAAAAATAATAGCTGGCTGAGATTGGGCGAGGGAGTTGGCCAAGAGCCTCCTTGAGGTGAAGGTGGGCTCTAAGGCAATGATAGGAAGTAGCATATAATGAATTCAAGATTGGCAAATTCCCCATCCCGTTTCACCTCACAGAATCCTCATGGTCAATTAACTGTAGCACTACAGGCTGGTCTGTCATCTCAAGCCTTCAAGTGCTTCGAAGGGGAGAAGGGAAACCTCATAGTTGATACTGTCAAAAACACATGCGGCTGAGAGGCCGAAGTAGTGACCAGACAAGAGTTAAATCCTCCTTTGAGAAGTTGCCTCCCAGTTTCCCCCTCCCATCCTTCCCCACCTTCAAATCCCAGTCAGGAACCAGGCCAATTATGCCCAGAAATTTACCCAACTGGGTTTCCCAAATCCCACTTCACCCCACCCCTTCCCCCCACAATTGCTCCTCTCATTTGCTCCCTTATCAACCTTGACCTTTTCAACTCTTCTGTGACTTCAGCTGTGACCTCATAGATCTGAGATAACTGACTCTCCCTTCCTACCCTCAGCCCAGGCTCCATTCCATCCAAAAGATAATAATAAAATAATGAGATAATGTGAAATTTTAATTTCTGAGAATTTTTACTGCTTCAATGACTTCCACCCATTGTGTTAGACATCCAGTGTTTCTGAGACACAGTGGGAATGAGACCAAAAAAATAGTGCATTTTTTACTTTGAATTTTAAAACAGTGTACCAAAAATTAGGCTCTATGTTTCAAAAAGTCTTACTTACAAAGTGTTATTTTATTAACTGTAAATATGTAAGTTATTCTACCTTTCTTTGTAGCTTTGTTTTGACATTTCTTCATTTTTTAGTATAACAAGTGATTCAAAAGTGGAAATGATTTGGGTTTCTGTAACAATCAGGAGAGGCTGTGTGACTCATCTTCAAAATCAAGTCTCTGTGCAGGAAAGAGTTAACTCAGCAGACCCGGGTTCTTCAAACCCTACATATTCTAAAGAAAAACCTGTATTCAGGACTGGTTCCTGGGAGATAATCTCTTCACTCTTGGAATATTATGCCCGAGAAGAGTGTTTTCATAGCCTGAGGCTTTGAGCCATGTTGTACCATTATAACCAAATAAATTTATATTTATGGTGAATGCTTGTTTTTGATCTGGAGGGGACTCCTGTCTGAGGGGCTGAGGTCTATCACATGTGCACTGCATGTGACTGACCCCCAATAAAAACCATAGACTTCATGGTTCAGGTGAGCTCCCCTGGTTGGCAATATATTACACATGTTGTCATACTTCACTACTGGGAGAATTAAGTGTGCCCCCATGTAACTCCACTGGGAGGGGACACTTGGAAGCTTGTGCCTGGTTTCTCCTGGACTTGGCCACATGTGCCTTTTCCTTGTGATGATTTTGATCTGTATCTTATCCTTGTGATAAACTGTAACCATAATTAATACAGCTTCTGAGTCCTGTGAGTCTTTCTGGTGAATCATTGAGCCTGATGGTAGCCCACCTCCTCCTTCTCAAATCTCAGTGACTTAAAACTAGGAAGGTTTATATTTTGTTCACATTACATGTCCTTTGTGGGTGGGCTTGGGGAAGGGCTCTGCTTTATGTCATCCTTACTCAGATAATCAGCCTGAGGGAGTTTCTTCTTCATGCTTCAGCAATTACCAAAGTAGGAAAACGGAAGCATGTTGAATCATGCCTGTTTTAAAAACATCTTCCTTAAAATGACACGTAATTTTCACTCATATTTAATTAGCCCAGACAAAACATAGGCACTCTGAGCTTTGAGGTGGCAGAGAAGTCTTGTCCCGCCATGTGCTCAGAGAACTGGAATAGCGGTGAGTAGCATTGCTAGTTACCACAGCATGTGCGAACTCTAAAAGTTCTGGCTGGAGACTCCCATCATTTAGATGAAAGGACCTATTAAGCAGAGAAAAAGAATTCCAAGAAGTATGAGGAAACTAGGGAAGTACAATTTCACAGTATTCAAGCAAGTAAAGAAATCAAAGAAGAAAGATGTAGTTAAAATTTGCCAAGAATAAGATTTTGGTGCCCAAATAGTGTGCAGTCCCTGAATAGGAGAATGTGTGGAAGCCAGCTTACAGGGGAAATGAAGGTTTAAGAAGAGAATATCAGTGTACCTGGACATGCTTTTGGAAAGCACAGTAGCAGAAATAAGAGAAAGGATTTGATAAGTTTTATTAAACTGTTTAAAATCTCTGTTCAAAAACCTAAGTAAAAGATTTTCATAGTGAAGACTACAGGTGTACGAGTTCTGCTCATCCATGTGAACCATCTCAATCCTCTTTCTACAATAAGAAGAGAGGTATCACGAGGGCGAGGGTTTGTAAGAAAAAAGAACACCTGAGGTATCCTCGTGGAGAGGGTAGCAGGGATAAAACAGTACTGATCGGAAAGATCAGGAAGTTGATGTTAACACTGATTTATTTTGTACATGTTCATTAAGCACCTGCTGTGTCTTGAGCACTGGGATGGAAGCTGGGAGTAAAATAACCGGAGGAGAATGGTCCAAGTCCTTGGGTAGTTGTTTTGTAGTTCAGCAGTGATGCCTTGCAGCAAAAGACAATGTTATTCAGGGATGGAGTTCAACAGAGTGGTGGTTGTAACAACCACAAAGCAGTAGAAAGGATATGTAAACAGTGCTGGAAAGGAGGGGTCTATTCTGTTCAAAAGCTCCAGCAGTAAAATGCTGGATATGCTTATTGATGTGTTTTAAATGTTTATAGTTCAGGGTCTTGATGGTCTACTCCATCTCTTATATCAGTCAACAAATATTTTCTAAATCCAGAATATTCTCCCAGCTAGCTTCTGAACAACTGGAGAGAGCGAGGCTGAGGGCAATTTGTATAGGTAATTGGTTCTGGCAGACCAGGCTGGATCTCACTAGGAAAGCCTCAAGGGCATCTCCTCTTTTTTGCATTTCTTATGTTTTTGCCGAGAGAAGGCTGAAGACAAAGTGGGCATCTGGCCAATTTCTTTAGAAGTCTCTAGATGACAGAGGCAAACGGCCTTGCCCTCAAGAGGGTTCAGACACTAGGGAGCTGCTTCCACAAATTTCCCTCAGCTAAGCTTCCTGTGATCTGTTGAAAGAGGCAGAAGCTGCTGGAGACTGAAGAGACAACAGTGTAGTTTGCAGTAACAAGACCCCAAGACACTTGGAAGAATCCCACTCACCAGTCATCTCTCCCTCTGGCTAGTGATGCTCAAAAGGTTCATAGTTGCTTCTCCCAGGACAATATTTTAATATCTTTGTGGATTTAGAAAATACCAAACAAAAAGAAGAGCCAATGCCAGAGAAGGCAGTGGACTGGAGAGGCTCACAGCCTCCTGGGCACTAATGCCGACTTAGCCATCCCATTAGAGAGAGGGTCAGATGAGCCAAGTGCCCATCAGAATAGTTGGCTGTGGCTGGGGTTCTGGAGGCTCAACTTCCCCTACTGCAGCTGTTCTCAAAGTGTAGTCCTCAGACAAGATGTGTAGGTCCTGCTTAGGAAACTTTTAGAAAGTCAAGTTTTCTCGCTCCACCCTTGGACCTACTGAAACTGCTGGAAATTCTCTGGGTGGGGTCCAGCGACCAGTGTTTAACACGTGATTCAGATGCATGCTAAAGTTTGGTAACCGCCTATGTAGTTGTTTGTTTTGTAGGATTATCAAACACACCTTGAGAGGAAGTGAGCTATCTACCAGCTATAAGGCTCAAGAAAAAACTACTTTTTTAAAATTTATTTTTGCATTCATTGGGTACTGAGGTTATGGCTTATTCTTTGAGTTTTAGGATAAGACCCTGATGAGCATCTCTCACCCTAACACAACCCCAGGTTGGTCAGATTCCATCTAATTCCATAATCTGTGGAATGTCTGGTATGTGCTGAGGATATATTAGCGACCACGTGAGACAGAAAACTGAACATTAACCTTAATGTGTGATTTAAGAATTACAAACAGTGTCTAGAAACCGCCAAGAAGGAAAGGATTTTAACAATAGGATCAAATTTAAATATTCAGCATGATATCACAGATTCTTTGCAGACTGGTTATCATAATGATGATAATATACTTTCTTTGATTCTAAGATGCACATTTTTCATATTCTAGTGATTCTGAAATTCAGATGCATCTTACAATTTTTATGTCTGTTTGATGTGGTCTATTCTGCTTAACAAATCTAGCAATTAATTAGGTGGCTTACTCTTTTCATTGAATGACAGCTTAGAGGGAAATATATTAATAATAACTAAACACTAATGGGCCTGACAATGCGCTAAATGTTATATTTACATCTCATTGAGTCCTCATGACCACGCTATGATGGGGTCATATGATCAAATCCATTTTCTAGGCAAGGAAACAGGAGAAAGAGAAGTAGCCTGGCCAAGGTCATAAAGCAGGTGAGGAGAAAAGCTGGGATTCTATTGTGTTTAACATCCAAGGCCATGATCTTAAACCCATACATTACACTTTCACATCTCTCTCCCTTTACTAAACAGTTTCTTCTACCTGGAAGATGTTTTCTCTTGCTTCTTTTTCTAAGACTTGCTTATCTAGACAGGACAGAGTCAAATCGTATCTTTCCTATAAAGTTTCCCTGACCATCTGATACAGAATGATGTTTTCTTCCTTGGAACTGCCATAGCAATCTTGTCACACTGTTAGAATATAAATTACGATATTACCTTATAGCTGTTAATATAAATTTCTTCCTCATTACAATGTGAGTGTCTTAAAAGTAGAGACTCTCTCTTACTCAACTTTATATCCCAAGAGCCCAGTGCTTTGGTAAGAATTCTTGTTGACTGAACTGTTTAAACAATTGTCTTCCTCCTACTTGAATGAAATATAGAGAAAGCTCTACAGACTTTTAAAATATAATTTATTGAGCACAAATTGCTGACATAGTATTAGCTAAGACCTTTACATGCTTTATAAATGTCTTGAGAAGAAACAAGAAAATCAAAGTAAAACACTTAAAATAGTATGTAGTACATGGTAAAGACTCCATCATATAAGTTATTATTTCTTATTATTATCATTAACTGCAAAACTCACTAAACTGAGTTGTAAAAATTCACTGAATTACCATGATTATCACTATCCTGTAGGTAAGGAAACCGAATATTAAAAGGTTAAGTAACTTATTCACAATCAGATAGACCATAAATGACATATTTTGAAGCTGGGTCTTTTATACTTCATAAATGTATATATAAAAAGAAAGACAGACCTAGGTAATATATATATATATAAAAACATATATTATGTACATATTTACATAGTACATGAAAGAGCAAAGCTTGTAAACTTGATTTTAGTGTCTGCTAGTTTTTCCGTGTACTAATGCTGTGGTTGCACACTGTTCTGATATAGTTCAACTTCAGGTTTTCTTATTACGCAATTCTTCTTCAACCTCTCTGGCACTATACCTCGGAGACCTGAAAGAAAAGAAAAACCGGGATGACTCTCTCTGGTTGTGTCCTGTCCAAAATTGCTATCCTTCTCATGTCTCTCTGGGATCTGTGACAACTCTCTCTACCCCAAGCAATGGCTTCTTTGACATTGGCTATCAAAACTCGAATTTGAAAAATAAACTTTCAAAAATTAGAACTTGTCATTCTGAAATTGTGCCACAGGGGGCAGTGATGTCCTAGCCATTAGGTCTGAACTAGCGGGAATATTTATTCTCATGCGTCCATAGATTTTATAAACTTGAGTTTCATATGCTTCTTAAAAAAAAAAAATCTCTGATACAATGGTTACTCAAGCACTATTTTTAAAATATGATATTAAGAATCTGTTTTAAAAAGGTATAATTTAAATGTTAAGAAGGGAGTCGAGGTTTAATTTTGTATTTTTCTCTTATTCTAATTACCTTTAATTTTAGGTTATGTTAAAAGAAGAAGAATAAAAGAGGAAAAGAAGTAAGAGTAGGAAGTGAAAATGTAGCTCACAGGCTTTATTCTCAGCCATTATGAACAAGCCATTATACTAGTCAGTCAAACTCCACATCTCCTAGGCCTTCCTAATCTGCCTTACAGTTTGTGATCATTTCTGTTTTGTTTCTACCTCAGGTAAAAATGGCAATACAACCTGCCATATCTGATTAATCTCATTAAAGAAACTATCTTAATTTTGTTTTCTATAACTTAGAGCCTCGGCTTTCTTTCTTAACAATCACAGCAGGCGCCTGACCTCATAGCGCCATGATGCTCCAGGGTTAAAGAAGCCTCTGATTCCAGCTTATCTAAATCAGAGAAGGCATTTCTCTTTCCAGTTCAGTTAAGAAGTACAATATCACTTATCTTGCTTTCTCAAGGCCAGAATAAATGAGCTGCAAATGATGTGTGTGTGTGTGTGTGTGTGTGTGTGTAAATATCACTTATCTTGCTTATCTTGTGTGTGTGTGTGTGTTTGTATAGATAGATAGATCCAAAGATAGATAGTTAGATAGATAAATAGATAGATATAGATGTACGACATTTCACTTATGTTTCGTATATATAATATGTGTGTGTTTGAAACAGGCAACATACAAAATATTTTAGATTTAAATAAACTTGAAGCTAGATCCTGGCTCTTAGCTACCTTTAAACTTCTAGCCTGCAAGGCTTTGAGAAAATTGCTTAATTTATTTGAACCTTAGAATAGGAATACACACACACACACACATACATACATATACATATATATACATACACACAATATGGAAATAAAGCTAATTTCAGAATGTTTCATATAGTGAGATATATTTATTTCAAGTTTAAAAACATAGATATATATGTAATAAAAATATAAAAGCATGCATGAGGAAGTGTTCTAGTTTTCTATTGAAGTTATAATGAATTACCATGAATTTAGCAAATTAAAACAAGAAACCATACCTATTTGTTATCTCAAGGTTCTAGGTCAAAGTCCAGGCACAGCTGGGTCCTCTGCTTAGTGTCTCAGCAGGCAGAAGTTGAGGTGTTGGCAGGACTGCTTTCCTTCCTGGGGGTTCTAGGCATGAATCCACTTTTGAGCTCAGAATGATGGCAGAATTTAGTTTCTTGAAATTGTAGCACTAAGGTCTCTGTTTTTTTGTTTTTGTTTTTTGCTGTTGTTGTTGTTATTGTTGTTGGCTATCAGCTAGGGGCTGGGCTTTGCTCCCAGAAGCTGGCTACATTACTCCTCATGCTTTCTAGATGTTCTTCCTCAAGCAATGATGTGTCTAGTCTTTGTTTGTTTTGAATCTCTTTGACTTCCATTTCTACCACATCTCTCGCACCAAAGGGAGAAAGTTCTCTGCTTTTAAGGGCTCATGTGATTAGATTGGGCCAACCTGGATAATCCAGGACAATCTTATTTTGAAGTCTGTAACCTTAATGACATTTACAAAGTCCCTTTTGCCATGTAAGGTAACATATTCACAGATTCAAAAGATTAGGGAGTGGATATCTTTGGGGGGCCATTCTACCTATTATAAGAGGCTACATTATGACTTTAAGATAGTGGTTATCTATGGGGTAGAGTAAGGGATGGGGGAAGGGTATAAAGAAGACTTCAAATCTATAATGTCCCACTTCAAAAAATAATTTGAAGCAAATATGGTAAAAGTTAAGATTTGTTAAATATTCATGGTGTGTAGTGGAGGTACTTTATATTTTTCAAGTCTTTACATATGTTTGAAAAATTATGTAATAAAAATTTTCTAAAATAAATAAAAAACCAGAAAACATTGAAAAATACAGAAAATGGCATTTTATGCATTTCAATGTTTTAGAGCAAATTCATACTGGTTTCAGAGGTCACTAGTAAACCATAGAGAAGCTTCAGAAGTGGTTGATACCAAAATGATGCCAGGTAATACAATGATTACTTTAATACATTTGGGTATAAGGATATGACAGAATTAAGTCAGAAGCTGTAAGGGTATATGGGACTGGGAAAGTATTTTTAGAAAAAAAATACATGTTATGAAACACACACATACACACAGAAATAGTTTGAACGTGCTAAGTGCTAAATGCAAAAGACAAATGGAGATAAAAAATGGAATAGCAACAGAGAAATAGCAAGTTTGAAGGAGCTAGATCCCAGAGAAAGCAGAATGGAATAATGTCTGAGGCATAGGTGGAGTATTTGTCTTGGATTAGGAAGGGACATCTTGTGTACTGTGTTAGCTCTGTCTGCCATAATAAAATATCATAGACTTGTGTAGTGGATATTCAGAGAGAGCAACTTCTCCGATCTCTTCTTAAAAGGGCACTAATCCCACCCATCATGAGGGCCTTGCCTTCATGACCTCATCTAAGGCTAATTATCTCCCAAATGCTACATGGTAAAAGTTAATATTATCACATTAGGTTAAGACTACAGCATATGAATTTTGTGAGGGATACAATTTAGTATATAGTATCTACCTAACTAAAGGAGGAGTACAAATAGTTGAAATAGGGGTAGCTAGTTGCAGATGGGTATAAATGTTCTTATATATTAAATACAAAAAATGCATACAACAAAATATTCAAGCTCTTAATCTATAGCAAAAAGAAAAGACAAATAGCAAGGTAATAGTAACAATGAGAATTCTGGCATACTATGGCAAAGACATTCAAAATTAGGAAGGAAAGAAACATGCCACATTGGTGGACACTGTTGCTTGCCTATATTATTGTTATTTTACCTTTTTACTTACTAACAACTCTAATTTTATTTAGATACTCAGCGCCAGGGAATAATTCATTATTGTCTGAACCATTCATTCTCTCCTTTTCCAGACACTCAGTGTCCCAGTCTTCCTTGTAGCTAAGGATAGCCATGTGATACAGTATTTGCCAATGGGTCTAAAGGGAATCTTTTGGTGGAATATGCTTTTCCTTTCCCTCTAATTTGGACACAATTTATGAGAATGTGATGCTAGGAGCTTCAGAAGTCTTAATGAGACTAGAAGGGAAAGGGCAAAAGATTATAGTCATATTGAACTAATAACTTATCATGGAAATGCTGAACCAAAATCAATATCTCATACCCCCCAGACTTAAGTAAAAAGAAATATTCTTATGAGTTAAACTATGGCTATTTAGGTTTTCTCTTATTTTCATCCAAATGCATCTTAATTGATATGCAATGCAAACATAGAGGAAGGAACCAATCTATGAGAAAAATAAACTAAATTATTGCTTATGCATCTTTTGATAGAAATATGTAATATGAACATTTCTTTAAAAGGGGTTGAGAGCAAAGAGCAAATGATAAAAATTGGGATTAGAGAAAAATGTAGACAAAAGAATAAAGTAAATCAAGTAAGGGCTAACAAAATCAGCATCATCGAATAATAAATTAACAATACCTAATAATACTAATAGATTAGGCATGAACTAAAATAAAATTATTACTTCTGGTAACTACTAACTAGGTAATTTGGACCAACACATTCAAAACCGAAAAAATCTGAACAGCATTTTTTTATTTTTTTATGCCTACAGCACCTAGGTAGTCTCCCATCTAAGTATTAACCAGACCTAACCCTGCTTAGCTTCCAAGATCAGACATCAGGCTCGTTCAGGGAGGAATGGCCACAGACCATGGACTGTGGCTCCAATGGGGCATGAACCCACGACCTTCTGCATGTAAAGTTGTAAAGTAGACATGCTAACCACTACACTATGGAACCACATCCTGAGCAGCATATTATAAAGATCTGCTCTGAAGATATCTGAGAGCTAAGAAAGCACTGAAGAATTATGGAGCCATCTTCCCAAAGAAGAAAATCCAGAGAAGCAAGCTCAGCATTTGGGGGTCCCTTTTTCTCACTGGGGCATTTTTAAGAAGAAATTAAGAATGTTAAAAATTATTTTGAGTTTCTTAAAGTTAATGGGAAAAGTGGAATTCAAGGACCACCAAGGGGGTGAGTTGGAACCTCAAAGGGCAACATCCTAAAGTAAAGTTAGGTTGGAAACAAGCTGGCTTTGTACGGACTGAAGGCCAGCCTTATCTAGGCCCTGGAAACACAGAGTGATACAGAATTGTCGATGCCCATGGCTGTCTGATAAAAGCAAGTGAAATTTTCTCTGGAGGAAGAGAATATAATGCAGAGCCTCAAGTTATTTCTATAATTTTTCATAATAATATCTTGTTCTCAATAGAAAAAATTAAACAAGAATATAGAGAAACAAAAACTAAAGACAATGGAAACAGATCCAGATACACTACTTTAAAATAAGTTTAAACTATTATGGAAATTTAAGATAAGATTGAGAATTTTGGCATCATTTTCTAGAAACTATAAAAAATGTAAGTGAAAATTCTAGAAATGAAAGCCTCAATGGCTGAAATTAAGATCTTAGTGGATATATGTAAAGGAGGTTAGAAAGTTTTGAGAGTGTACTAGTTACTTGTAAGATATGTAAGAAGAAAACATGCACAGTAAGGCACAGAAAGAATGAAGAAAAAAAGACAGTGTGAGATATATAATGTGTAGAATGAGGACAACATACACAAAGAGAGAAAGAATGAGGTAATGATGAAACAATAAGGCAATATGTAAGAAAATGGATGAACGTTTTCCAAACTGAAAAAATACATCGACTACAAATGCTAAGAGTCCTATAAGTAAATCCCAAGTATGATAAATAAAAAGAAAGTCACACTTTGTCACAGCATAATAAAAATTACTAAAAATCAAAAGAGAAAATATTTAAAACAGCAAGAAAAAATACAAATTAACTACAGAGAAGTACAATTAGACTAACAACTGACTTCTCAAGAGAAACATTAGACTAACAAGGAGACAGAAGACAATGAGGTATTATCTTCGAAGTACTGAATAAAAAAATAACTCCTCCATTAGGATTCTACGTCCAGTAAAAATCCTTTAAGAATGAAGGTGAAATAAATACATTATTAGAAGACTTTCACTAAAAAAAATATTAAAATAAGTTTTTCAAGGAGAAAGAAAATGCTCACATATGGAAGTTCTTATTTTCTTCTGATTTATTTGTTGATTCATTAATACCTTTTAGCTTTGTCTAATTTGTGTTAAATTCATCCACTGAAATCTAGTTTCGGCTATTGAATTTGCAATATAGTAGAAAAAGTTGAGCAAAAAGAGGTCAAATATGTAGGTAAATTTAAATTACCATTGACCTAATAACAGTAAGTTATATATAAGAATAATTGTTTTT
>NW_006439717.1:1732037-1764364 GCF_000325575.1 Pteropus alecto
CAGCAGGAAATCCCAGAGGGATTTTACCATTTTTAGCTAATGAGTTCAAAGTGTGCTTCAGGCTGAGCTTTCTGGCAATCAGGGTGGTCGAGACATCCTCTGGGCTTTCAGGGCATACCTTGCCATCCTATTGGCCACCTTAACCCACAAGCTTTTCCGAATGGCTGGACCGGAGCCTCTTTTGTTAGGAAGATACTCTTAGAAATATATTAATAGTTGTAGAGAGAGCTTTGTGAAGAAATGATTGTATAATTATTGTAGAGGAAGTATGAAAAAAGTTGCTTTATTACTTGTTAGAAATTTGTAATTTTCATGCTTTTCTTTTCTTTGTCATTTTATGGCATTATTAAGAGATAAGAGCAAAAATGCTGTCAAAGTTCAGAAGGGCTTTCTGAAGTCTATTTGCAGAGACTTTTGTGTATATTTCTCTTTATGCACAGAAAGTCTTAAATAGAAAAAGCAATATCAGTTCACATGATTGAACCATTTTGGTACGTTTTCTCTCTTGTAAAGTTCTCCTGAGCTCCGAGGCAAGCCCACCAACTCAGAAAAACAGTATGTATTCCGAAAAGAAAAGACAGAAACTCGGTAATGATTTTCCTCTGTTCTCTGATGGTTTTCTCTGCTCCTGTGTTCTCTGTGTAGGATCCTTTTACCCTCAATTCCCACCATTTCTTGTCATTCTCTCAGCAGGCACTTCTGTTCCCTTTCAGGCCTCTCATTTTTCCTTTGTTCTCCCATACTGGAAGTAGGAGAATATTTCTCTCTGATGTAATATCCATTTCTGTTACCTGAAATGTTCTGGTCTGCTTCTCAAAACCACTTCTCTTCCTCCTTTTGGGAAAATTAAACATTTGAATTGGGGGTGAAGAAAAAAGGATCTAGTGATTCTTCAGCACCTCAATTGACTTCAGCACCTCAACTGTCCTCAGCACTATACTTAGTAAGTTAAGTCCTCGCAACTTTCCAAGGTAATTATTTTTACCTTTCATTTTACATATGGGACAATTGAGACAAGTTTCTTTCTTCTATTTTGCTATATTCCTTGTTTCTGGTCCTGAAAGCCCACATTTTACCAGAAACCTGGAAGTTTGGGGAGGCTCATAGCTGTCTGTAATAGGTAGAAGGAGAGCAGGATATCGGTGATAGACTTTGGGCATTTCATGACTCAAAAATAACACTCTCTGAGCACGCCACACATACAGAGCCCAGAAATAAATTATATCTTTAATTATAAGTATCCCCCATAATTATGTATTTCAAGGTATGTGGAAGTTCAGAACAGGGCAGGAGACACTACATTGGGGCAAACTTCTCCAGTTGGTGAGATTTTTCTCTAGGGTCCTTTCTATATATCTGGTTTCATGGGAGCCCAGAGTGTCCAGATCCTTTACTGACTCCTAATCAGGTCTCTTCTCTGTGAGTGTAAAACCATAGACTATTCTCTTTCTGAGTCTCATTCATTCACCTACTCATTCACTCATTCATGCATTCATTTTTATTTTTAAACAACACTTTTTTGAGCAACTGCTTTGGGCCGATTTACAATGCTAGGTGCTTTTGTATGTCTCATTCTAAAATGAGCTTCTCTCAGACAGCTTTTCTTTGGAAATGATGGAATCAGCTAACTCCACCTAACTGTGATAATAACTGAAAACATAGAGTGGTAACATTCTCAGAAATGTTTCCATTCTTGAATTTGGACTCACTAGTCTGAATAAATGAAATATCAAGAATAGTGAAATTGCAGCACCAGGTAAAAGTGAAGATTTTATTTATTTCTGTGACCCCTCAGATAATTAACACAGTATACCTCTACCTGTGAGAAAGTCTGGCCCCTGACAGAATACAATTTCTAGGTTTGTCCTTCATGAAAATGCCCTATGCAAGATTTTCACACTTTGGCCTGTATGTCCAAGAAAGAAAGTTTCCCTAAAGTTTAAGGAATTTCTAGTGCTAGTAAGTGGGGCTCCATTTGGAGATGAGTAGAATGGAGGGACCTTCTTTTTGCTGCCCTCCAAAATTGTAATGGGCGGCTCTCAGTCTATATTTCATGGCTTGATTCCTTGCTTTTCCAGTATCTTCTGCCAATGATGTACTATTCTCAGGATGGATCCAGGTCACTGTAGCTAGAGCTAGAGTGATGAGTAAAAGAAAAAGAAAAGAAAGTAATAATAATGGAAAATTCCACATGACTGGAAGTTTTTAGAAATGACATACACGATTTACCCATTTATTTTCCTCTTTTAGAAATCAAAGAAGAGACCTATATTCAAAAGGAATTTTCAAACTCCACCTTCATACCAGATTCTCACACTGACATTCAAATTTATTTATCTTCTGGACCACTGGACTTGAAAAGATTTTTCTTTAATTCTGTGCTAGTTATTGTTCAACTAGGTGAGAAATACAGATAATGTGGATTTGATTCCTAAGAATATCTTTAATGCTCTGTGTTGTTTGGATAAACCGTGGAAGAGAAATCATAAGTCATTGAAGAAATTGAATGTGCTGATCTTGCAGTATGAACACAAGAGAGAGAGCAAGACATGAAGGTTGAGATGGTGTAGTTAATAGTGTTGAAGAGTTATCCTGAGTCGATGTTTGTAATCTGGGTTATCAGTTCAGCATCAGAAAAACAGAAGGCCAAGCTTCAGAAAGTTGGTAAGTAGTCTATATTTACAAATGGCATGAGGGCACAGACCAGAACTGAATCTGAATAGATCACACAAACTGGCCATGGAGATTATGACCAGAGTAAGTTTCCATATCTGTCAACAGTTTCTTGATAAACTGCATAGCATCTGGAATAGCTCTGTGCTGCTTTCTCTCTAATTAACTCCCTTTCTCCTCAATCTGCAAATGTCCAGCCACTACCCTTTTTCACTTTCCATTAATAATCTCAGTTAAATATTTTTTGAAAAATAAAAGCCATTAGCTGAGAACTGCTTCTTTCCTAACACCAAATCTAACTACTCCATGCATGTTTGTTGGATGAAGTAAACTCACTCTCACCTCAGGCCATGCTCTGCTTCTTCTCTGAAACCTAACTGCTCTCAGAGACATCATTTTATCTTATTTGTCCTGTAACTTCTCTCTCTCTACTGGATTACATCAACAGTTTACAAACATCTTTCGGTAGATTTAATAATAAAACAATAGTAACAAATCTAAGACATTAAAAGAAGAACAATAAAGGTGAACAAAGAGTTGATCTAGGGTTAGTATCCTGAAGAAAAGATTATTACAGGTTTTAGGAAATCTAGAGACTTAGGGAAGTTTATCATTTCAGAACGTACATTTTCGAATAGACATGAAACTTTGTAGATGGAGAAGAGGGTTAAAACACTGAGCTATCTGTTAGGCATAAGAAAAGGCTTCCCCCAATTAATTTGGACATTCCAAAGAAAACCCTGAAGGCAATGAGAAACCACAGTGTTGTCTCCGAGTTCATGCTCATCGGGCTGTCTGCTGACCCCCTGACCCAGGCTCTGCTCTTTGTGCTGTTCCTTGTCATTTACCTCCTGACCCTGATGGGGAACCTGATGCTGCTGCTGGTGATCAGGCTGGATTCCCATCTCCACATCCCCATGTACTTTTTCCTGGGACAACTGTCCTTCCTGGATCTCTGCCACTCCTCCGTCACTGTGCCCAAGCTTTTGGAGAACCTCCTGTCTGAGAAGAAAACTATCTCCTTAGAGGGCTGCATGGCTCAGGTCTTCTTTGTGTTTACCACAGGAGGTGCTGAATCCTGCCTACTGGCTGCGATGGCCTACGACCGCTATGTTGCCATCAGCTCTCCTCTGCTCTATGGCCAGGTGATGAACAGACGACTGTGTATGGGGCTGGTGTGGGGCTCATGGGGTTTGGCTTTTCTGGATGCTCTCATCAATATCCTTGTAGCTCTTGATTTAGACTTTTGTGAGGCTCAAAATATCCACCACTACAGCTGTGAGATGCCCTCTCTCTACCCTTTGTCCTGCTCTGATGTGACTGCAAGTTTTACTGTCCTGCTCTGCTCTAGCTTCCTGCATTTCTTTGGAAATTTCCTCGTGATTTTTTTTTCCTATGTTTGCATTTTGTCCACCATCCTGAGCATCAGCTCCACCACAGGCAGAAGCAAGGCCTTTTCCACCTGCTCCTCCCACCTCACTGCAGTGACCTTCTTTTATGGCTCAGGATTTCTCCGCTATCTCATGCCCAACTCAGGATCCACTCAAGAGTTAATCTTCTCCTTACAGTACAGCGTGGTCACCCCCATGTCGAATCCTCTCATCTACAGCCTGAAGAACAAGGAAGTGAAGGCAGGTTTGAGGAGGTTGCTGAGAAAATATTTCTAGTGCTCCTAATAATAGACTACTACATCAGAATGATGAGGAAACTGGGTAGAACTGCAACAAGTAGTACCTAGATATTAAGGAGAATTCTCTTGATGTCAGGATCTGCAACATACCCTACAGCTTTTCTTAAAAATACTTAAGAAAAGGTGGCGTTGATTTTCTTAGAATGATACCAGTTCAGTCCTAGTCAGAGGAAGGTGGGTGGATAAACCTAGCAATTTTTCTTACAAAAATATTTAACTTATTACACACACTATGGAAGACACTGTTATTGCCTGCTCAGTTTATCTTTACCATCCTTCTAGTAGCTAAACTCCGCTTGTTCAGCGGAGTTCCAGAGAGACTGTCAATCATGGTGCCCCCAAATCCTCTCCCCTCCCTTGCTCATTATTCACTATTCTTCCTGGCACACTGGCTTGTACAGGAATGAACACATGGACAGTGTCAGACTATTCATTCACTCTACAAGGAATTTTAATCTTGAGAGATCCAGAGAGGCAGAGGTCAGCCATTCCATCTGCAGCACTCTGACAACCTATTCCAGGGTCCCTGCTAATAAGATCACTAGTGTTACCCTAGATTCTTTTCAAGGCAAATTTATAAACATGAGTTATATAGTAAGAGCACATGATTAGATATGTACATCATGTCAGGCACTGTGCTAAACACTTTACACACATTATCGCATTTAAATATCACAACAGTTGCTTTAGGGAAATGCTTTGGTTGTCCTTGTTTTAAGAAGAGGAAACTGACTCAGAGTGCTAAGTGGTGGGATGGAATTTGAAACCAAATAGACTTACCCCAAAGCCTATGTTCTTTACCACCCTGACCCACTGACTCTCCCCTTGATGCTGGGATCTACCCGAGTCTCAGCTTACTAATTTCCTTTTAAATGCTTTATTATTCTTGTTGTCTTACTTTATTTTGCATAAGTATTAATTATTAAGTATTGATTAGATTCTGTCATTTGCAAGGCAAAGACCTAAAAGATATATATTGGTACACCATGGAATTGCAGGTGTAGACATCCAAGGACAATGGGGATATTTGAAATCATTTATTGGATGAATGCATGTCCACTACAAATAATACATTTGTATATCCTGCATCAAACCATTTACCTAATGGCCAACTATCCCCAGCCATGAGGGGGCCTCATGACAAGAGAAGACTCCCCAGCACACTGCTAGACAAGAGCTCTGCCACTCAGCCTTAATGGTGCTGCAGAAATGGCAGAACAGGAGACTGTCAGTGGCAGAGCAAGTGCTGCATAGGGCCTGTGGCAACTCCAAAATGAAACAGAATTTCAGCAAGTCTCTCAGATCATGAAACACAACTGGAGAATTAGTGAGGAGGAGATTTGGGAGAGGTGTGTGGACTAAAATTATCATGGTCAAAAATTAATTATTATTTCTTTCTGAAATTAGTTTTTGCTTATTTACAAACTGTCAGCTGTCATTGTCTCCTTGATCAACACTTTTGATTTACTATAAGAGTTCTCTTCTAATCATATTTTGCTAAGCATTGGTATAAAATTTCATGAAATGCATTTTCTATTTCTATCGAAGACTAGGAATTTTTCCCTTTTGTTTACTAATGTATAGTGTCTTTCACATAATAGGCATGCAATAAATATCTGTTACATAAAAAATAAATTTATTGAAACAGTCATATGGTTTTTATTATTTTATTTTTAAATATTAAGTTGTATCAGTAGGTGCTCTTGTGTGGAAGAATTGTTGCATTCCTGGAATCACCCTACTTAGGTAGAGTAGTAAAAACAGAATTAACTTTCATTAGTATTTAACTTAAAAATTTCCTGTTTATGTTCATAAGTGAGATAGTATACAATTTTTTTCTTGCATTCCTCTGGTCTTTTTAAAAGCTTTATTGAGATTATGTTTTACACATCACGAAGTTCACCTATTCAAAGCATATAATGCAATGGTCTCTAGCACATTCACAGAGTTGTATAATCATCACCACAACCCAATCTTAAAACATTTAAGTCCAAACCCTCCTCCTAGGCAATCACTAATTTACCTTTTACCCATATAGATTTGCCTATTCTACGCATCTGATCTTGGCATCAATAGCATGCTTTCTTTCATCCTTGTATTTTCTTAAAATACTTGCATAAAAAAAGGGGTTATCATTTCCTTGAAGGTTTTATAAAACTCATCTATAAAATTTTGAGGATTTTTTGTCTTTTTGTAGTCGTGGAGGAAAAATTTTGATTGCCTATTTATTCCTTTTATGATAAGTGATTTAATTCAGGTTTTATATTTGTTCATGAATCAGTTTTAGTAACTTATAATTTTTGCCTGTTATTCATTTAATGTCTTAAGCTTCATTGATATTTGGTTACTTGTAATATTCTAATATTTTTCCCATGTTTTTTCAACATTCATTTAATTTTAAAATAAAAAAAACTTCAAATATACAGCAAAGCTGGAAGAATTCTATAGTGAACATCCATATAGCCACATCTAAATTTTATTATTAACATTTTAGTATATATGTCTTATCTACTACCTATCATCTATCTGTTCACCAATCCATCTTTTTTAATGCATTTCAAAAAAGTTATAGTCATCAGTACACTTCACCCTAAGTACTTCAGCATATACATCACTAACTAGAGTTCAAAGTTTTACCATACCTTCTCATTTTCTTTTGAGGTAAAATATACGTGCTGAAATATTAAAAGTGTCAGTCAGCGAATTTTGAGAAATGCAAACTGCTGTGTAATTCAAATCCCTATTCAGATATAGAGCATTACCACCGCCCAAGCAAACTACATCATATCTCTTTCCAGTCACTTTTGTCCCCACTTCCCTACTTGTTAACCACCGTTCTGCTTTCTGTACTATAGACTAGTCTTGCCTGTTGCAAAACATAAACAGAATTTACAGTATGTATAATTTTGTTAAAATTCTTTCATTAGTCATGTTTTTGAAATTCATCCATGTCATTCTATGTATCAGTAATTTGTTTCTTTTTATTGATGAGTAATATGCCATTGTATAAATGCATATCTATTTGTTTATTCATTCCATTGGCCTGCTTCCAGTTTGGGGCTATTATGAATAAAGCTGCTATGAACATTCTTGTAAAAGCCTTTTTGTGCATAATTATTTTCATTTCTTTTGGAGACTATCTAGTATTGAAGTTATTGGGTCATAAGTAGGTATAAGTTTTATAAGAAACTGCTAGATATTTTTCCAAAGGGGTTATATCATTCTATAGTTCCACCAACAGTGTTTGCAAATTCTGGTTCATCTACATCTCACCAACATTTGGTATGGTCAATCTTAAATTTTTCATTTTTATGGCTGTCTACTGACATATCCATGTAGTTGGCATTTCCTGATGACTAATGATATTGAACACCATTTTCTATACTTATTAATCATTCACATATTTTATTTTATGAAGTGTTTATTCAAGACTTTTGCTCATTTAAAAAATTTTTTTTTTTTTAAATCAAGTAGTAGGAGTTCATATATATCTTGGGCACCAGACCTTGTCAAATATGTTTTGTAGATATTTTTTTCCAGTTCATCATTTCTCTTTTTACATTATTAACAGTGTCTTTTAAGTGCAAATTTAAAGATTTTGATGAAGTCTAATTTATTTTTTTCTATTACATTTCCTGCTTTTTCTATCCTAAGAAATCTTTGCTCAAAACAAGGTCACAGAGATTTTCTCCTATGTTTGTTTCTAGAAGATTTTTTTTTTAAATTGAGATTTAATTGACATCTAACATTGTATTAGTTTCAGGTATACAACATAACAATTCAATATTTTTATATTTTGCATAATAATCATCACAATAAATCTAATTAACATCTGTCACCACACAGTTCCAATTTTTTTCTTGAGATGAGAACTTAAAAGATCTATTCTCTTGGCAACTTTCAAATATGCAATACAGTATTAACTATAGCTGTCATGCCATGCATTTCGTTCTATGGCTTATTTATTTTATCACTGGAAGTTTGTACTTTTTGACCTCCTTCACCCATTTTTCCCAGTAATGTCCCATTCCCCATCTCTGGCAAACACCAACCTGTTCTCTGTATCAGTGAATTTTTTTTTTTTAAGATTCCATATATAAGTGAGCTCATACAGTGTTTGTCTTCCCTGACTTATTTCATTTACCATAATGCCCATAAGTTCTATCCATTTTGTCTCAAATGGCAAGATTTCATTAGTTTTTTATAGCTGAATAATATTCTACTACACATACACACACACCACACATAAATATCACATTCTTTTTATTTATCCATCAATGAAAACAGGTTTTTCCATATGTTGGCTATTGTAAATAATGCTGCAATGAACATGGGAGTGCATATATCTTTTTGAGTTAGTGTTTTTGTTTTCTTTGGATAAATACCCAGAGGTAGAATTGCTGGATCATATTCTAGTTTTAATTTTAATTTTTGGAGGAACCTTCATACTGTTTCTAAAGTGGCTGCACCAATTTACATTCCCACAAACACTGCACAAGGGTTTCCTTTTCTCCACATCTTCGCTAATACTTGTTATCTTTTTTTTTTAATAGTAGCCATGTTAACAGGGGTGAGATGATATCTCATCATGGTTTTAATTTGCATTTCCCTGATAATTAGGGATGTTGAGCATTTTTTTCATATACCTGTTGGCCATTTGTGTATCTTCTTTGGAGAAATGCCTTTTGGGTTTCTTTGCCAATTTTTTTAAAATCCTAAATTTGGTTTCTTAAAAGACTGATATTCTCAATATGTTTGATGAAATAGTTCTGTAGTGGTCAACTGGGGGTGGAGTTGGGGATGTGGGTGAGGAGAGCGATGACAGGAACTAAATTTTGGCCACCTCAAAATTGGCAGTTTCATTAATAAAATAACTATCATTATTAATGTGAGAGAGTGTTATAAATATTACTTGGATGTGTAGTGGTAAAGTACAAGAGAAAGCACAGAAGACCAATGTCACTGCTTAAGATGGAGTTTATAGTTTTTATTTTGAAAAACTACAAGGTAGTGGTATAGGCATTACATTAGGCCTAATGCCATTTCAAGCTCAAGCTTTAAACCTCTCTATTACTCCAAACAAATAGAAATGCAGGGATTTTTATCCATTCGGTTCACTAATATGCCCCCAGTAATGAGAACAGTGTATTGCAGATGGTAAGCATTCAATAAATGTATGCTTAATGAATCTGCAGAAAAGTGTCATTTTTCAGTTTCTTTGTTAATGTGGGATATTAATAAATTTCCTCATATTGAACTATCTTTGCATTCTCTGAAAAGATAGCATTAGATCATGGTTTATTATTTTTTAATACCGTGATATATTTTCTTTGCTAATATTTTATTTAGGATTTTTACGTCAATGTTAGTAAGTCTTTTTTTCCTTTGGGCTATTTCATAGAGCTTTAATATCAATGTTATTCTCGCTTTTTAAGAAGAACTTGGAAATTTTCTTCTTTTTCTATTCCATGGAACAATTCACATAGAATTAAGATTATAATTTCCTTAAAGATTTAGTAGAAATCACGATGAAATATCCTGGGCTTGTTTTTGTTTATCTGGCATAATTTCATCTTATCCTTGTAATTTCATTTTAATTATGTGTATTTAGGTTTGGCTTGTAACTTAAAATGAGGCATTTTATTTTAATAAGCGAGTTTACCTTGTTTATACTTATTGATATGATAAATATAAAGTTCTTTAATATGTTATATATAAATATGTGAATATATGTATATATATAAATAATATGCATATGTTTATGTATTGTTTATCTCCAAAGCCAACATCATGCTTAATGGGATAACGCTAAGAACATTCCCTTGAACCAGAAAAGGAGTCCTTTATAACTTCTATTATGTAAATGAATATAATATTAAATATGCATGGAATACCCCTGGAGGTGTTAGTGAATGTAATTAGACAAGAAAAGAAATGAGACCAAAAACTGGAAAGAAGAAGGTAACATTAGGATTTTTGCAAAAGATGTTATTGTTTATCTGGAAAATCTGGGAGATTTATACTGGAAACCATTACAAATGATAAGAGATGTTGTAAAGTCACTGGATATAAAATTAATATCTTCATATCTTCAAACAACAACCAATTAAAAGACATAATAGAAGAAATTAACATTACACTTGCAATATAAAAGATAAAATACTTAGGAACAAGCAATTAAAAATGTATAAGAGCTATTTGAAGAAAACTTTAAGATTCTATCAAGGGACCTAAAAGATTTAAACAAATGTACAAGCAGATCTTGTTATTGAATGGTAGAACTCAAATAGTGAAGATCTCATATCTATCTAAAAATCCTGTGGATTTAACATGGTCTCAATGAAAAAAGAAACAAAGTTGTTTTAGAATTAGATGATTTGTTTCTAGAACTCAATGGGAAAAATACCAAAACAAGAATACTCAGCAAATTTCCAGAAAAAAAGTGTAATCGGTTGATAGGTCCTTCAAAATATGAAAACATATTGTAAGGATTCAATAATTCAAACAGTGTAGCACTTGTGCGTAAATATACAGAATAGACAGCCTATAAATAAATTCAAATGTATGCAGGCAATTTAGAATATGGGAGAGATGCTAATTCAGATCAATAGGTTAAAGATGAATTATTCACTACATGGCATGGGATAACTAATAACTCTTTGTTAAAAATGAAACTGGATTCCTATCTTACACCAAATTAATTCCAAATGGATTACAGATAAATAATGAAACTATAAAAATAAGGAAGAATTTCAAAATATGTTGTAAGTAATATGCCTTTCTAAGTATGATAAAACAGTCGAAGCTTCAATTATATCAAAATTTAAAAAGTTATTCAAGGAAGAAACACTTTAAACAAAAAGACAACAAAAACTAGGGAAAAATTGCAACTTGTATTACTCAGTTCTCTAAAATATAGTGATTGGTGATGAATTAATGAGAAAAAGGCCAACACTGAAGAAAACTGGGCAAATTACATGAACAGAAAGTTTACTCTATCTATCTATCTATCTATCTATCTATCTATCTATCTATCTATCTATCTTCTATCTAAATTGAATTTAATTCTAGAAATAAATCAACTAATTCTAAAAGAAACTGGTTGCTATTTTTATTAAGACTATCTTACATCTATAGACTTTTAAGATTATATATATATACATATACACAATATATGCTCTTAAACATATGAAAATATGTTTGAACTAACTTAAATTAGAGATCAATGAAAAATAAAACTACAATGAGACTTTTTAAAAACTATTGGCTTGACAAGGTTAAAAGGTAAGACACTGATGGCAAAAGTGTGGGAAACAGCCTCTATCATACATTGCTGATGAAAGTTTAAAACTGGTACAGTTTCCATGGAATCTGGCAATCTCCATAAAAAATGGTTTGATCAAGTGTATTCATTCTTGAGAATTGATCTTACAAATATTTTCACAAGTATGCAAAGGAAGATGCATACAAAGATCATCACTGCAACATTTCTTTATGCAGGCAAGAGCTCAATTTTTTTTCACTAATGTCTTCTCTAGTACCTAGGAGAGTTCCTTGGCCATAGAGATGCTCAATGAATGAATGAATGAATGATGAAATGTTGGCTATCACCATCTATAAAGTTGGCATGTTAAATAAATTACAGTACTTTCCTACAATGGACTACTAGACAGCTATTTAAAAATAAGGCAGCTCTGTATATATCAAT
The DNA here is from genome assembly GCF_000325575.1 of Pteropus alecto. Classification (NCBI taxonomy): domain Eukaryota; kingdom Metazoa; phylum Chordata; class Mammalia; order Chiroptera; family Pteropodidae; genus Pteropus; species Pteropus alecto. The sequence continues at coordinate 1,744,109 of NW_006439717.1, forward strand.
ATGAAATGATCCTCAAAATAAATTGATAATTGAAAAAAAGAAAGTTACAAAACAGGGTATAGACTATGCTATCATTTTTGTGAAAATATTATCTACAACATACATATAGCTATACTCATAGGCTATCTCTGAAAGTTTATACAAGTAAAATGGTAAATGGTCCTTGCATCAGAGAAAGGAATTAAACTCTTGGAGAACAGGGACTGGAGAACAACTTACTCTTTGCACCATGGACACGTATTGAAAGATATTTTTGAATGTGGAAAAACTAAAGATATTTTTGAATGATCAAAGACTAAGGGAATTTATTACTTATGATCTCTCACTTAAATAATTTACTAAAAGATATACTTCCGCAAGAAATAAAATGGTACCAGAGGGAAGGAGTGGAATGTAAGGAAAAAATTGATAATAAAAATAGGTAAGAAATTTGTAATTTAATTATTAATCATTAAAATAGCTATTTCCAGTGTTTAATATATTAAATTTTAGAAAAACAATAACAAAGCAGATAGGGTTGGATTATTAGGTGAATATTGAAAACACAATGGAACCATCTTTCCCTTATTCAGGAGCAGGATCTTTCTTTATCTCTTAGACTCTGCAGTAGTCATTTCAGTGCTTTGTCTGCTTACAGACTCAGTTTTCCCCCATCTAACTACTGTTTCTGTAATGACTCAGGATAAACTATGAGCTTCTTACTGTGGCAAATAAAAAGCAAACTTTTTATTAAAGGGCCAGATAGTAAATGTTTTAGATCTTGTGGTTCATATGTACAGTCTCTGTTGAAACTACTTACTCTGCCATAGACTATAAGTGAATGAATTAGTATAGCTGTGTTCCAATAAAACTTTACTAAAAACAGGCAAGTAAGCTGGATTTGGCCTATGAACCATAGTTTGTCAGCCTCTTGTGTATAAGATCCTTCTTAAAACTGCTCAAAACTAGAATTCTAGTTATTCCCCTTCGAACACTTATATTTTTGAATCCAGCAATGCTAAATTTAATATAGCCATATCAAATTTATTTTCATGAAAATATAGTGTATGTATTAATAAATACACAAATAAATAGCAATGCTATATGTACTACTCCTAAGCCTGATCTCTAAACAAAGTGAATTGATTATTTACATCTTTATGCTACCTGTGTGAAATGTAAGTACTTCTAGTCATCCATTCCCAGTTGGTGTCCTATACAGTCTATGAGGAAACAAAGCCCAGGCATCCATCGCTAAGGGAAACCACTGCTCTTTCTGACCTTATCCTCTTAGGGAAGAACTCCAGACTCCTTCCAAAGTTAGGCCTGGATAAGGGCTATTTTCATGACGGCTCAGGATGAATAATGACTCACTCTTCCCAACTTTTTCTTAACTATGTAGAGTCCAGAGACTAGATGTTCAGGCATCCAGGAGATGAAGACTGAAATGTGATGTTTCTTACATCCCAGTACTGGAGAAAAATTCATACTGGTTGTAGAAGTCACTAGCAACAAGAAGGAAAGGAATACTGGATGCAGAACCCAGAATGTTGTGGCATGAGGTGTAAGAAAACCTGGGCAGGTAATATATAGTTAAGTTAGACTGTCAATAAAAGTTGCTGTGAAAGGAGCAGAGTAATGCAATGGAAAATCAGTAACTCCAGTGAAACATGCTTCAGTTGGATAATTTTAAATAAGAGAGATATTTTAACATGTTTGTATTCTTGGTACAAATGAGTGTTAGAAAGAAATGGATGCTAAAACAGATAATTAGAATAGTTGAAGGAGAACCCAGAGGCTCAGGAAGGAATGGGAGTTAAAGTCCAGGTACAGGTGTTAGTCTTGGATTAAAGGTAGATAGGTACCTCTACCACTAAAACTAAAGAAAGGACAAGAGAATACATGTATAAGTAGGGAATCAAGAAAATTAAAGGGTTTTTGCCTCGTAGTTCTAATTTCTCTTACAGGACCATGTGATGAGAGTGTGAGGAAAAAATATAGCATACCTGAAGTTCATAGAGTTTGGAATAAATCCAAAAGAGAAAAAGGAATGTTAGACTTTATATAAGTATGTGTATGGTTGTGTGTGTGTGTGTGCGCGCGCGCGCGCTCGCGCACGCGCGCGCATGTGCACACACATAAACACTCAGGCCTCTCTGTGCATATGTTTGTGTGTCTGAGGTTGAATAGCCCTAGACTGAGCTTCGTTTATTAGATTTTGCACCGTTTCTTGTGCTCTTCCTGGAAATTTTTCCACATCCTCACTTGCATATCACAGCCAGTCCTCTAAAGTCAGCACCAGATCCCAAGTGACTCTGACTACTGAAGCCTCCCCTGCGAGCGATGAGTAGTCCCAGGTTCCCTGGAGTCCTTACTCAGTCTCCCCTCCCAGGGCTATCTTGACAAAGAGATGGCCAAAGAGAATAGGAGTGAAATATTAGAAGAAATATAAGACTCCTACAAACTGGTCAGGAGCTCTTCTCAGGACTGAGGTAGGTTACCAGAGGAAGACTGACAAGAACCAATGGCTTCTAGCAGGGCCCGGAAACTCACAGTGCAGAGATGCTGGCCCTTTAGGTTTAGCCAGAACCAACCACATAGGGTCCCAAAACTGTCAAGAAATAAAATTAACTTTTTCTAAGAGTTAGGTAGAGCCCTCTCTGATCCCACTTCCTCAACAGTGAGGGCAGTAGGCAACCTGGTTCAGAACCCCGAACAGGAGCCAGATTTAGAACAATCAAGCTCAGCAATAGGGGTACAAAAAGAAACTTTCATAAGTTTGCATAATTAGTAGAAATATTATTCTGACCCAAATTCCCCATAGCACTGAAAAAGAAATAGAAATAGGCATAGGGAAAGTATCTTGCCCAAAGTAAACAAGCAGATGAAGTTTTTTTTTTTTTTTCCTGGGAGTAGAATCTCATGGGATATTGATTTATGTGCACTTCTGTCCATCTGGGATCTCTCTGTCTCCTCCCTTCATGTCCCTGGTCCCTGACAAAAGAGCAGGCCTTCTTTTGGCATAGAGGAGCTGACAGGAGGCATCCCAGTGGAGGACTGGAGGTTCATTTCCTCAAATGTCTGTGGTGGTGGGAGTGGAGGAAATGGAAGGAGTCCTCATTTCCTCTTGCCTGACTTTGACTAAAAGTCCTAAGAACTTAGGGCTTTAGGGATAGCAAGAGATCATTAAGTCATATTCCCTACCTCCAGACAAGAGTAAATCTGCAGAGGACAGACTGGCAGTTCAGTCTCCTAGAAAGTTTCAGAGGCGGAGACACCCCCTAGTTAACATGTTGATTGTCAGAACTGGGAATGAGACAGGAAGTTTTCTTTATCTGACAAGCCAATGCCATGTCCACAAATATTCCCAAAGAGTACTGAGAATCTCCCCGTGCTTAGGGCTAGAGGGGCACAGCTCACACTTTCTTACTCTCTTCCTATCCTCTCTTTTAGGTAGTTAGTTCCTTTCCATCAAAGCTCCTCTCCTTCCTCAGAACAGGAATTCCTCCCAATGACTGGTCAGCTCAATCTGTTCCCTCCTACCAAGTTTTCTAAACCTCCCAGGGAAGAGTGATCATGAGAGACAGAAAGCCGACTCCAATCTAGGAGACTTCATTATTGGCGTAGCTTCTTTACCTCCTTCTTTAAGAAATGGATCTTCTTAAACCAGCAAATTTTTTTAGGAGCAAGACATTGTTTGGGTGCCTCATCAAAGGAGAAACAGAAGAGGTCTGTTGTTAACGAGGTGCAGTTTAAAGCAAGAATTTGATAGGGGTGCTCTGAAGGGCAAGGGAAGCTGGAAGTTTGAGGAAGACCACAGGATAAAGAGTCTTGAAGACTAGTTCTAATTATACCAAGCAGAAATTTCATATTTAGGTTTAGCAGCTATGTTTTCATGTTGCCCTATAGTCTTTATGATTATTATTTTATTGGCTATATATTCTATCCAGTTGGTGCTTAGACATTACAGGATATGGCAGGTTTTTTTTTTTTTTACATATAGCAATGCAGTGTGCATCACCGTACATGTCACATTTTAGGTCTTTTGAGTTATAGTATTAGCAAAACCTGAGAAATGATAGATTGCTGACTCAAAGTGTGCAGTTTACAAAGCCAGCAATAGTGTATAGTATCACCCTCATCATAATCTTCCTAGAATTATTATTGTAAGCTTTTTTGAAAAATCACAAAATTGGGTCTGTATTCTTATTTTATTTTACTGTTTTTAAATAGAGAGGTTGGACATTTTCCCAAATGCTTTTCTCTTGGATTTCTAGTGTAACTTTTCTATTCTTGTCATCACTACCAGGCTTTATAAAATAGCAAGGATAAATGGACTGACAAGGGAGAGATGATATGGGTGTGGAGACGAGTTCTGAGAAGACTGTTGGAAAAGTAGTTACAATAATCCAGTTCAAGTCCTGACGAAAAATATAAACATAGTTAAAAGTCATGGCCTAGACATATCTGAGTCAGTAAAGACAATAGCAACAGCAGCAAAGTGAAGGGAAGGAAATAAAATATTTAATGAGCATTTGATTATCAGGTCATGAGCTAAAACTAAGGTAGAGTAAGATTAAAGTGATTTGATCACATTCTCCAAATAAGCAAGTTAGTGTCAGAGTTAGTTCCAGAAATTGGTCCTCAACCACTAAAAAGCATTTTTTAAGTAAGTCCATGTCAATCATGTGAGAAGATATAACTGCTCCATTTTATAGATGTGAAAATTGACCTTCACATCTATAAAACGGTTAAGTGACTTGCTCAAGTTTACATAGCTTTCAGTTCTCAGATCCAGCTTTTCTATTTTAAGCACAGTGCTATGTTTAAGACACAGCTATATAGTCCTCTAAACATAATTTAAATGACTCAAAAATATGTTGTTCATCTGCTGGGTGTGCTGTGGTAGAAAGAGCACTGGACTGAGAGTAAAGCATTGTTTAATTCCTGGCTGTCCCACTGATAGCTGAGTGCAAGTCACCTTGTCTCTATGGGCCTCCATCTCCCCACTTTGAGAGCCTGACCTCGTTGATCTGAGGACAGAGCAGACCTTCCTGAGGCATTCCCACGCATTCATACAAATACTTTTCCAGCTTTGCTAGTATGAGTTTGGAGAGATAGCGTACCCTCGAAGGGATCTTGAAATGTTTGGAAAGCTTCTTGCAACCTCTGGTAGCATCATTCAAATCTCTTTTCTATATCGTCATCCAAATCTCAAAATGTCTGCGATAAGATGGTAAGTTGTACAGCTTTTGGCTTTAAGATCCAAACCTAAATACAAAAAAAGAATTGCAAATGAATGTCTGTTTTCAAAAATAGTTTCATTTGAAGCATTCTTTGTTCTAATAAGTATACTCTTAATGGTCAAAGCATATAATCCAATTTAAATTCCAAAAATGTTTTCTATATTCACTGACAAAATTAGTAAGACCTGCTGGGAAGGACCAAGGGGCAGAAACCCGAAAATCACTGTATTAGTTTCCTAGGGCTAATGTAACAAAGTACCAGAAACTGGGGCACTTAAAACAATAGAAGTTTATTGTCTTACAGTTCTATAGGCTATAAGTCTGAAATCAAGATGTTAGCAGGGCCACGATACCCCTGAAACCTGTAGGGAAGAATCCTTCCTTGCCTCTTTCTAGCTCCTGGTGATGGCTGTCAATCCTTAGCATTTTTTGGCTTGCGAGAACATCACTCCAGTCTCTGCCTCTGTTGTCACACAGCTGTCTTCACTCTGTGTGTCTGTCTTCACATGATCTCGTCTCTCTTATAATAACACCAGTCATGTTGGATTAAGAACCCGCCCTACTCCAGTATGATCTCTTCTTAACTTGTTACATCTGTGATGACCCTATTTCCAAATAAAGTCACATCATGAGGTACTGGGGGTTAGGACTTCAATATATTTTCAACAATTCAACCCATAGCAGTCACAATGGGAATTACTCAATTGCTTTCCTTTTCTATTCTTAAGCTGATATAAGTATTACCTGAGAAGTTTTAGGATGTGGGGATGATATTCTGATCACTAGAAATTACTCAGATTCTGTAGTACAGTTGATTTCTTTCTAGGAATGGAATTTATAAACAACCATGAACAACCTCACTTTCTTCACTGAGTTTATCCTCCTCGGGCTGTCTGAAGACCGCCATGCCCAGACTCTGCTCCTTGTGCTGTTCCTGGGGGTTTACCTCCTGACCCTGATGGGGAATCTGGTGATGATCCTGGTGATCAGAGGGGATTCTCACCTACACATCCCCATGTATTTCTTCCTCGGACATCTATCCTTCCTGGATATCTGCTTCTCCTCAGTTACCATGCCCAAAATGCTACAGAACTTCCTGTCTCAGAAGAAAAGCATCTCAGTGTCGGGCTGCATCACCCAGAGTTTCTTTTTCCTTCTCTCTGGGTGTGCTGAAGCCAGTCTTCTCTCTGCCATGGCCTATGACCGCTATGCTGCTGTCTGCCACCCTCTACTTTACACTGTGGTCATGAACAGGCCTCTCTGCACTGCAATGGTTGGTGCAGCTTGGATGATGGGGTTTCTGAACTCACTAGTGAATAATCTTTTCATCCACAAGTTACATTTCTGTGGGTCCAACATCATCGCCCATTTCTGCTGTGAGCTGCCTTCACTATTCCCTCTGTCCTGTACTGATCCCACAGCCAATGAGTTCCTTCTGTCAGGGTCCAGTGCGTTTCTGGGGCTGCTGACGCTTCCCCTGATCCTCTTCTCCTACTCCAGAATCATTTCTGCCATTCTGAGCATCCGCAATTCAGAGGGCCAAGGCAAAGCCTTCTCTACCTGCTCCTCCCACCTCACCGTGGTGCTCTTGTTCTATGGGACGGCTCTATTCAGGTACATCAGCCCCGCCTCCGGCTCAGTGTTGGAGCGAGTGGTCTCCATTCAGTACAGTGTGATCACGTCCTTGCTGAACCCCCTTATCTACAGCCTCAAGAACCAGGAGGTGAAAGCAGCTCTGCAGAGGATGCTGAGGCAACAAAAGTGTGCCTTAGGGTAAGAAGAAGCTGTGTGTTTCTGTTCAGGAAATATAAAATTATCTCTAAAAAGGAGAAAGATTTTTATAGGCACAGAGCACTTGGGGGAAATTGCATTTCAATTAAATTCAAGTATTTGTTTGGACTTCGAAGTAAATAAAGTTCCACAAAAACAGAGGCCAGGGAAAAGGAGTTTGATGTACAGGAGCCCTTTGCAAAATAATCTGATAGCAACATCTTGGCTCCATCAGAGGAGACAACAGGGCTGACACAGATGAAAAATGTTGGAGCAGAACAGGCTCTTTGGTCAAACTGCTGACTTTTTCTTGTGATTTTCACAAAGGTACACAATAAAGAAAGGGGCCTACAATAATGGAAGGAATGTTATAGACAGTGCTCCAGAATGCAGACAGTTGGAGTCATTCATTCACATGACCCAATGGTATCCACTGGCATTAAATGGCCAGTGCGACTGCATATAGGTTGGTGTGATGGTTAATTTTATGTGTCAACTTGACTGGGCTGAGGGATGCCCAGGCAGTTAGTAAAATGATTATTTCTAGGTGTGTCTACGAGGTTGTTTACAGAAGAGATTAGCATGTACATCAGTAGATGGAGTAGGAAGATTGCCCTCACCAATGGAATGGGTACCATCCAGTCTGTTGCAGGCCCAAATATAACAAAATGGTGAAGGTAGGGTGAATTTACTTTCTCTGCTTGAGCTGGAACATCAATTTTCTCCTGCCCTCAGATATTGGTGCTCCTGGTTCTCAGGCCTTCAGACTCAAATTGAGACTTACACCATGACTTTCCTGGGCCTCCAGCTTGCAGACAGCAGATCATTGGATTTCTTTGCCTCGATAATTGTGCGAACCAATTCCTCATAATAAATTATCTGTCTATCTATCATTATCTATCTGTCTAACTATCTAGAGATAGTCTGTTGGTTCTTTTTTTTTTTTGGAGAACCATGACCAGTATGGCAGGAAAGAAAAAAAATAGATCGTCAGATTGGAAATCAGTATATTGTGCCTATTTCATTTTTCCTAAACTCTCCTACCTAAGGCCTTACATTTGAACATATAGCATGTGCATTTGATCCATGTATATTTTGCATACCAGAATATGGAGTGGGGGATAGACAGGAATAATTATAGATGCAAAATTAAAAGATCAATAAAGTATCCCTTTGCATCTACTTAATTAATAAACATAAATGTATAATAGCAGCCTATTGAGAAACATTAAAGAAGACCTAAGTAAACAGAGAAAAATATATTATGCTTATTATGGGTTGGTAGACAAACCATTGTAAAGATGTCAGTTTTTCCCAAATCAATGTATATGTTCAGTGTGATTTCAATCAAAATTCCAGAATACTTTATAAATTTGAAAAGTTGATTCTAAAATTCATATAGAAGTAAATGGTCCAACAAATGCCAAGCTACTCTTGAAGCTAAGAACAAGGTAGACTCTCTTGCTCTACCAGATATCAAGACTTATTATAAAACTATGTAATTAAGATTTTCTATTACTGACACAAAGAGAGACAAATGCACCAATGGAAAAGGAGTGAGAACTCAGAGGTGGACTGCAAATACAGAATTAGGCACTGAGATGGCAAGGCAGATCAATTTGTTTAGTGTGAACTTTTCAATCAATAATACTTAATACAGGGATGATTAGCTATCCATGTAGAAAATTAATGAAATTTTATCCTCAGCCATCATATGCAAAAATCAATTCCCATTAGACTGAAGTACTAAGTGTGAAAGGCAAAACTATAAATCTTTTATAAAACAGTATAGACAATGTATTCATGCTAGAGAAGGATTTTTAAAAACAAGGTGAAAAGCACAAACTGCAAAAAAGTTGATAAATAAAATTATATTAAAATTAAGAACTTTGACTTATCAAAAAAAAAACTCATAAAAATGAAAAGACAAGCCACAAAGTGGGAAAAAATATTTGCCACATATACAAATATCAAAATCCTAGTGTCTTGCATTGTCAAAAGAAAAAAAAATTATTCTGATAGGAAAATGGGCAAAAGACTAGAACAGGAGCCTGACAAAAGATGAAATCCAAATCCTTACAGTTTTCAGCTTTAAAAGTAAAACCACAACAAAAATTACCATTAAATATATATCATAATAGAAAAAATTAAGAAGCCAAATATAATGAAGTATTGGCAATAATGTAGCATAATGAGAATTCTCATTTTGGAAAGAGTTTTGGTTACCCACTATGTGGTAAAGTTAATTCAACTCAGAATTCCACTACTAGGTATTTATCCTAGAGAAAATTTTACCCACTGCACCAAAATAAGTGTCTAAGAATGTTTACAGTAGCATGGTCTGTAATAACCAAATCCAGGAAATAACTCAATGGCCATCTACAATAAAAATAGAAAGATAAATTTTGATATATTCATACTGTGAAGTCAATACAACCAATGAAAATTAAGAAATAATAGTCACATGAAATAGTATGGATGAATCTCAGATACAATATTGAACAAAATGATATGTAAAACATTATTTCATTTATATAAAGTTCAAATAAAGGTAAACAGTACTATATTACTGAGGGATGCATATATCAATGGTAAAACTGTAAAGAAAGGAAGGAAATCAATAAGAATGTCAGAGCAGCCTGGATGATAATTAAGAGAGGAGGGAGAAGAGTGGTGTTCATTCCCAGGGCTCAAAATGTACTATTTATTAATCTTTAAATTTTTTTCTTTTATAGTGGTCACATAGATCTTTGCTTTATAATTTTTTATTAAATGGTACATAAATGTTGCATGTACTTTTTTGTATATATGGCATATTTCAAAAATTTAAAAAACTGTAAACATCAAACTAAATAGTGAAATACTGAAGTAATTTCTATTAAAACCAGAAATTGGGGAGAGATACCTGTTTTTTCCACTGTTTCATTATATTACTTTGAAGATTATAGCTAAGATAATAAGACATGAGGATGAAATACTTAGAATAATTATAAAAAACAAATTGCTTATTTTCTGTGCAGATAATATGATTATATTCTTAGATAACTCAATAGGCTAGGGGCAACTATGAAAATTAATGAAAGATTAAGTTGGCAAAATACAAAATAATACACAAAAGTAGAGTTTCACTATCCTATCAATAACCAATTTGACCTGGAAATGGGAGAAAATTCCATTCACATTACCAAGAAAATCATAAAATAATAAATTTAACAAAAAAGTACCAAATTTATATGAATAAAACTATATTGAATAGATAAAACGAGATCTGAATAAATGGAAAGACATACCATGTGGCCGACCTAAGTAAAAAAAATAATAATAATAGAATCTGTTTGAAGGACTTTGACAGTCTCACAAAATCAGAGAAAGCTAAAGACCCAGGCTATGGGAAGGTCAGGACCATAGTGCCTGTGGAGATCTAAGCCATGGAAACGAACAGATAATCTCTTCAAATCACCCCTGTTACACAACCATAGCCTTTGCTGATTTAAATTCCTGGGTAAAAAGGTCCAACTGGCCTAGATTAAGTCAGCTCTTGCCTAGGAAAGAACATCTAAAGTTTCTCTATAATGTCATTTTCTCTATCTAACTCTACTTTTCAACCTGTGCTTTAAAAGGACCTATATATAATTCAGCAATCACAAAAAAGAGGACAGCATTGCTGCTTTAGTGAGTGTGTGGCTGGCTAAGTGTATAAGCCTTGATTTGGTACGTGAGTCTTGGGGTCAGACAGTCTTGTCCATAAGTTATCAAAGCACAGCCTTGTCACCTTTAAGTACTTTTCCCCAGCTTTAAAGCTTGTATCTGCATCATTGCTTTGATTCTTGTTAGCAATTTTATTGACCTATTTTTCCCAGCCCGCTTGGCTGACCAGCTTCTTGAAGTGATCCTGCTGGAAGCCTCCTTGAGTGGCCAGGACAGGTCTCCTTCACCTTTCACACCTAAAAGGCATCCTGACGTTTAGCTGTGAATCATTTTGAAGTTGTCCTTTTCCTTCTCCCTTCTAACCAGGATTAGGCCTCCTTAGCAGGCCACTCTCCTTATTTCCTACTGGTACATTTGTTGCGCTAGTGAAGGTCCTACTGCTTCTGAAGGCTCAGCTGTCTTTGAATGCACCTTGGCACAATGGTAGTCAATGAGCTAAGCTTTGTAGCCTTGCACTTTTTCAGAGACAAGATCCCTTCTTTATCTTGAGACTCATGTGCCTCTAAAGAGCATGGTCCGATGACACAGAATTAGCCTTCTCAACCCTGGATGTGACCAAATGTGATGAACTCTACTGCAGCCAGAAGTGATTTTTTTGCTTCACCTCTGACCTTTTTATTTTCTCCAATATCCTGCATCCCCAAGGCATGCGTTCAAATTAGAATTCCTATATCTCCTTGTACCTGTTACATGCTGAAGTTCTTTTATATTTTGCCAAAACTGCAAATACCATTTTTCGATGTTGCAAAAATGGAAAACCAATTTTGGGTGATTATGATTGCAATCTATTCCTCCACAAACTATTGCCTCATATTCTAAGTTTTTGCTAAACAGAGATGAGGTCTAGAAAACTGCGACCTTAACCCAAGGACCCCTGGAGGCCTATGAGGATTAGAAGGCTTCAACAGATGGAGAACTCGATCTGGGCTGGGAAGCTAGACAGGCTGTGTAGGTTAGCTTAGCTGTGGCTACTAATTTTGTTACATAATCACCTGCAAAATCTAACATATATACCATTGAGAAGTAAAGTAGAAGAGTACATATAGTATGGGTCAATTTTAACAGAAAGAATTAACTCCTTGGTGACTTTGGGCAAATTATTGAACCTGTGAGATCCAATATTCTTGTCCATAAAATTTGTTGAATAAAGGATAAATCTATTCTCTCTTTAATTTTCACAACATTTCTATATTAAACATCTATCCTTTTACAAATGAGAAAATTGAAGCTCAGAGAGGTTAATAGCTTATTCCTGAAGAGCACAACTAGGACTGTGTCCAAATCTAGATATTTTGATCTTAACCTGTGTTTTTTCCTAACTTTACTATATGTTCATTTCCAGGGCCCTGGTCATTCCCAAACACCAATTGCTTAGATGCAATTCTGGGTAATATTTTTATTTTAAAAATGCCTCTTCACATTGTTGTTTTGGTGATATGGTAAGAAATAAAATTTGAGGTTAGCTGAAACAAAAAGAAAGAGAGAGAGAGAGAGAGAAAGAAAGAAAGAGAGAGAGAGAGAGAGAGAGAAATTGCCCTCCAAAGAATAGGTATTATATTTCTCATATATTTATTTAAAGAAAATAAATATTGTAAAATAGTCATTAAATAACAGTACAGAAAAATATACTTAAAATTCATGTTTTAGATTTGGTTTTCATTCCAGTTACAGGTATGTATTTTATTCAGCAAACTTTCAGTCTTGTAGATTCGCATATATATGATATGTCAGAATGAGAACATGGAATGAGGAGCAAGATGATTAATAGGCATCTTAAGAAAATTTCCACGTTCAAGGAATTTCATTTTAACTTGATTACCTCCATAAAGACCCTATTTCCAAGTAAGGATATATTCTGAGTTACTGGATATTAGGACTTCAACATACTTTTTGAGAGACACAATTTCACCTATAATACCATATATCTTCTCTTTTATTCCTGTAGTGTTTGCCAAATTAGTTTAAAAACAAATGAATATGCTCCAGTTTATTCTGATCAATATAATTTTTAATATTGCAACTGCAATGTGATAAAAACTCATTTTTAAATTTTATTATACTCTTAGGAAAGGCCTAGAAAAGTAATTTAAATAGAGATTGTTCAAGAATGAGGAAAAATACAGTATTATCAGCAATGAAAGCCCCCAAACCATCATCCATGGGGTGCGAGATTGCCATATTGACCATCATTGTATTCTACACAGCCTTGCTTCTAATCAGAGTTCATTCTACAGCAAAAATTTATGAGCAATGAGCTCATACTGGTGGAATTTATTGGTCTTACTATATTCCCCATCATGCTGAAGCTGCCACAATAAAATGATAGAATGGCCTTTTGAAATTTCATTTATCATGGCAGCTTACTGACAATACTTTGTGGGACTGAGGTAGTGTCCTACAGCAGCAGTTCTCAAACCATTTGGTATCAGTACCCCTTTTATACTCTGAAAAATTATTAAAGACCACAAAAAGATTTTTTAAAATTTATTTATATTTTTTAGGACGGTTTTCTTTAAATATTTCTTTGGGGGCGAGGACACCTACTCCATTAGAGATCTTTTATTTTTTCACACCCATCACACCATGAATTCATAGGGAAGGGGCTCCAGAAGCTCAGGGTCCTTTCCATTGGTTCTCACAAAGTAAGCTTCTCTGGGTGGAGCAGGTTGGTGCTTCAGGTGAACCCAGCTACCTTTCTTTTTGGCTACCTTCTTTATTTTGACCATTTTCTTTCACATGTTTTAGGAAGCTGTCTTGGCTCTTGGAGTGCTTAATATGCTCAAAATACGTGCATTAATTCTCTTGGCCAAAATCTTGCCCTTAACTTGTTTATTTACAACAATGCCAACTGCATCTGGGTAATATTGTAGACTCCTCCAGTTTTGCCATAACATTTGTGGGGCATTCTTTTTTGAACAGTGCTCATTCCCTTGATGTCTATAGTATCACCTTTCTTGTAGATTTGCATTTATATGGCCAAAGGAACAACTTCATGTTTTCTAAAAGGCCTAGAGAATAAATAGCAGGTCTCTCCTCTTTCGCTTTGTGTTGTTCATTTTGGCAAATTACTGGCAGATGGAGGTTCCAGCCGAAAGGCTACAAAGAGATCTTTTTAATGAGGATTATACACAGTGATATTTACTGTTTTATAAATTAAAACTGAGAAAAATTTTAAGTATTTATCAATTAATTTAAAAATAACAATAATAAACTCATGGTTTGCAAAAATATCATTATTATAAAAATATATGTACCAAAACAAAAAAAAAATGAGAAAAGTATCATTGTTATACATTTCTGCAAATCTCTTTATGTCTGACTTGAAGATAGCTGACTCCATTTTTATTGAAGTAAATAAAAATTATCCTGCCTCAGAGACATTATTGGCAAAGGAGGAGTATCATTTTCAGATCTGAAACAATATCAATAAATTTTCATACACTGTTGTGTTAAAATCCATTGTACTTTGAATGGAGTGTTCATTCAGGTGTAATTTTTTAACACCATACTTTGGTCATTTGAAGAATACTGGTTTGCTGATGTTAAAATATTAACACATTTATGTTCTAACTATTGACAAAGTTCATTACATAATATCAAAAAATCATGTGCATTATCATTACCAATCTCATCAGCATTTTATCACTGGTAACAGAAAATGTCAGTTTTTTTCCTCTGTCATACTCGTTGAAGTCAGTTTTAAGAGAAAGTATGCCAAATACTCGTTTGAGTAATGACAGTTTGCCAGTTATTCTTTCAGGTAAAAGTGGTGCTCGATTTTTTTAGAAAAGTAACTGAAGTGTTCACAACTCAAACAATTGTACAGGTGCTTTTTCTTAAGATGACCATCATGCTTATGTTTGAAGCACATGTAATTTATGTATACTTACATTTTGTTACACAGAATAGTAAAAAGATGTGTACTCTGCTGTCAAGATTTAATAAAACTCATATTTTTTACTGATTCACCAAGACATTCTCAAAGTTGGAAAACTATTCCATGTTTTATTCTAAAGACTCTAATGAACAATTTGGAGATGACTGACATTTTAACAATATTGTCTTCTAATCCATGAACATGGTATATATAATGTTTTCAAATTTTTAGTGTACAAGTCTTATATGGTTTTATTAAACATATTCTTAAGTATATAATGTTTTGAATAATATCATAAATGGAATTGTTTTTACTTTCATTTTCCAAATGTTTGTTGCTTGCATACAAAAATACAGTTGATTTCTATATTGACCTTGCATCATATGACCTTCTTGAATTCACTTATTATATAGTCTAGCAACTTCTTTGTAGATTTTTAAAAAATGTTTATGAGCATTTCAGTTACTTTTCCTTTCTAAACTATGTACATTTTATTTTATTTTTTTGCCCTTTTCTTGCACTGATTAGGGCCTCAAATACAACATTGAAAAAAAGTAATGAGAGCAGACATCCTGTCCTATTTCCAATCTTAGGGGAAAAGCTTTCAGTTTTTGATATTAACTATTATTATGTTTATTGTGGGATTTTCAGAGATGAACTTTTTCAGATTGAGGAAGTTCCCTTTTATTCCTAGTTTATGAAGAGGTGTTGCATCTTGTCAAATGCTTTTTGGCATCTGTTGAAACCTTATAAAAGTTTTCTATTTTATTCTGCTTATGTGGTAAATTTCATTTGTTAAATTTAAAATGCTAAAGCAACCTTGCATTCCTGGGATAAAGCCCACTTGGTCATAGTGTATTTTCCTTTTTATATGTTGCTGTAATAAATTTGCTAAAAAATTAGCTAAGGATTTTTGTATCTTTGTTCATGAGGGATATTGGTCTATAACTTTATTTTCTCGTAATGTTCCTGTCAATTTAGATATCAAGGTTATGTTTGTCTCATAACAAGTTTAGAAGTATAATATCTTTGTCTGGCTTTAGTATTAGGATAATTCTAGCCTCCTTAAATGAGTGTAGAAGTGTTCTCATCTCTCTTTTCTGAAAGTTTTTTTTGTTTGTTTGTTTTTGTTTTTTTTGTAGGATTAGCATCCTTTTGTTTAAGTTTGATCAAATTCACCAGTAAAACCATCTGGACCTTGAGTTTCCTTCCAGGTCATGATTACAAATTTAATCCTTTAGTTGATAAAGTGCTATTTAGGTTTTCTATATATTCTTATAATTTGGTAATTTATGGCTTTCAAAGAATTTGTCCACTTCATCTAATTGTCAAATTCATTGGCATAAAATTGTTCATCATGTTCTCTTCTTAGCTTTTGAATTTATGAAGGATCTGTAGTGAAACACTCTTTTATTCTTGATAGTCATAATTTGTCTTTTCACATTTTTTTCTTAAACAGTCTAGTGGAGGTTTACTAACTTTACTGATTTTTTTTTTTTTCAAAAAACAGTTTTTGGTTTAGTCCATTTTTTCTATTTTTGCTGTTTTCTATTTTATTGACTTTTGCTTTTCATTATTGCCTCTTTATATTTATTTTGAGTTTAAGTTGATTTTCTTTTTCTTACTTCTTTCAGTGGAAACTTAGGTCACTGGTTTCAGACATTTCTTCTTTTCTAATATAAGCATTAAATTTTCCTATAAGTATTAATTTAGCTGTATGCTACAAATGTTGATCTTTTCCTTTTCATTCAGCTAAAAATTTTTCCTATTTCCTTTGTGGTTTCTTCTTTGACCCATGGGTTATATGAAAGTGTGTTGTTTGATATTTAATTATGTTGGATTTTCCAGATATTTTCAATCATTGATTTATAATTTACTTCCATTGCAATCAATTTGGTTAATGGCTCAGCATAGTTCTAGCTTTAGACCATTCTATGTGCACTTGGAAGACACAATGCAAACTACTAGAAGATTGCTTGCAACACATAAAGAGCTCCTACAAATCAATATAGAAGTTCAAACAACTCAATAGAAAAGTGGACAAAAGATAGAAACAGGCATTTCACAGAAGAGGCAACATATATAGCCAATAAAATATGAATAAATGCTCAATTTCATTAATGATCAGGGAGATACAAATAAAGACCATGGTGAAATAGCATTCATTGAGCTATCTGACAAAACCAGGTTTTGGCAAGGATGTGGATCAATGGGAAGAAATTCTTATACATTTGCTGGCTGCTAAAAGTATATACTAGTACAACTACTTTTGGCATTTGCGAGATAATTTGGCATTATCTTTTAAGATGAACATTCATATATTCTATGGTTCAACAATTCTAATCCTAGAGAAACTCTTGAAAATGTGCACCAGAAGTAATGTACAAGGATGTTCACAGGAGCATTGTTCAGTGAGGCAAAAAAAAAAAAGAAAAGAAAAAAAGAAAAGAAAAGAAAAGAAAAAAAAAAAAGAAAAAAAAGAAAAGAAAAAAGAAAGAAGAACCCAAATTTCCATCTACAGGAAATGAGATAAATTTAGTGCCCATGCATACTCAGTCATAAAAATGAAAAATGGGATACACAATGTATTCATTCTCTATTATCAAATAATGAACTACCACAAATTTAGTAGCTTAAAACAATGCAAATTTATCTCACAGTTTCTAGAGGTCAGTAGTCTAGGCATGAGTCAGTTTGGTCCTCTGCTCAGGGTCTCATCAGGCTGAAATCAAAGTGTGAAGTATGGCTATCATCTGATCTGAGACTCAGGGTCCTCCTCCAAGATCATGAAGTGGTTAGCAGAATTTGATTTCTTGTGGCTATAGGACTGAAGTCCCCACTTCTTTGCTAGCTGTTGGCCAGGGACTACTCTCAGCTCCTAGGAGCCACCTTCGGTTCCTAGCCAAACGGCCCCCTCTCAACATATCAGCTTTTAATCTCTCTGACTTCAGGAAGAGCCTACGTACATGGGCTCACCTACTTAGGTCAGTGCTACTCAGGATAATCTCCCTTTTGATTAACTCAGAGTCCACTGATCAGTACCAAATCATGGAAGTGAAATCTCACCATATTCACAAGTCCCACATATATTCAAGAGAAGGGGATTATACAGGACATGTATACCAGGGACCAGAAAGTTGGGGTACATCTTAGAATTCTGCCTACCACAGCCATATAATAGGAAAATAATCCTAAACTGATATGGAAAACAATTTGAGCTTATATTATTCCAGCCATCATATGCTATAGGCATTTATAATCTCAGAAGAACAGATTCTAACTCTTTCTGCCACTTTCTGGGTATTTGATGAAGCCAAGTGTTAGGCTACAAAGATTCAACAATCTGGTCTACTTAAAATATAAATTAAGAGTCAGAGATAATAGAATTAAAGATTATATTTTCTTATAAATAAAATGTGTCATTAATAAATGAATAGCTAAATTAAGAAACTCTACTATGTCAATGAGAAGTCTGCTTAGAATAAGTGTTTGTACTATTAAAAAAAATGACAGTTTGAGATTACACCTCTTCGAAGCTGTCCCAGTGCAACATGATATTTCACAAGTGCTGTCTTGACATAGTCTTGATGTCATGGCTAAAATTCTCAATTCCCCTTTGCTGGCAATTCGTCATTCCCCACCCCAACCACTTCCCTTATCAGGCTCTAACACTCCTTAGTTACAATATACACATATCCAACTGCCAGAGGCCCCCAGATACCTATACCCAGAGACAGCCTCTTCTTTCTTAGGCCTGCAGAATTATTCAAAACACCCAATCCCCAGGAAGTCTGTGGACCCTCGCTAACTTCATTCTGTTTTCCATAAATGAGCACATTCTTCAGTTTGGCTTACTCTTAGATTGTCCTTGGTGCAACCCTCTGTGTGGCCCTGCAGGACAGCTTTCTCTAGTTTGAAGCTGTAAGTAGGAGAGTTTTGCCTTTCATCTATCTGTCTTTGAGTTGTGTCCTACCCTCAAAAAATCTTTAAATCTTATAAAACATCTAGTATTTACCCTGATTACAACACCAGCTGTCATTAACTGACAGCTGCCTGCACTCAGTCCACTATTTGCAATGACTACAAATTATATCTACCAAGTAATGCCCATTGCCAATATCTTGCTTTTAATAGCACTTCATAAGTTTTATACCATATGCCTATATTTTTACTTAATTTAGTCCTCACAACAGCTTTTCAGGAAAAGAAGAATGACATTATACCAATTAGATAGATGAGGTTAAGGCTCTGATCGGTCACCCAGAGGCACAGCCAGAACTAAAAAAAAAAAAACTTCTGAATTTTAGTGAAGTGCTATATCTAGCATATCTTTGTGCCCACTATTTAATTTAGCACTGTATTTTTAATTAAAATTATCCTACTTAAAGAGCACAGAAAAAACTGTTGCCATCTTATGAGCTACTCCTTCCCTCTCCCTCAGTATCAAGGACAGTAGGATTTAAGAGTAAGCCACAGAACTTCTTAAGCCTTGACACCAGCACCACCACCCATTGCTAAGCCTAATTTACGGGACCCTCAGAGTTCTGGCACTTTTGGAAAGATAGCCCCTCTAGCCTTAACTCAATCCACAATAGGATTGAAAGAAAGTCCACAGAACTCAGCACACTTCTAGTGAGACCCTCATTCTACCATACCCGCCTCATCTGCTCAACCCCAACCAACCCTTACACCCTACCTCACCATGGACAAGTTGACTAAGAGACCAGTCCCGAGAAGGGGGCTATAATTATCTACCTCCCCCTGAGAGTAATAATTCCATCATGCCCTATATCTCTGCTTACGACACTCACACAAGAATGCTTGGCCTCCAGATCATCCCTCATTATAGGTAGAATCAGACTCTAACTCCCCAAACAACCTCTAACTCCTTCCACTGTGACTTCTGGAATTCAGGGTCTGTCATTGACGAAATCCCTTTGCTACAGAATGAATGTTTGTGCCCACCCCCCAAATTCATATGTTGAAATCTAACCCCCAAGGTGGTGATATTTGGAGGTGGGGCCCTCAGGAGGGGACGAGCGACCTTATAAAAGAGGCCAGAGAGAGTTCCCTCACCTCTTCCATCATATGAAGACACAGTGAAAAGACACAAGAAAGCAGATTCTCACCTGACATCTGTCAGCATCTTGATTTTAGACTTCTCAGCCTCCAGAACTGTGAGAAATAAATGTTCAGTGCTTATAAGCCACCCGGTCTATGGTATTTTATTATAGCAGCCTGAGCAAACTAAGACACCCCTAAACCCTTCAACCTCTTTGATAGATGCTTCTTTCACCTCCTTTATCTAACAAAATTGGCTATTCCTTTAGGACAAAGCATGCTTCACTTACGGTCCTCTCAAGGGGCGGCTATTTTTTCTCCTACAACCAAGGCTTTTCAGATGGTAAACTGCAATCCATTAGTGGATTGTGCAATCAATTTAATAGGTAGTAAATAGAAAACTTTTAAAATAAAGTAATAGAATAGAAAACATCAGCATATACTGCATGTAGTTAAGGTGAGTGCTGTTTCATGAAAATTTTGTTTCAATTATATAAATGATGGCTTTCAAAATGTATTTGATATATATATACATATGTGTATATATATACATATATATGTATATATATATAAAGATTAAATCAGAACTCATTCTATGATATATATGTGTATATA
>NW_006439717.1:1764395-1768562 GCF_000325575.1 Pteropus alecto
TTGCTCTTCACTGCTGCCTCAAGGACCATTTCCCTCCTTCCTCCCTAAATAATGTCCTGCTAATTTGAAGTACATGCTATCAAACCATTCCACACACTACCTTTCCTTGTCATTACCTTACCATACTCCTGGTCATTCTCTTTCTTTTGTTAAAGACTCCCTCAACTGGCTTGCTATCTCATTCTCCATAACCTCATCATCATTCCGATGACTTCAATATCTATGCAGACGATCCATCTTACGTCCTGGGCTAAATTGCACAAGTATGATTATTAAAATTCCAAAATATTTTCACAGCCCTTGGTGCCTCCAGGACCCTGCACCAACTATAGGCATCATCCGTTTTGACGGATACATGTCCATGCCAGTATTGGTAGTTAAATACTTTGAACATTACCCCTCCTAACACCCTAGCCTCTCAGCTCTTTGACTTTCTCTTACTTTAAATGATCTTGTCTACCACCTCAGCCAGTCACTCCCGGTCATACCCTATACCTAGCTATTACCAACAGCTGCAACCCTTCCCTATCTCCAGTTCAAGCATCCCACTCTGCCACCTACATCTTCAGCTCGCTCCATTCCAACCAATTTGTCTCCCTCACCGAGACTCAGGAATAAATTTATATTTCATCTCGTCTTTGCACTGTCCTAATAAGTCTTCTCTTCACACATTACACAGCTTCAATCCCTAGGTCTTATCATTTGAATTCTTACTATGTATTAAATTATTTACATCATCTCATTTATCTTCACAATACTACGGAGTATGTACAATGACATTCATTTTATTGATTAGGAAACAGGTTTATATACATAAATCTATCCAGGACTATAGAAATTTAAAAAAATTTAAATGTCTGAACCATCATTTCCTTAATTTTAAACTAGGGATAAAGATAATTTATCTCTCTGAGTTGTGAAGGTCACATGTACACAAAAGCACTTTGTAGACAATAAAGTGCTCTACAAGTGTTAGTTATAATTATTAACTACTGCCTTGGAGGCCCTTACCTTTTCTCTCCACAGGAGTCCTAACCTAAGACTTCCTTCAATCTTGCTCTTTCCTTTGTAGTCATGGGCATACAGGAAGCAACATCTCTACTGTTCTGTTGGTCAAAACTTCACCTCTGACATCAAGCTTCAAAACTTTGAATGGAAAAAAAGCAGTGTCATAAATGGTGGTTAGGTATTAATTAGCAATTGAAGGTATGATTTCATTATGGCTGAACAGGCTTTTATAAGCCAAGCTGAAAACTGGTGAATACCTACACTGTGCTTTCTTATTCAAACCACAGCAGAACAAGAGTTTAGAAATGAAGGAGCCAAGGCTGATAGACAAGAGACTTAATCTCTTAAGGTCTTTTAGAGTTCTGTAGAGAACTTGGAACCTTAAATGTTTGGGACCTCTCCTGGATCTCCAGGAAGAACACTGCTGTATTCCACATGCTAGAATCTGGCGATGGGCCCAACTTATCCTGTTCTGTTGCTCTGAACTCTACCAACAGGGCAGTCTGGGACCACCAAGTTTCCTTAGAATGATATAATTAGACCCATCTGGTATATCACTTCCTTATAACACTAAATACAGTGGCTCCCTATTACTTGACATGGCAAATAAAAAATCATTGACCCACTATTCTAATCTTTCTATCAATTTCCCCACTTAATTTCTTCTCTGCTCTAGATAGATGTCACCACATCTGTGTGTTCATCCCACAGTATGCCACATCATGTCCATTTCTGCTTTCTGATTCTATCCAAGATGCCTTTCCTACACTTTGCTTTCAAAACTAATCTTGAAACTCTTACACCAGAAGGCCTTAAAAAGATGGAATCGTCTGCCTGCTACTCACTGCATATTTCATTACTCTACCTTTGTAACATTATATAGGAGTTTGGACTTATCCATATTCTACTGTGAAAGGTAAGATATCACTCTGGCGACAAGCACATCAGATTATAAATCTAAGGCCAGGGTTCAATTCTTAATGCCCCTGAACCCAGGCTGAGAAAATATGTACGCCTCACAGTTTGTTGATTGACAACTGAAGAGATGGCACATCAAAGCATAATATAACTATTTTACATTTTTCCCCAGTGATGTTTAAGATTCTGGCATAAAATAGATGTTCATTATAAATATTAATGGCCCACTTTTGTGCCATTAGACCAAAGCCTATTTTGCCTTGGTTTTTTGTTTGTTAGTTTTGGATATAACCTCACACTGGTTTATTTCCCAAAGAAGAGGAGAGGAGGGTATGGGCTGCCTCTCATGTCTATCTATCTGCCAGCTCTCCCCAAATATCCTTTTCAAGTAAAGTCAGGTTTAGATGCTTGGTTATATTCAATTTAATATTGTGTGGTAGAGGCAATGCTAAGTGTTCATCAAACCCCATTTCCTTTCCTACTAGGCACATACATTTTAATTCTCAGTGACTCCTGCAGTTAGGTAGGGCCACGTGACCAAATTCTGGCTAAGAGAATGGGGTGAAAATAATGTACACCACTTCCAGGGCTGGCCCCCAATGTCTAGGACAAGTCAGCCATAGCTCTCCTCCCTTATGTGAGGCCCATAGATTGGATGATTCCAAGGCAACAGGGAGGGTATGGTGGAACAACAAGATACAGGCAGCCTGGTCCCACCATGACTGCAGAGAGCAGACACTTCACCCACTGGCCCCAGCCAACTCGCTACACACTGTGACTTGTATGAAACATAAGACTTTATTGTGTTAAGCCACTGAGGTACTGGTATTGTTAGCCTATCCTGACTAACATATCTTCTATTTACACCGGTGGTAACATAAAAGAAAGGAATCCCTGGACTTAGTTCCGGGACCTGAGATACAAATCCTAGCTCTACTGTCCCCTCTACGTCTCCTATGATCTGCTCTAGAATATACACTATACAAGCGGTCTCCAACCTTTTGGAACCAGGGACTGGTGCTCCTATGAAAATCTAATGCCTGATGATCTGAGGTGGAGCTGAGGCAGTGATGCTAGTCCTGGGGAGTGGCTGCAAATACAGATGAAGCATTGCTTGCTCTTGCTTTGTGGCCTGGTTCTTAACAGGCTACGGACCAATATGGGTCCGTGGCCCAGGGGGTTGGGGACCCCTGCTCTATACCCTTTCCCAAATGCATGTCTAGCACAGTCTCCTCTTTCTCATTATTGAGCCACACACCTCCTCGCGTTCTCTGCCTCAAGACTTCTGTGAGGCCTTCTCCGATCTTCCATATATGTTCACTTCCTTGCTCCTAGTGCAGAGTATATTCTTACATTTTAGCATTTATTATATTTTACTGCAAATATTTGTTGACGTGTTTCCACAGACTGAGTCCTTGAATTTACAGATAGTTCCTTAAAGACCTTAAACTCCCAACATTTAGTTACAGTGCCTGGCACGTAAGGAAACATAAATAATATATTAAAGGAATGATTGTCACCTATGACTTTAAGTGAGTCACTTATTTTTTAAGTCTATAAAATAAAATTTTAAAGAATCGTTGTGATGAAATAATGTGATTTGTAAAATGTAATTTATTGTTTTGTAAGCCTTTCTCATCTTTTTCAGTCAAATTTATCTTAATGCGTCAAGATAGCTCTGTCCAATAGAAATATAATGCAAGCCACATATATAAAATTTAAACATTTAGAAGCCATATTAAAAAATACCTTAAAGTAACTTTAATAATATAATTAACCCAATATAGACAAAATGCTGCTTATTAGCTATTTCATATTTTAATTAAATCTTCTAAATTTGGTGTATATGTTACAATATATCTCTATTTGGACGAGCCACATACCGAGAGCTCAGCAGCCACATGTGGCTAGTAGCTCCTGCAAATTGGACAGTGCAGCTGCAAGGCCTACGGTCTTGGTGAAGTCAACCTGACCATCCTCATTCAGAACTAGTGACTCCTCCTTCGTGATCTCTCAAGCCCGGTATCCTGGCTATTTTGAAACCTAGAAGGTAAGCTCCTTGAGGTCTTCCGGACTGTTATCTAGCGAAATCGTTTTCAGAAAGATTGCATGGCATATAATGAGCAGTTATTAAACGTGGAGGTAATTAATGAACCGGTGTGCGAAGGATCCCGCGGGAGGCCGAGTGGCCGGAACGGAAAATGGCCAGTCAGGGAGCAGACGCGGGCCAGCGGGCACAGC
>NW_006439717.1:1769219-1783947 GCF_000325575.1 Pteropus alecto
TCGACGCGGCCTCCAGGTCGCTGCCTTTCCCTGGGGTCGGCTCCACTGACGTTATGTGCTTGCCCGTCGCCCTGTCAGCCCCGCGGGTTCCCGCCGCTGTCACTCGCGCACAGGTTACCCCATGGCTCTTTTCTCTTCACATGCTCTTGTCCCAGTTCACGGGAAACCTGTTTTCTGACCTCACTTCCCCTGCTCCAGCTCTGCCTCTCTCGGATTCTCTGAAATCTGATCCTCTCCAGGGGCACTGTGACAAGAAGGAGGGAAGAAGCAACCTTACTCGCGAGCAGGAGCCCGCCCTGCCCACGCCCCAGCTGGGGCAGGGGCCAGGCTTCTCTGACAGAGAGCCACTTGTCCCTGTGCCCTTGGGCTACTCATTTTGATATCATGGCCCTTTCTCTGTCCAGCAGCACTGGCTGCCAAAACTAACTTCTGCAGGTGCCTTGCCCTCCAGATATGTGAGGGAAAGGAGGAAATGAAAGCCCTAGAACCCCACTCCAGTAGGCCTGGAATCGTCCTGGATCCAGGAGAAACCAGGTAGAGCTGACATCTTAATTGCCTGGGTGCTGGCTCTGAGAGAGCGGACATCATAGGAAATACAGTTAGAGGACAAGTACCCATCCCTTCCTTTGCTGAGATTTTTGCTAGCACTTCCACAGGTTTTCTGTCATTGGTCTGGAGAGGTTCACAGCTGGCCCAGTGGGCTCTGCAAAGAGAAGCCTCCCCATCAAAGGACTCTGCTGCTGGGGAGATGGAGAAATGGGTTTGAGACAGGTGTCCAGATATTTAGCTAGAGGTAAAGCCCTGAGGGAGGATTTTTAGATAGGAGCTAGAGAACAAGGAAGACCTCTGGTGGAGAGGGGGAATTGTTAAAAGTGAAGTGAATACAGGGGTGGAATTCAGAGGAAAGAGCTAAAATGGAATTTTCCTTTCTCATGAAAAGTCTCTGAAAAGGAAACCTCTTAAACTGGGAATCAATCCAGGATGCTCCCACGAGGCCTTGAGACGTCTTTGGACTTCCGAGATGAAAGGAGAATTTGTTCCCTTTCTGTGAATTGGGCTTAGGGTTCCCATCTACCTCTTTTGTCAAAGACAAATGGCAAGAAAATAAACAATTTGTTATCTGTCATGACCTATCATGGGCTCCTGGGTTTTTGCAAATGTTATTGGGTGGATGTGAATGAGCCAGGATAGTTACCAAGGTTCTGACCTGTTTTTGGAAGCTTTTCACTGGCTATGACTGCTTGAGTATTGAATAAGAATCACAAAAATATTATGTTGCCAAGGAGAAAGGGACTCTGCTCAGTCTCATAGACGGTTTCTCTGCCATAAGGCAGCGAGGCCCCTATCACAACACAAGTGGGAACTGTCGTTCTGCTCCTAAGATGTCCAGAGAAAAGAAGAGTCCACATACCCAGTCCTGCGCACTGCCAGATGATTGCTAAGAAATGTTTTCATCTAACCTAAATCTCTTCTCTTAAAATCAAAAGAGGAGATCTGTATAGATAGAAAACTCTCTCTTTTTATTCATTGGTAGTGTCATTCTTCAGCCTTCTTCCCTAGGCGAGAGAAAACTATGTGCATCATTTTTAGCTTTTCCTCAATGGCCGTATTTCCCATCCTTTTCTTCACTTTTATTTCTTCTGATGTATACACTCTGGCTTCCCCATACCTTTCTTTAAAATAGAATATATTTTTCTAAGGAGATCTGACTTGTTCTTTTCTGTGTCTTAGGTTCTTTCCTGTGTCTTAAATGAAAGGCCTGTTAATTCACAGTGGGGTCATATTAGCAGCAAATGCTTTCTCCCTTTACACTTCTGGGCCAAACCTTTTCTGTTCTTTTTTACTTTTCCAGTTAGACATTAGCTCCTCACTTACCAACAATTCCTTTTATCTGTTAGGGTTGCTTTGGAGTCTTACACCTGCTTTTCAAGTTATTGGTCTTTCTACCATAATTACTATCAGTTTTCATTTTCTCCATCAGAGGGACAGGTCATATGTCTCTTTGTTGAGGCTCGTCCTAAGTGAGGCAACATTTCATTTGGCTTCATAATAGAGGTATGTGCTCATGACACAAATACACCTTTTGGCTGGGACTTATAGTAGTCATTTCATTCTAAACTAATTGATGAGAATAGGATTTGTGGCAGAAAATCTTATATGTGATTACATCTATTTTTGTTGAGTGCAAGTCTGTGTGCATTCCTTCTTGCATGTTTCAATTGCTTACTTTACTGTATTTTCAGTGGTTCAAATTAATGCATAGCTTTTGAATTTCCAAGATTGTTCCTTTCTTTAAAATGAAGTTCTTCCAGCCTTCAGGGATATTCCATTTCTACCATGAGGGTCCTAAAATAACCATTAGTGACTTTGCTTTGTAGCACCTGTCCATTTCTTAGTTCCTCCAGGAAGCTGGGCTCAGGCTCAGTTGATTGAAACACATCAAGCTTTTAAAGTTCATCTTCCATCAAGCTCCTCTTATCCAGTTTTATCTTTTATCCATGGGCTATTCTCCATAACTCCATTAGGAATGCCAACCCTTTCCATTTTCATGGGCACAACTGATATGAATTTGTTTCAGGTCACAATTTGGGTTTGCAGCAAAAATGCTTTCAGAACAGACAGCAGCCCTGGGGACAGGATGGGAATCGATAAATGTCCAGCTGGATGGAGCAGAGCCGCATGTGGAAAGGGGAAGCCAAGAGGAGGGGCCGTGGAGAACAGCACCAGGGCCGCTGGAACACCTGTGCTGTGACCTTGAAGAGGAGCCACAGTCCCTTCAAGAGAAGGGTGAGAGCCTGGAGGGTGTGAGTGTGGGAAGCACAGTGCAGACAGTAGTCTTCTAATCTCTGTTCAAAAGTAGAGTTAAAAATTCTCAAATTAAAAAAAAATTCCCAAATTGCCATGGGAACAACATAATCAATACCAGGACTAGTCAATTCTTCCTGGGCCCTGATCATGGGAATATAAGAAGCTCCTGGATTCTGCAGACCAGGCAACTAGGTTTCTCTCATTTCTTGCATAATCATTCCCTCCATATGCTGCATATGCATGCTTAGTGGTACTGAATGTCTGAGACAAAGGAAGTGACAGCAACACTGTTGGAGAACACACCCAGTAAGATGTACTTTACAAGATGAAAATTACATTCAAATAATACAAATTCAGACCACAGCTAGTCTAGTAGAGATGGATGACAGCTAAAAACCACTCGATACTCTTACAGAATATTTTGAGTGAAGGTCTCTTCTACATTTACGCATTTGAGTTCTACCAATGGGCATAGGTACAGGGAAAAAATGTGATCCCTAAGCCCCTCTAAAATGGGGCCCAGACTCTTACTGGAAAAGGGTATATGGTCCATCTCTAATGGTTCCTCTCTCTCCTACCAGCTCAGTCGGCTCCCTGGGCTCCTGCCATTCCCCAGGAGGGGAGTACCGGAGATTGGGAGATGGCAGCTGCACTTCTTGCAGCCGGATCACAGGTGGGCTGTGTGCTTCTCTTGGCCTCTCCCAGGGTCTCATCACTGCTGCCTCCCTATAGCCTTAGCATCATCCTACTGATGTTATTTCACATGATAACTAATAGAATGTTCATCTTATAACTGAACAGATTCTGCCCCTTTCCAAGGGGCTCATAATACCTTTGACAAAATGAATAGAGGAATAACAAGAGCAGAATTCCTAGGGGTTAGATTTTGACTTTTTTTTAAATAGACGACTACTGTGCTATCCACAGGGGGATTTTAAGAATAATTCATTAGTCCTTTAAGAAATAAATCTAGAAAGATTAGGAAAAGAGAACCTGAAGGAAGTTTGGAAGAACATAAAGTGGACAGGATTGGATGGATGATGGGGCATTTATGGAAAAGGGCAGGAAGAGATTAAGGCATAATGCTAATAAATGGCAGAAGTAGGAGTAATTTGGCTCCAGAATCTGGACTCCTGAACACTGTCAAAAGATAATGATATGGCATGATGGCAGGGATGGGGGAGAATGTTTATATATGTCATTTTGTGCTCATAGAAAAGGAAAGGTCAAGTGGAGGAAAGAGGAGATAGTACACAGTTTCTTCAATGAAAATAGTAAGGCAGGTGAGAAGAGACTGGGCAGACACCTGTAGCTATATAGAGGGAGCAGTGAGTTTCTGGTGCCTCTGACTTCTCATGGTCCCACTTGAGAAATTCCTCTAGAGACACTATCCTCACTCATGACCATTACCTTTACCCCTCTCCTCATTTTCCCTTCACCAAAAGTGCGTGCCCTACCCAGGGACCTCTGGGCAATTCTTTCTCTAGATCTTCTCTTGCCTTCTCTCCTCTAATATCCTAGCCTTTTATACTGAGATCACATTTTCCTTAAGGAACAGCTGGTGACAGATGATGCTACATTTTGTTTCAGGGCCTGGTAACCATCAAGGATGTGTCACTGTGCTTCTCTCAGGAGGAGTGGCGGAGCCTGGACCCTTCTCAGACAGACTTTTATGGAGAATATGTCATGCAGGAAAACTGTGGGATAGTGGTCTCTCTAAGTAAGCATGACCTTCCCCAGCCACTAAAAGATTATGCTCTGGGAGGATGGAGCCATGTGCTCTAGGGCTGTTGGATAGTGTCTGTCTAGCTTTCTTCTCTTGGTAGGGAATCAGCCTAGGCTTCCGCCAGAGAACAAGCACTAGGGCTAATCAAAAGAATGGAAGTGAGGCATCATTTTTTTAAAAAGACAACAGCAAGATAATGCTGGATTATGGAAACTTTAGATTCTTCTTAGTTGGGAATTGGCAGATTCTTAGAAAGCAGAGAGAAGGACATCTAAGAGATGGAACTGTGTCTTTAGAAACTCAGAAACTATCTAGGGAAAGGTGGGAGTGCAGGGGATGGGACAGCTGTTTTAGAGCTAATTAAATGAAGTGAAAGGACAGTTCACTTCAGAAATGACCAGAAAGGACAGTTGGGCTGGAATTATTTTAAATACAAGTGGAAGGAAACAGAATCATTGGGGAAGAGATCGTGATTTCCTAGAAGAAAGAAGAGGGACTTAAAAAATGGAAGTGGGAAGGAAGAAAAGGCCTGTATTCTTTTATATAGAGTTCCAAGGAACAATCTAGGAAAAATCTTTTCTCAGAAATATAGAATTACGGTTGAACTAATTGACATCTTTATTTTCCTTTCTCATGGGCAGGATTTCCAATTCCCAAACTGGACATGCTTTCTCAATTAGAAGGAGGGGAAGAACAGTGGGTCCCTGACCCGCAGGACTTAGAGGAGAGGGACATCCTGAGGGTCACATATACAGGTAAGAATGTAGAATGGGTTTTCAGTCACTGCCTTCACCCCTCTTGGAGTGTCATTATTACATGTCCCTCTAAACCCTCCTTTGCCTCAGAAAGTTATAAAGTCAAAAGCTTTAGAGCTCTTGTTCTTCAAAAGCAACACAGTGTAGTGGACTGGTTTAGAGGGTAGGCTCTGGAGGCAAACTTTATGGATTTGAATTCAGGACCATATCTGTAGGACCTTGAAAAGTTATTAACCTCTCTTTGTGTTCTTCATATGTAAATTATTGTGAGACTTAAATATGTTAACATAGAACAGTACTAGGTACATAATAAGCACTCAATAAATGTTAGTAGTTGTTATCATTGATGTTGTTTTTGTTAAACTTCCCACCCATTGTAGAAATGCCTTCCATAATGTCTCTGGTATTACTGACAGGTGGTCACCCAGCCAATGATGATTGAAGCACATTTCTTAGCTCTCTCCATTTATGCTTAGGCAGGAAGATGGTAATAGTAAAACAAAAACAAAAAACTCAACAAACAAACAAAAACCAGTGGGGAAAAAATGATAGTAAAAAATAATCACAATAGCATAGACTATTTACTAAGTGCTTACTATGTGCAGGTACTGAGCTATCTATCTTATAATATTTCCCATTTTACAGAAGAGGAAATGAAGGCTTACAGAAGTGAGAAAGCTGAGATTCAAGACCTGGTAGTCTGTCTTCTAAGCCTAGGCTTTTAACTTCTATACCTCTTTCACTGTTTTGTACATTAAAATCTGTTCTCAGCCTTTGTAGGGTGATGTTTAGGCCCTAGCAGACATCATACAACCTCACCTGTGACTTGGGTCTGGGGTACTCTCTTGTGACTCCCCTCTTGGGGTTGGTATTTTCCCTTCTCCACAGGAGATGGAAGTGAGCATGAGGGGGATACCCCTGAACTAGAAGCAGAACCTCCCAGAATGTTATCTAGTGTGTCTGAAGATACAGTTCTCTGGAACCCAGAGCAGGATGAAAGTTGGGATTCCATGCCCAGGAGCTCCAGAGGAATGCTCCTGGGCCCACCTTTTCTTCAGGAAGATAGCTTCTCAAACCTTCTGTGTAGCACAGAGATGGATTCCCTGTTAAGACCGCACACATGCCCCCAGTGTGGGAAACAGTTTGTGTGGGGCTCCCACCTTGCGAGGCACCAGCAAACGCACACTGGGGAGAGGCCCTACAGCTGCCTCAAGTGCGAGAAGAGCTTTGGGCGAAGACATCACCTGATCCGGCACCAGAAAACCCACCTACATGACAAGCCCAGCAGGTGCTCTGAGTGTGGCAAGAATTTCCGGTGCAACTCCCATCTGGCCAGCCACCAGAGAGTGCATGCAGAAGGCAAATCTTGCAAGGGCCAAGAGGTTGGAGAGAGCCCTGGGGCTAGGAAACGGCAGCGGGCCCCACCAGTGCCAAAGTGCCATGTGTGCACTGAGTGTGGGAAGAGCTTTGGCCGAAGGCACCACCTAGTGAGACACTGGCTGACCCACACCGGGGAGAAGCCCTTCCAGTGCCCTCGCTGTGAGAAGAGCTTTGGCCGTAAACATCACCTGGACAGGCACCTGCTGACCCACCAGGGACAAAGTCCCCGGAGCAGCTGGGACAAAGGGACATCTGTCTTTTGAAATCTGTTTCTGCTGCAGCTGTGGTCACATCTATCAGCCGGTGCTACCAGCAGTCTCTGCTAGAGCTGCCTCTCTCCTGCACCCAACAGCCAGGATCATGAGCCTTGACCTCATCCCTCAAAAGATGAGGTTCCAGCACTGACCATTTCTCACCAGTTCTGTGAGATACGACATAAGATAGAATTCTTTGGGCAAAAGTTTTGGGAAACAGTGCTCGCTGCTTGAGCTGATATTCAGCCTGAGCCCTTTCTCAAGAGTACAGTTGTACCAGTGGTTTATGGCTGAGATCCATTATGATTAGTTGGAGCCTATGCCATACCATTGTTAAATATTTCGAGTATCATCATTGTATACTATAACTTATATTATCTTTACATATATATATATATATATACGTATATATGTATATATATTACATATATACAAATACATACACAGAGAGAGAGAGAGATAAAGAGAAAGAGAGAGAGAGAGAGAGACAGAAAAAGAACACCATATTAGCATGTTAAAGGCTCTGAAAACTTAGAGCAGTAAGTAAGCCTCTTTCAAAGCAGTGTTTCCTAAATGTATTTGGCCTCAGTAGCCTTTCTATCTCACATCCCACAGAACTGGTGACTCTATGAAATACTCTGGTGAACACTGGGTTACAGTAATGAGGAAACAGGAAAAAGATAGTGACCAGGCACCCAGAGCCCCCTTTTTTTATCCAAATGAAAGTTGAGGGGCAGACCTCATTCCTGTGTGGGTCCATCACCCTTATACATCCAAATATACACCCACACCTCTCACTCCAACCTACTGAAAAATAGAAACAATAACTCCCCCCCCCTTATTCTTACTCTTTCATCCTGCACATACATGTACTCAGCTGAGAGATCACACTACCATGCTAAGAGATGGACCTTACAGCCCCAAGTATCTGAGGCCCACACAGAAGAAAAAAACTTTATTCCCTTGAACAGACCCCTCTCCTCTTGACTGTGTCTTTATGTGTCTGTGTGTATCTGTGTGCAGGGTCTTTGAAGAGAGCATGCAAAGCGCAAACTGTACAAGCTAGATTTTCTAGGGGCTGTGTTCTGGGGATGAGGGTAGTGGGAATTGTATGGGGTTTTTGTTTTGTTTCAGCATAGGAAATAAGCTGAGCAATTAAGGGAGCTGTAGTGGAAATGGTTAAGTGATGGGTTATTTTGTGGGAGTTGAAGTATAAAGCCTTCTTCAATGTCAATAAGATCAAGACAACTGTGGATATACATGTCTAGGTCTGAATCTCTGGGCCACAGATTCTTTTTGCCTGGGTGGAGAGAGAAAGAAACATCTCAGTGAGGTGAGCTATTTCTTGTTGATTGCAAGCAAGATGCATATAGAGGGTTTGTGCTGAGTTGGTTTTTGTCTTGTTTTAAGTGCTGGGAGATTAGGGCAGGAATCACAGTGCTTACAGGTTGTTGTCATTACTCATGTTTGTTCCTGATTGCCTTATCAAGGAGGCAGAGTTACTCTTGAGGATCTCATTCTCCAAGAAACAAAATGTTAGGGGAAATGACTGTGGTTTAGCTTTTCAGCTGATGCAGGGTAATGAGCTTTCCAGTCGGTTTTCCTCTCAATTCTGGGAATGTGTCCACGCTAAGACTCTTAACTCCAGGACTTGCATAAGTATTCTAGCATCTGTTAGTTGATGAGTTGTTCACTGTTTCTCATTATTGATGATGTGTTAATACCAATCTTATAATTTAAATTTTTTCTTCTATGTAAGAGCAGTTTAGAGTTAGGGAGGGAGAAGAGCAGAGTGGATGAAAATGGGATATTTTCTCTTTAATGCTTATATTCTGGTTTTTCCTTAGCACACTTATTTGTCAACCACAATTGGTGGAATTAACCAGAGAGACAAGAAGAAGTGAGCCGCAACAATCTAGTTTAATGACTATCCCATTTGCTTAGGAAAAATGTGGTGAATCAACTCCTCAGAGTCCTGGACCCAAATGGAGCTGAAAATAGGGGTCATTTTGCTGACTGGGCTTAGAGTGGATATGACTTGAGCAAACTAGCCGCTGCCTCCCTTCTGCTGCTCAGAGCAGCCTTCCTTTTTTGCCTGGAATGCACTTCTCTTACCTATGTTCCTTTGAATAGGGCAAAATGGCCAGCCCTTTATAAGGCAGCCTTGTCCTAGGTCCTCAGAGATGAGCATTTTAGGACTAGTATTAAGAGATGCCCCAAGGAATAAGAAAGTATTGGATTCCAGTGGTAAAACTAGACTATGCCATTTCTTTCCCCTTCTACTATGCCTCATTACAAATATTCATTAATGCAGATCACCTCTAAGTAAGCAATGGTTCAGAACGATTGAGATCCTTTTGGGACCCTTCTAAGAATCTGATAAAAACCGGGAACTCATTTTCAAGAAAAACAGACATTAGCAATCCACTCAGATTTACATATACATTTAGCAGGTTTAAAGACTGTCCATGGAATCACTAAACTGGGGTCAAAGGGAGTTACCCTGACCAAATATGGTCATTATATATTTGTGTCAAGAATTACCAGGCAAGGGTCACTAAATATTTTAAGGACTAAGATAGCTTTCAGTAGGGTATAAGGATAGAGTCTGGTCTTTAATGACTAGAAAGGTATTGCTTACAATCTACATTTTTTAAAAAAGAGAACATGTTGACAAACCCAGCTCCTC
This sequence comes from Pteropus alecto, assembly GCF_000325575.1. Lineage (NCBI taxonomy): Eukaryota > Metazoa > Chordata > Mammalia > Chiroptera > Pteropodidae > Pteropus > Pteropus alecto. The sequence continues at coordinate 1,778,832 of NW_006439717.1, forward strand.
ACAAACCTTGTTTTAAAGACTTGTAGGATGTGACTCCATATTCTCAGATCACACCTCTTAACAATCAGATGTTAATCTCCAGCCTTTGATCTATTTTAGTAATTGTTTTAGTCATTGTAAAGGTAGAAAGTAAAGCCCTTAAAGTGTAGGTGCAGTCATAGCACCCAACTGAAAGGCATCATGGAGTCTAAGGGCCTTCTGCAGAAGGGGCATCCCTTTAGGTCATTTCTGGTGCACCGCTATCTTCTCTACCTCGGTCCAACACCACTTCCCTTGGACAAAAAATAAGCAATGCCCATCAGACAGGCGAATAGAATTGAATGATTTTTCCTACAGGGATCAGCCTCAAACTCCCATTTTCCTCCTAACTCTGTCTGCCACAGGTCCACCCTACCCCCTTTAAATAAAAAAATGTCTCTATGTTCTCTCTGGGGAAAATGTAAAATAGGGAAGTCCCATCTTAAGAAACCTGTCACCTTTTCCCTCTGTGGTGCCTCTACCCTATACAGTGCCCAAGTATCCTCCCCTTTCCACACCATCAAAGTATCTCTGCAGAGAATCCCTTACCCTGGAGAATGTAGCCCAAAGTGTTTGCTTTTCCCAGATCTATTCACACTTTAAGCCTTAACTCTAATAGTCAAAGTGAAAGGAAAAGCTTTTTCCCTGTTTAAGTGATGTTATGCCTTTAGTAGGGAGCAAAAGGGGTGATAATCTGGGAAAAAAGCCTTCCCTTTCCAGTACTTCTGCAGTCAAACCACTGTTTCCGGTATCCAGGAAGATGAGCCCTGACTCAACCATAGGTACCAGAAGACAGGTTCTTTCCATCTCTGATCGGGGTGAGTGGGGCTAGGCAATAACAGAAAAGTGAAATCTATTCCCTTAGACCCCTTAGAGATCCTGAACTGGCAAAATTTCTTCCTATTCCCTGGAGTGCTATACTAGGCTCTGGGTCTCAAAATCTGGTCTTTGGACCAGCAGCATCAACATCACCTGGGAACTTATTTTCGAAATGCAAATTATCAGACTCCACCCCAGACAAACTGAATCAGAAATTCTAGGGGTGGAGCCCAGCAATCGGTCTTTTCACCTGCCTTCCAGGATCTGTAAGGTATGCTAACGTTTGAGAACCCCTAGCTTAGAAAGTCAAATTCCACTTCAATCAGTGATACCTCACCCTCTTCACATGGGGAGAGGGGATCTTTACACCCATTGTCAGATTGATTTCCTGCAAACTCTAGGTTAGTTGCTTCTCATTTGTGTTCAAGTCCCAAGGTCTTTCCCTCTCTTCAGTCAATGAAAAGCCTGAGTCATTCACTGATTTCAGAAACTATAGTGGGGCAACTACCAAGTTGCTGTGATTGGTTGGGGCTGGAGCTTCTAAAATGGGCACTGCGGCTTTCTGGGTCTGGAAATCTGAAAGGACAAAAGGAGCAGAAACATCGAAGAAGAGAAATCCAATGTAAAACTGGAGAACTGACATCCAAGGAAATGGTCCTTTTTTGCTAGTTCCGTGGTCCTTTTCCAGGCCAATAAGTTACCCTGGAGGCAGGTGGGGTGGGCATTCAACACAGAAGTGGGGGGTAAGGCCAACTGTCCTTAGCCCTTAAGAACTCAAGTTTTCCAATCTGACAATGCACTAGAGAACAATAAGGTGCCATGAAAAGGATTTCTAATCATGATTTGGCGTACTCTGTGGGCAAGGGCAGCCAGAGCATCAGAGAGTGCCCAGGACACAAGCGGGAACCAGGCTCATTTAGTAAGATGTGATACAGTGAGATTTTGAACCCAGACTCGACTAGGTAGAGGTTGTAACCAATTAGGCCATGGCACTTATGCCAAAAATGCATTCCTCTACTTTGAAGATTCTATCCAGGTTTTAGGAAGGGATCTGTCTTGCAGGCTCTGGCCTTGTTGCCTCCTCCAGCTCCTCTCCTAGGCACACCCAGGAGGACAGACTGAACTGAAAGTTGCAAACGTGCCACCCCTTTGGGGGTTTCCAAGGCCGAAATGTTAAAGTGAACCTAAGTCTCTGGGGGAAGTGATCAGCCCCTCTTCCTAAGGCAGAGAAGCTTGGCTACAGCTTTCTTCAACTCCAGGCCTCAGGCTCTCTCCCTTTTTCTCCTGTCATCACTTTAATTTTCCCAATAAGTGAAGCTCTTCTTCCACCCTTTGCTCCCACTTCTTTTTCACTTTGATTCATTTAGTTTGGTATTTTGTTTTGCCTGGGAAGTGTCACACCTTCCTGAGGCTGTTCTCCCCAATCCCTGTCTTCCTTCCAGCATAGTTTCTGTCTTCAAGCTTCTGGCCAGTTCCATTCCATCATGAGCCCACTCACTACCTGTCCTTCTGCCTATTGTCCGATTTCTTTTCTGTCAGCTTTAAGCCTACTAAGCCGAGTCCATTCCTCATACTTCTCACTTTCTTTTCTCAGATTCTTGGCTTGGCTATAGCAGTTCAGCTGCCATCTCACCACTCTACAACTCTCTCTTTCACACACATGTCCCTACACCTGGCCTTGGCCACGGATGCTAGTACTGTCAAACCCAGGCCCTTTACTCCAGTCCCTACAGGCTCCTCTTCCCTTCATGTCCCTTCCAAAGTAGCTTTCTACTTTTCACTATTTTGGTTTACTCAGTCTCTTCCCATCTCTTGTGGCTCCTGAGAGTCAGTCTCAACATTATAAGCCATTTTTTTGCGTGCTTACTATGTGTTAGGCACTGGCTATTCCAGGCCTGGGAGACTGAGTGTGATCACAGTTCCTGTACTCAGTATGTTCCTCAGCCAAGCCCACCCCTGCCACCACTTCCCTACCATGCCTCATTTCACTGTGCACCAAGGTGCTCTTTTCCAAGAAGCTTTGGGAGTGTATGCCCACTTGCCATCCAGCCCAGCTCCTCCGTGCCTGCCAGATTTGTAGCTTTGTTTGACTTAATTCCCTCTGATGGACTGTGAACTTCCCACAGATTACCCAACAGGAGACCTTCTTCTGTATACTTAGGGATCTATAATATGCTCTTTACGGTCCCTGTCAGTTGAATAAAGGATGTATGGCTGTGTCACTGATTTCCTCTCTTAGTCATTTACTCTTGTCCCCTGATAAAAAGGGTGCAACAGAGTAGGGGACACTGGACAGCTCCGACGTGTAGGTCCCTCATTGCCCCTCCCGAAACATAAACCTCAAGATACCACAAGTTAGGCCTGTCCACCTCCCTCCTGATGCCCTGGCTCCCAGCTTTTACTCCCCAGTCAGCAGGAGACTCAACTCATCCTGGACACTGGGGCAGCAGAGTGCTGAGCAGGGCCAAGCCTAGAGTAAGGCCAGGCAAGTGAGGGCCTAGGGTGCAAATTTAAGGACCCCTTTGGTTTTGGAGTCATTCAAGTGTGAACTCCTCCTGGGAGACCCTTAGAGTGCTGAGTATGGAGCCTGAAGAGGTGGTGGTGACTGCAAATTGACCCCTTATGCAAATGCACAATAAATGGTGATTTGAGGGGGTGCACACATATGAAGTTAGGCAGGAATGAGGTCCGTCAGATGCATACACCTTTGAGGGTGAAAAGGCTGGGCATCTGACAGAGGGTATCAGAAGACAGGGTAAGAAATAGTGTGGGAGAGAACATGAGGGAAACCACCAGCCCATGACCCACTGACTTAGCCTCCCAGCCCTGGAGCTTCGCTGGGGTGGGAAGAGAGAACTGTTTTGCAGGCCTTGGGTGCAGCCCAAAGCCTTTGCTCTTCCTCTGAGGGAGATGCCTTAAAGAGCTTGGAGCTTGGAGCCTACTGCTTAGGGGCTGCTTCTCTTCTGCAGCTTTCCCAGCACCCGCCAGGCTATTTTGTCACCTGCCTCCCTGCCTCATATATGTTTTCCTATTTTCTTGCAGTTCACCCTCACTTCCCTCCAGTTACCTGGAGTGAAACTTTTGATAAATCTGGTCTTTCCCCTAACCAAAATGGGGAGGAGGGAAGGAATCGATAAAAGAGGGAGAAGAAATACAACTGTGCTTGTTCATGGAGGTGCCTGTTCTTTCAGCCAGCGCCGGTGAACCGTTGAAATCCTAACTTCCTTCTTACTCTCAGATCACTGCCTTTCCCAGCCTTATCCAAGGCTTCACGCTGACACCCTTTCAGTCTTCAGTTCCTCTCTTCCAAGTCCTTTGGCTCTTTTTAAAAGTCCTTTCCTGACTTATATGGTGTTCCTATATTAATTTCCCAAACACCCTATCTTCTCGTCCTGGCTAGGCACTTAGGTTTTGGCAGGAGTGACCTTCAGCCCAACCAGACAGCCTCTTTATGTTAGAACCCCCAGAGGAGGAGGAAAAACAGGAGAGCTCTATTGATTTAAACCCACTGACAAATGGAGATGTTCGCATGTCCTGAAAACAAACCCCCATGTGTTTGAGAACATCCTCCCTTGCAAGAAACCTCTAAATCATTAAAACACTGTAGAAATGAATTCTAAACTTCTGACCTTTACCTCCATAAAAAAGATGTCTCATAGAGTTAATGAGTAGGTGGTGAGGCCCTATTCGATATCTATAACTGTAGTGGAGAGAACACTGGATTTACAGTTAAAAGTCAAATTCTAAATTATATATTTTCTAAACTTTTTCATGTAAGGTCTAAGAGGCCGAGGTGAAGGTGAAATGAAATAATGCATGCAAAAGTACAACCCACTTTATAAATGAAAAAGCTATAATTAACAATTACATGGAAATGTCTACCTTATTTTTGAGTAAGTTACAATTTATATGATTCTGAAAACAAATACAAAAGAGATATCACCTTCTCCTCACAAGAGAGAACCACTTAGTGTTTCGTGTGTATCCTTCCAGTTTCTTTACATAATTACAGAGATATGTTTTCCTTCATTTTACACAAAAGATTACGTACTGGTATATACAATGTCTTAAATTTTTTTTTTCACTTAATGTATTTTGGGGAGCGCATCATAACAATACATAGAGAAGAATCTCCCATTTTCTACAGCTGTATACTATTTCATTGTATGGAAGCTTCACAGTTTAACAAATACCCTAGTGATATTTAGATTATTTCCTTTTTTTTTTTTTTTTTTTTTTTTTTTTTCCTCCCAAAAAAACCGGGCATATTTTAAAAAGA
>NW_006439717.1:1784014-1802967 GCF_000325575.1 Pteropus alecto
AAAAACCTATGTTGATTTTTAGTTTTTTTGTTTTTTTTTTTTTTTTTTTTTTTTTTTGTTATTGCACTAAATACCTAGGACATATCTAAAAGATAAATTCCTAAAAGTAGTTCTGCTGGGTCAAAGGATATTTGCATTTGCAATTTGGCAAGCCAAATTCCCTCCATTGGGGTGGCAGAGATTTACACTCCCACTACCATGTGAGTGCCCTTTTCCCCACAGCCTCACCAATGGAGTAGGTTCTCAAACATTTTGGATTAAAAATGCTATCTTATTGTTTTAATGTGCATTTCTTTTATGAGTAATATTGCACCTTTTTCATATTTTCAAAGGTCATTTGTATTTCTATTATGTTTTTTCAACAGCCATTGAATGTTCGATGCTGGGGACATCTAAGTTTCATTAGATGCCCTCTAAAGTCTAACAATTCAATGATCATCATTGCACTAGGCAGCTGAGATAAAAGGAAAACAAAGAATTGAGGTCATGGATGTTCCATTTGCTCTGATTTAAATTAAATATCCAAATACACCACTAGAATGTGAGCAATGAAAAGTGGGGATTATGTTTTATCCATCTTTATTCTCAGCAAAGGGCCCAGCATTTTGCAGGCACTTAGTCATAGTGAATACTAGGGATGAGATTAGCTTTTCTTGGGAATTCCTTCCATAGAAGTACCCAGCTAGGATTATGATCTGGATAATGTGGATAGCGTACCAATGAGTTAAAGTTATTTCTTCTGTTGCATAGGAGTATGACCACCCTAAAGCTTAGCAAAGAAAAAACAAACTGAAATGATCATTGTTAACTATATCAGGTCAGGGTCTGACACTATAAGCTTGATAAATTTACTAGTGAATGAAAGAAGTTCACTTACATGAAGAAATCATCATAATACAAAAAGAAGTAGGATGAGTCTTAGGAAATCTAGAAAGCAAATTGTTGCCAATGTCCTTTCCATGCTGTCTTAGGGAAAGGGCTTTCTAATTCTAGACCATCCGTTCTTTAGGTAAAAATACCCGAGACTATAAAGGGGCAATAGTGTTTCTCACTGCCTCTTTTCGGATGGCTCCCTATTCTGATTATTGATTCTGTTTACTTCATTCTGCTACTCATAATTCAAGAGCACAATAAACCTAATTAAAGCAGAGGGAAATTTCAAAGTTCAAATCATCTATAGATTTGCTGTTACTTAGCTTTGCATAAGCTTAAAGCAGTGATTCTCATTTATGAAAGCGTGAAATATTAGCATCACTTGTTTTTTTTTAAGTACACATTCCCTGTTCCTCTTTGTAGAAATTATCAGACTCTCCTCGGAAAAGCTTGGTCAGCTGTATTATGCAAAAGTTCACGTTTTAACATCTTCCCACCTCCACCTTCACTCTCACCTCTTTTCAAGAATAAAAAGCACCTCCTAGGTGCTTCCCTTCTCCCCACTCCTTTGGTTTCAGCTGGAAACAGCAAGTCATTTCCCTGAATCAGTTACTGTTTCGCTCCCTAGGAACCATTTCTGTGTCCTGTCATGGCCCATGAGAACTACTCCCACGCTGTTCTTAACCCCTGCATTCAGGAAAGGAATCATACATTTGCTCCATATTTGGTCTACAGTGCTCAATACATGTTGTTAAAGCAAAAGAACCAGCTATTCATTATCTAACCTTCCATATCTCCTTATATATCTGATATACATTCTGTAAATCATAATATTCTCTAAGGGTTGCTACTTTCCCAGTTGATAATTCCCTTATTGAATTTTGTCACTATGTCATATTTAAGTCCCTCTTATCATTTTACTGACACTTAAAATCACCTAAAGTCATCCTAGCCCAATCCCAACTTTTTTACAGAGAAGGAAACCAAGACGAGGAATGGTTAAGTTATGATAGCTAAGGTCAGAGTGGCAGAATTTTGACTAGAATCCTGGTCTTGTTAAGTACTGATCCTGTAATTTTTCTGCTATAGCACATTATTACTCTATTAAAAATTATTCATACTCATTTAACTCTCAGTGATGAGCACGTACCCTGTGCCAAGCAAACCCTGTGCTAGATGCTTCACACACTCATTTAACGGAGGATTAACAAAATATATATATATATTTTCCCCTCCTTAATTCCCTGTGGCAACACACACTTCCACCCCTGACCTATGGCTGTTGCTGTTTCCCCTTAAGAACTGGATTTCCGAAGGTGGGGTGTCTCCTCCCACATGCTGGCAGCATGCACCAGGGGCCTGGTGCCCCCTGCGCACTTGGAGCATTCAGCGCACTCTTGGTGCACTCTGGTGCACTCTCCACACACCCGGAGGGCCTGGCGCACCCGGGGTATGGTCCGTGGCTCCACCTGGGGTGCAAACCCAGGATCTTCTACATGTAAAACAGATGTGCTAACCACTACACTATGGAGCCACCCCCTAAAACATATTTTTAAGATGATCAAGTCAGGGCAAAAACTGCAAACCCATTACAATCAACTCTGGGGGCAGGGGCTTTTTCCTAAAAGGAATTTCAGGTAAAAACACTTTGGGTCAGGGGTAGTGACCTCTCAGAGGCTGTCTACTCTTCTCCTGCCCCAAATGATACCCCCCACTTCAGTCCTTACATGCCCTTCTCCCCAAAACTCAGTTTGGATTTGTAAGAGTGTCTAACGTTAATTCACCACTCTGTCTAATCCCATGAAATTGCTGGTTTTCTTCTTTCCTTCTCAAAGGCATTCTCCTGGGTTCTGTAGCAGGAATAGAATTTCAACTCCTTTTTCTCTCTTCATCCCTCATGCCCCTGCTACAGGCCTCACCTCAACACCTCCTACCCCGTTTCCAGGTGCAGCAAAGAAGAAACAGATACAATGCAGTGGCGGAAAGGCTTTGTGAATAGTTTGTTCATTTCAACGAGTGTGAGAGCTGCTCTAATTGGAGCCTTATAGGGAAAGGCATCTGTGTGCCTGGAGGAAGGGAAACTGCTCCCACACTACAGATTCCCGGCTGCTGCACTCCGAGGACTTTCAGATTTAGTGGAAGTCTTTGTGCGAGCAGGCCTTGGGTCAATTTTAACTGAGATTGACCTCTGGATGCTCCGTTTCACCGGCTTCTCAGGGTCATGCTTCTTTTCTTCCCTTGACCTCTTCTCCTCTCGGGTCCTAGGCCTGTTTTCCTTCAAGGTACGTCCTCTCCCTACGTCCATTCCCTTGGCCCTCTTTTCCTCCTTGGCTCTGGAACGCACCGGGTCCTTGGCTCTGGGCCTTCTCCTCACGGTGCCATTGCCCCTCGTGCTCCGTCTCCATACTTCCTTGGCCTTCTTGGCCACCCTCCGACGCACGCGGGGCTTCCGTGAGCCCCGTGGCCCTGCAGAGGTCCCCCTCGAGGAACGGGCGCACTCCTCCAACCTTGGGCGTCCTGGCTTTCTCTTCGGCTTCGGAATCTTCCAGACCCTGAAATAGCCGGCGGCGTTGCTTCCGCTGACCCGGAGGAGTGTGCCCTTAATATCAGACTTAGGCGCTTCACCAGAGTGGCGGACACACTTCCTGCGCACTTGGTAGCCAGCATTTCCCAGCTCCTTCTTGAGGGTGGCCAGAGTCAGCCCTTTGTGCAAGGCGATAGCTCTGAGCAACAGCTGGGACACTTTGAGCACGGAGCGGGGGCTCCGCCTCGGCGGTCCCCCGAAGATTTTTTCAGCGGGCTGCTGGATCTTAACTTCAGTGTCTTGGGATTCGCCACTCACTTTGGCTTCCTCAGCCATGGCCCCGCTCCGCCCTCTGCGGGGCCCGCTGGGTTGGGGCCTCGCCCACGAATAAATAAGCTAAGGCTATGTCACGTCACAAAGGGGGCCCTAGCCGAGGTCCTAGTAAGAGGGCTGACAGACCCTACCGTGGTAGGTGCCTTTTCTTTTTTCTTTTCTTTCTCTCTCTCTCTCTCTCTCGCTCTCTCTCTCCCTCCCTCCCTCCCTCCCTCCTTTCTTTTCTTTCTTTCTTTCTTTCTTTCTCTCTTTCTCTCTCTCTCTCTCTCTCGCTCTCTCTCTCCCTCCCTCCCTCCCTCCCTCCTTTCTTTTCTTTCTTTCTTTCTTTCTTTCTCTCTTTCTCTCTCTCTCTCTCTCTCGCTCTCTCTCTCCCTCCCTCCCTCCCTCCCTCCTTTCTTTTCTTTCTTTCTTTCTTTCTTTCTCTCTTTCTCTCTCTCTCTCTCTCTCGCTCTCTCTCTCCCTCCCTCCCTCCCTCCCTCCTTTCTTTTCTTTCTTTCTTTCTTTCTTTCTCTCTTTCTCTCTCTCTCTCTCTCTCGCTCTCTCTCTCCCTCCCTCCCTCCCTCCCTCCTTTCTTTTCTTTCTTTCTTTCTTTCTTTCTCTCTTTCTCTCTCTCTCTCTCTCTCGCTCTCTCTCTCCCTCCCTCCCTCCCTCCCTCCTTTCTTTTCTTTCTTTCTTTCTTTCTTTCTCTCTTTCTCTCTCTCTCTCTCTCTCGCTCTCTCTCTCCCTCCCTCCCTCCCTCCCTCCTTTCTTTTCTTTCTTTCTTTCTTTCTTTCTCTCTTTCTCTCTCTCTCTCTCTCTCGCTCTCTCTCTCCCTCCCTCCCTCCCTCCCTCCTTTCTTTTCTTTCTTTCTTTCTTTCTTTCTCTCTTTCTCTCTCTCTCTCTCTCTCTTTCTTTCAAGCTTTTAATAACCTATCAGGCCACTTCCTTCTAGGTTTAAACCAATCCAGATATTCCACACCTATTCATCTTGAAGAATCACTTTATAATCTTCAGGGTTTTGTTGTTCCCTGCTCTTATGCTCACACTTATCATTGATCTTGATCTCAATCACTTTTTGAAGTTCACTAGTTTTCTATGAAAAGTAGTGTATGTATACATACCATCTACCCACATTTCCCTAAGGTGAGAGATGCTCTTCCCAACTATCCAAAACAAGTCAAACAATGCCTTTAAAAAGTAAATGTGGTATTCTATAAAACACAACCCAGTCTAGAAACACCCACCTTTAGGTTCCACTAGTTAAATATCTGTAGTCATGTCTCTATGACCCTCTGCTCCGTGGATTTTGTGCAAGAGAATGAAGCAAAGGAAAAAACTACTGTGGTTCCTCGACACTAAACAATAATTTCCACCTAGGAAGTTCAGATGCCTCATTCAGTTGGACTGGAACAGATTCCAAAAAGCCTAAGAACACAGGTCTAATCATTCTTTGAACAGACTTTGTGCTGTTCTCCCTCTAGTTCCTCTTCTTGGATTGCCTGTCCCCCTTTTCTGCCCAGACAAATCCTGCTCATAGTTCAAAGTCCTGCTAAATCCTGTCTTTACTGAAGCCTGCTCAGACTCTTTCAGTCAAATGATTTCTCTCCTATTACAATTACTTTTGCAATCCTATACTGCTTTTTCTTTATTTTAAATTAATTTGGTATTAAAGGGCACAATGTGGCACAATACTTAAAAAAAGGAAAAAACAGACTTGGAGCTAGAAGACATGGATACATATTCTAGCTCTTTAACAGTCATATGACATTGATAAATCCCTTAATATCTTTGAATCTGATTTCTTATATATTTATTTTAAAGTTAATAATCCCTTCCTACCAACATCACAGAATTATTGCAAAGGTTCAGAGAAGGTGATGGTAGGCGACAAAAGCCTACCCAAATATAAGGCATTAAATTATTTTACTCTGATCATTTATGTCTTTCCAACTAAATAAAAAGGTCCCTGAGAACCAGATAGTCTTTGAATTTCTATGTCCATGCTGTACCTAACACAATCTTTCATTATACACAGCAAGCATTTGATTGAGTTTGCTTAAGCTCCTCTCTGGTTAGGAGACTCTCTCTGGATTCAGATAGTAACTCCCAGAAAAACAGGAGAAAGAAGCAAGATGAATTTCAAAGGGCTGGGAATGAAGGGATCAAGGAAGCTAGTTGCTTAAGGACCTCTTATTTTGGACACAGCTTAGTTTGGGAATAACTCAAAGAATTATTCATAGAATACTTAAAATTGCAAAGCATATCATACTTATCCAGAGGACATTCACATATGCTCAGCAGTTACAAGGTGGACTGTGACATAGTTTCTTCCAGAAATCAAAGTTCCAGGAAGTAGCTTAGACCTGTGCTTCTTAAACGTTTATGCGCATTTCATAAAGTGCAAATTCCAATAATTAAGTTTGGGATGGGGCCAGGGGTTTTACCTTTTAACAAGCTCCCAGGTAGTTCCATCTGGTTAAAACACAAGTGTTAGGTGGTGGGGGGAGAGTAGACAAAGAGAAAGGAAGTGGCAGGAGATGAAACTGGAAAGGTGGCATAGGGCCAAGGTGTGAAGGACAGATACCATAATAATGACACAACTGTAAGTGGTTACACAGCATAAGTGGTATGGTTTGGATTTAAACCTTACTTAATTCTAATTGGATTCAAAGTCTACTTAATTCTAAGGCCTGAATTCTTAGCTGCAATACTGTCCTAGGTTTCTCTTTCTCTAAGGTTGACCCTCCTCCCTTCATCTCTCTCTATTATAGAGCAGGGGGAAGTTCATCCCCATAATCACAGCTCTGAGTCAAGAGTATCTACAAGCATTCACAAGAGTATCTGCTCCCAGTCTTTAAATCAGGGCAGAGTACCGTGACCCTGAGGCGCTCCAAGGACAGAGGACTAATGCATCTGCACAGGCACAGTGTACCATGGAAGAGTTGCCAGTGGAGAGGCAGAACCACATGGAACAGGATTTCTCCCATTTGTGTAGTCTTTTAGTCTGGCTATACTTCTTGGTTGACAAATAGGGCAGGCAAGACAGGAGTTTTATCTCCTGTTATATAAGTACCTACATAACATACTCAATTTGTCTCTTGGCCCACAAAGCTCAAAATATTTACATCTGGCCCTTTGCAAAATAAGTTTGCCAACCACTATCTTAAAGAGCGTGCTTTTAAAATTTTTTATTATTATTTTTAACTCCAGTGCTTGGCCAGCCCAGTTTTCTCCACTGCTAAGTGCCTCCAGTACAATTTCTCCATTTGGTCACTATGCATTTTTTTCCAGCTTTTGACTCAGGAAGCAGTGGTATGGCCAGGAGTTCCAAAAAGCACAGGTCCTGTGCCTCAGCCTAGGTCAGTGCTCCACGTACCCTCTCCTCAGCTTCCAGAAGTGCACACACTAGTGACCTAGCAGGGATTACCACTAACTTTTCACGACAAAGTAGCTCAGAGGTGACCTGATACAGGTTGCTGTTCCCACAATCCTCTGCCCAGCTCCAAGCATGCGCCTATCAGGGTTCCTATAGGGCTAGTGTCCTAAGTAGCTGGCTACCCTACCTTTGTGCCATTTAGCTGCCTTGAGCTGTTCTGGTCCAAGTTGTACATAAAAGTGTACTAGACTCCTGCAGAGGAATGTCTCTTCAGCTCCTGGTTCCAAGAGTGCCTACAGTGGCATGCCTGACTCCCTCTGCAAACCTGCCTAGCGGCCTTGGTTTACCAGCACCTCAGAAGGTTATTCCTGCTTGCCCAGTGACTGTAGATCAGGTTTGCCCTGGGAAAACCAGCAAAATTATCCTCCATCCAATGGGCTGTAACCATATGTTCTTCATCAAGGCCTGAACTCCCATTCCAAGTTTGTCCTTCCTTGTTACTCCCCTATGACTGCTTATAAATTCTTTATGTTAACTTTCCTTGTTTAAATAACCGGGTGATTTCTGTCTCCTGATTGGGCCAGACTAAAAAAGGAGCTCTCTTATCACAGGAATTTTACAACAGTGGGCTCTTCACTAAATTCAACCTGAAAAACAAATTTACATCTTTTAGATGAAGCCCAATCCTTAAAATCACCATATATATATATCTTTAAAAAGACCCTGGAGCTTTTCTGTTTGTCAATATACCTAACTTTTAAGAAATTCGAAATAAGTTTTAATGAGAAATATATAGGATATAATACTTAACAACATGAAAAATTTTAAACAAAATATTTGTGTTTTACTACACACTAATAAATTTAAGATGGATCAAAGAGTTAAACATGGAAAATGAAAACAGAAAAGTTTATATGAGTATTTATCTGATTTCAGAAGGAAGATTTTCTAAGCATAAAAATAATGGAAGAAGTCACAAAGGAAATTACAGATGATTATATATAAATCTTAAACTTTTCTCCATTAAAAAATTAAAACAAGAGTTAAAAAGTAAGCAGAAAAATTCTATCAAAAAAGTCTAAGAGTTATTCTTAAATTAAGCGCTAAGTAAATCCCCAAATTAAGCTAAGTATAAACTAAAAGTGGTTAATATATGAAAACATGCTCTACCTTAAATTATAAAAATACAAAATAAGCAACAACTTTTCACCTATCAAAGTGATAAAGATTATTTTTTAATAAAAACAGATAATGAGACTCTTTTTCTAGATAAAACTAATCACCTCTCCCACAATTAAAAACCTTCGACTAAAATGCATAAAACAACTATCAGAAGACTGTGAAAGGTAAATAAAAACAGGTGGACTAGGTAAGGATTAAAGAGAAATGTAGTTGACTGCAACTTCCTTGGGTTTTCTATTTTACCCCATATGTATCCCAGCCTGGATCCTAGAGCAACCTGAAAACCAGAACTGCCAAGGGCCCAGACAGAAAAAGCCCCAACAAAAATCCACTCTCTCTGGCTGCAGGACTGGGAAATGGGAGTGGGAGGACTGTGGGATGGAACCTTCTGATTTTCACCCCTCCAACCCCAGGTGATTATCAGAAAACAAGCAGCACTCCTTCTTCCCACCAAGCAGACTGTGTGATCATTGCCTTATGGACGCTCCCTGCTCTACATCAAGGAAGTGCCAGCAAAGACTATGTGTCCCTCTCTTTCCCCACCAGCAGTGAGGTGGCCCTGTTTTCTCCTTCTGCCCTAAAGCAGTGCCAATGAAGAGGTAGAGCCATTCCCTCTTCTCACTATGTGGCTGTGACAGATTCTGCATAGCAGAACCTTGGCAACAGTAGAGGAAAGCTAATGTCCTGGCTTTCTAGCCAGAACACTAGGGAACCCTGGGAGGCAGAAAGTAAGCAGAGGATCAAGGAAATGAGGGAACTGGAGAAAGAATCCTAATCTCACCCCCTAGTTGTACATGTGTGAAACTGACCGGAATCAGCAGAGTGAAGGCTTTAAATAAACACTGCATTATAATGTACTACTCCCAAGGTTTCAGACTGGCTGCTGAGGGGGTACACAAGAGGGGAAGACCATAACAGTACCACAAGGGCTTTGGAAACTAAATTGAAACTGGAACCACAGCCCACAGGAAACAATCAAAACAAAACTAGGTTAACTGCTTCCTGAAAAAAAATAAGTCAACAATCTCCAGAAGATTTAAACAGGACCAGGACTCTCATAATATTCAAAATGTCCAAGATATGATCCAAAATTAATCAACAAACTAAGTGGAAAACCTAAATAGCTCTCAAAAGTAAAAGCAAACCACAGTGCCAATCCCAAGATGACCTAAATGTCAAAATTATCAGACACAGACTTTAAAGCAGCTATTATAAACATGTTCTAAGAAGTCAGGGCTGTTGAAATGAATGGAAAGACAGAAGTTCTCAGAAAAGAAACAGAGTTATGAAAAAAGAATCAAACAAATTTTAGAATTGAAACACCCAACAATAGAAATTTTAGAATTCACTGTAGGGACTCAGAATAAATGGAGATGACAGAAGACAGGGTCACTGAACTTGAAGATACAAAGTATCCAATATAAACAAAAGAAGGGAAAAAGTGAAAAAAATTGAAAACAGGCTTAGAGACCTGTGGGACAATATCAAAAGGATCAATATTCATATTATAGATGACCAGAGGAAGAGGAGAAAAGATTAGAGCAGAAAAAAAAAATGCCTATATTTGAAGAAATAATGATTGAAAACCTCAAATTTGGTGAAAGGCATACATTTACAGACCCAAGAATCACAGCAAAACCCAAATAGATAAAATTAAAACCATAGTCAGAAACATCATAAAGTGCTTAAAACCAAAAGATAAAGAAAATACTTGAAAGCAGACAAAGAAATACAGCACATAGGGGAACAAAGATTCAAATTATAGCATTCAGGCTAGAACTCAGTGGAACATTTTTAAAATGGCTACTTATTGGTCCAGATGGCTTCTAAAATCTCTTCTGTGGGTTGCAAATCAAATACTATATTTGCATATAACTTGATGAGCAACTGCACCCCGCCCCCCCCAAAAAAGGGGATACAAAATAATTGACTAAATCTTACTACATTCTCTGCATGAGAAGGATTAGAGAAAAAAAGAAAAGGCCTTACTATTCTCCAGGGCAGCGATTCTCAAAATGTAGTTCCCATACCCCTGGGGAAGCCAAGAATTTCAAGGGAATATCACGAGGTCAAAACTTTTCATAATAACTCTAAGACATTATTTACCTGTGTTAACATTTACTTTGATAGTACAAAACCAACAGTGGGTAAAACTTCTGGCCTCAACATGAATCAAGGCAGTGGCACCAAACTATAGTAGAAGATACTCTATTCTTTACCACTACACGCTCATTGAGAAGAAGGGAAAGAAAATTTCATTTTAAATATATTTGATGAAGCAACAAAAATTATAATTTTATTAAATTTCAACCCTTGAGTACCTTCTTTTAAATATTTTGTGTGGCAAAATGGGAAGTATGCATACAGCACTTCTGCTTTGTGCTTAAGTTTAGTGGTTGTCTCAAGGAAGAGCTTTTGTGCAATTGTTTGAGTTGCAAACTGAACTAGCCACTTTTTCAAAATTGAGTATTTGGCAAACATATTCTCAAAAATGAACAAAATAACTCTATAATTTCAAATAAAACAACTTACAGGATTTATTGCCAATGAAAAAATCCAGGCTGTCAAGCAAAAATAAAAATTTGGAAGACCTGTATCAGCTAAAACAAGCTTGACATCTTCCCAACACTTTCTGTTGTGATCAGTGGTGATAACAATTATGACTTTTGGATATTGATTAGTGAAATCCATCAGTATATGGAAGACCTGCCTAACTCAATGAACTAATATGTTCCAAATGGCCAATGCATTGCGATTTTACAATGTAAGTTTACAATATAAGTATGGGTGAAAGAGTCATTCCAAATGCAAGAAAGTCTGTTGGTTTTTAATGTAGTAGAGCATGAAAGGTTCACTGATATGGTTTTAGAATTTACATTGCAAATAACCTTTAAGAAAATACCTCTTTTGGTTTAAGTGTAGTATCAAAGAATATCCACAATTATCTAAAAAGGCTACTAAATGCTTTTCCAACTACGTTATCTGTGTGAGGCTGAATTTTTTTTCATATATTTTAAACATGGCAACATATTACAACAGGTAGAATGAAAAAGCAGTTATGAAAATTCAGCTGTCTTCTTTTAAATCAAGTCATAAATGAAAAACAATACCACTCTTTTAGAAAATTATTTTTCATGAAAACTGTTATTTATGTTAATACATATATATACATACATGTTTACACAAATATATGTGTGTGCACAACACATAACAAAAGTCTTTTTAGAAGACACTCAACAATTTTTAAAAATGTAGAGAGGTTGTCGGTACAGACAGTTTGAGAATCACTGCTCTTGGGAATGCACTTGATGATCAGAATAAGAGTAATGGAGACTTAAATAGAGATAATATGGGCAATAAGCAAGCTATGTCTCCCTCCTTCAAGAATTTGTTTTGGCCTCACTCAGGCCCCAAGTGTCAAGGCAGTCTCTGTGCAGGGAAAGCAATCCCAAGGAGACAGAGGGGCAGTCTCTGGAATATTGTGAGATAAGGGACTAGAAGAGACCTAAGGTGAAATAACCTTCATCTGAAAAGTTACAGGCCAGTGGGAAGATGCCTAAAGAGTCTAGATTGAAGAGGTTTAAAAACCATAGGCTTGACCCCACAGAAATAGTTGATCTTCAAGATTCTTCCTTCTAACACTATATGATTCTCTGAAGATATGGCTTCCTATAGGCTCAGGGCTGAAATAAGATTGTGGAAACTTGTACTACATCAATCATAATTGGTTTGACCAAGGCTTGAGACTGTGGGATAATACCATTAATATCTCTATTTCTTAACTTTAGCCCAGAGATGAAATAGGAATGAGAAGTGTAAACGGAACTCATGAAAATGAAGTTCAGTTTATATCATCACACTGCTTAGGATCTAGAGTCCAATTCAAAAAGTCAGAGCACAAACTACGTGGTCTCTGAGGCCAGATGCTTGGACCTCTATCATGAGTGATATATGATCACTACGCTTGAACCAGATAGATTTTTCTAAAGAATTGTTCATGTTTTAATGAGTTATACAATGGAACATTACATAACAACATAAAAAGACCTCTGATAAAACATCATGTAGAGTGAAAAGAGTCAGACATGAGTACGTACTTTATGATTCCATATATATGAAGTTCAAAACAGGCAGAACTAAACTGATAGTTTGTGCTCAAAATGTTTAGTGTTTTTAATAATCATTATGGTAGTAGTCTTAGTATTGTTATTTGGAGACTACTATGTAGGCTGAAACAAATTAGTAATTATGGGATATTTTAACCCTGCATCTCATCTTAATTCTTAAGAATCAGGATTACTAATGTAGGCATTTTAGGGGACATAACTGCTATGTCCCCCCAAAATCCTAAAAACAATGAGCAAAATAATTTAAAAAACAGTAGCAATGAGCATCCCCAGCTCTATACTGTGGTCTTGAAATACCATTTCACATTAGAAAAAACCATGGCTTCTTAGAGAAGTGGCCAATTCCAGGTCTGGGGCAGGAAATGTACAAGATAAGCTTAGAATATCTTGACACACCAGATAGTTTGGAAGCTCTCAAAGACTACTAGGGTCATTTCAAATGGACTCGGGAGCCAACTTGAAGATGCTTCGCTGGCCAGAGAAGGGATTATTTGAGCATTGGTAAGGATAAGAAATATCATAGATTGAAACCTATCAAATATATTTAAATCTATGAGTTTGTAATGGTATTTTAAAAGGAAATAATTGGTCATTCACAGAAGATAATAGGGAACCAATTCATTATCTTAAATACTTTTAATCTTAAATAAAAAGATAGGATCAAGCATTTATCCAGCCTTTCACATATGAACTGTACCATTGCATAACCAAGTAGTGGGTAAAATAGATGAAGTGTATCTTTATTAAAGTATTCCAACTAACACATAAAAAATGGAAAGAATATCACCATTTTGCAACTCCCAATGAATTATGCATCAAGCATTAAAGACTGCTAACATCACAAAGAGACAACTAGATGTTACTTGCCTCCTATAGTCTTGCCAAACACCACATATACCTTTAGATATCTGGATGAACCTGAGTCTGGATCTAGATGCTAATTTACAGAGAATACAGAAGATGAAGGAACATGTTAAATTAGACATGAGTATACAATGAGTAAAATCTAGATTGTAGAAACTATAGGACAAATGGGCCTGGGTTCTCAGCATATGTACTATGAGGAAAAGAAAAATGTGGGATAACTCTATAGGTTAAAAGGGACTTAAAAGTCATAGATATGTTTTAAATGAACGAGGCTAAACTATAGTGACAAGGGATGCATTTTGAATGATAAAACTATTTTGAAAAAGCAAGCAGTAATTACTATAAAAGTCAGGACAGTGGTTATACATGGGGAGGAGAGAGGATTATGACTGGGACAGGGCACATAGAAGGGGTTAATGGAGTGAGTAGCAAAGTCCTATTTTTTCACTAGGGTTTTGCCCATTCTGGGGTCCATGAAGTACTGGTTCTTATTGTACTCTACATTTGCCTAGTAATATTAAGTCAAATAATTCAATGTAATTCATGCTAATTACATTAATTCTTTAATTCACGTTGAATTGATGTAATTCACATTACAATCTCAACACAGACATTACACAGTAAGGACAAAAGTCCTTGGAAGATGGAAAAATGTCAAATTTTCAAATCACCTATTGTACACCTGGTGTCAGTGGATTTAATATCTGAGGGGCACTTGTGTGTATTAAGGAGAGTTAACACTATGACTTGTGTTTTAATTAATATTTAACAATAAAGTTATAAACTTTTAATTCAACCTAGATTTTGTTGTAAAAGTTTACTTGCTGCTTCTTAGATTTAGTGCTCTTTTAAGCTTATAAATTTGACAAATTAAATCCCCTTAAATATTTAACACTATTTACAAACTTTATCTCCTGCATCAAAGCCTATTACAGCCTGAAAAGATTCTGAAGCCCTTATTTGGCTTGAAATTGTACCACCTTTCTCTTTCATAATTCTTTTGTGCCTTTTGGACCAGCATTTTGTAGTTACTCTGTTGATACCTACCACGTTCAGAAGTAAATTGTTTCCTTGGGTAGCCTCCTTCCTCCCATGAAGAGCCCTTCCAATCAGAGTGGATAGACATTGATTATCATTGGGTAAACCATGATGGACCTTTGGCTAGCTGGTCAATGTACATTCAGCAGAAAAATTTGCCTTAGAAAGTGCCTCGGCTACTGATATCCTAAAGTACCTAGAACTCTTCCAAGTATTAGACATCACAATATTCTTATTCACACTAATTTATTCCTTTTCTTTCTGTTTTTTAGTTTGAGTTTTTTTGGTTTGTCTGCTTGCTTGCCTCTTTTTAACAACACTGATGGAGCCCAGAACTTAATTGGCTTGAATTTCTGTTACTTCAACACTGTAAGACATCAAGGCATTTGCTTGGTTTGCACTGTTGGAACGGTTAAGAACATGGCTTAAGAGTCAGGAAAACTTGGGTTTGAATAACAGCTCTGTCACTTATTTGCTGTGTGACCTTGGGCATGTGACTTAGCCTCTCTCAGTTCCATCTATAAAATATGGGTGTTATGAAGAATAAAGAATGCTAATATTAGTAGAGCACTTAAACAGTGCTTTAAGAGAGTGTTGTTATAGTTTAAGAAAGCAAATATAGTACAGTACATATTCTTTTGTCTTAGCTCTTAATATCCTCATCACTTACACATGTGGAAATCATAAACCCTCCTCCACTTTGAGACAAATCTCAAAATATATCTGTTCATGAAGTTATCTTGTTTTCTTCAGCATAATATAAACTTTGTTTCTTAAAACCCAAGCATTTTGTGCCTCATTAATATACTTATTTTGCAGCCTCAATAGATTATAAACTCTTTGGCACAAATCCTCCCTAGAACCTAAAACATTGCTTTGTGTATTGTGTCGGCTCAAGAAATATTGAAATTTACCACTGGTTACTTTTATATTTATGCTACTGTCAATGCCCTTCAGTCAAAGACCACAGGAATACCTCCAGTTAAACAAATATCTAGTGCTCATTGTACCAAGGGAGAACAGACACCATAGGGAGTTAAGGGGTGTCTCAGTAAGAGGATGTTAGAAAGAACTTATTCTGGGCTTTGGGTGGGTAAATTTGGGGAGAGTATAAGGAAGCTGAGGCTCCAGATTTGGTATTATCAAAAAGCAGGAGCAACTCTATGATTGGGTAGCTAAAAAATTTTATCTATGGGGAGAGCAAACTAGAGAAAAGAGAAAGCTGTAATAGGTAAAGAAGTAGTGGTTGTTTATTTAGGTGACAGGGCAATATTTGGCATTTTGTGGGTTGTACATGATCTTGTCTGAAGTGGATGTTCTTGTGAAATTGTTTATATCCAAAAGGAGGGCAACATATAGCATAACTGTGTCAAATCAGTGCCTGGATACTAAGAGTAGATTTTTTTCCCCCTTTCTCATTAAATTCCATTTATAAAAACCACATATTTGATGTTTCTTATTCAAGAATTATAACAGGTAATTTTGCTTTGCTCTTTTTGTTGAGCTCTCTCCCAGCTAACATGAGGGACTGCTGCTGCTGTTTTACCAATTGCAGTTTTCTCCGTTTGATTCCTTCTGCCTCCTAGGTAGTAATTAAGATATCAAATCAGGAGAAGAACCAAAATGGCATAGATGATAGAAGCTCTGTTCATCCTTCTGGTGACCAAATCAAAGTTGTGACGGAAACAAGGAGCAAGCAGCAAGGAAAAATCACCTGGGATCTTGAACAAGCCAGACAACTAGGGAGAAATCCAAGAAAGCACCCTGCAACAGCAGAAGGTAGGACGAGGCGAGGATGCGGGGTGATTTGGTCTCGGTCGGCTGAGATGGAGGCTGCAGCAGCAGCAGAAGCCTCTTAAAGGGGCCGCGTCCATGAGCGGATTTTCGCAGTGACAGATAGTGCTGATTAGGCTGCCTACAGGGGAACCAGGACTTACAGGGAGACATTGTCGGAGTGAGGGCTGGGGGTAGATTAACTCTGTACAGAAGTGCCGGCGGTATCCATTGTTCCCTGTTGAGCCCTCTGGCCTCCCAGTGTGCCGACACAGCGCCACCATAGCCATGAGGTCATCAGACTGGATAACAGAGGTCGCTCTGCCCAGAGGATTCCCTGAAACCCCCACTCAGAATGGCAAGAAAAAAGAAGCCACTCAGAATGGCAAGAAAAAAGAAGCCACTCAGAATGGCAAGAAAAAAGAAGCCACTCAGAATGGCAAGAAAAAAGAAGCCACTCAGAATGGCAAGAAAAAAGAAGCCACTCAGAATGGCAAGAAAAAAGAAGCCACTCAGAATGGCAAGAAAAAAGAAGCCACTCAGAATGGCAAGAAAAAAGAAGCCACTCAGAATGGCAAGAAAAAAGAAGCCACTCAGAATGGCAAGAAAAAAGAAGCCACTCAGAATGGCAAGAAAAAAGAAGCCACTCAGAATGGCAAGAAAAAAGAAGCCACTCAGAATGGCAAGAAAAAAGAAGCCACTCAGAATGGCAAGAAAAAAGAAGCCACTCAGAATGGCAAGAAAAAAGAAGCCACTCAGAATGGCAAGAAAAAAGAAGCCACTCAGAATGGCAAGAAAAAAGAAGCCACTCAGAATGGCAAGAAAAAAGAAGCCACTCAGAATGGCAAGAAAAAAGAAGCCACTCAGAATGGCAAGAAAAAAGAAGCCACTCAGAATGGCAAGAAAAAAGAAGCCACTCAGAATGGCAAGAAAAAAGAAGCCACTCAGAATGGCAAGAAAAAAGAAGCCACTCAGAATGGCAAGAAAAAAGAAGCCACTCAGAATGGCAAGAAAAAAGAAGCCACTCAGAATGGCAAGAAAAAAGAAGCCAAGACTATATAATAATAATTTAAGGAGACTATGGGACACTATTAAAGGTAAAAATATCTGTGTCATAGGGATACCTGAAGGAAAACAAGATGTTGGAGAGCTATTTGAAGAAATTATGATGGAAAACTTCCTTAATCTGGTAAAGGAAATAAACATAAAACCGCAGGAAGCTCAGAGAATCCTCAAAATCAGGAACCCAAAGAGGCCCACACCAAGACACATTATTATTAAAATGCCAAAGGTTAAATACAAAGAGGGAATCTTAAAAGCAGCAAGAGAAAAGCAGTTAGTTGCCTACAAGGGAGTACCCATAAGACTAGCAGCTGATTTCTCAAAAGAAACGATGCAGGACTGAAGGGCTTGGCACAAAATATTTGACATGATGAAAACCCAGGATCTACAACCAAGAATGCTTTATTCAGCAAAGCTATCATTTAGAGTTGAAGGACAGATAAAGAGCTTCCCAGACAAAAATAAGCTAAAGGAATTAATCACCACCAAGCCAGTATTACAGGAAATGTTCGAAGGACTTCTTTAAGAAAAGACATGTATCAAAAACAGGAATAAAGAATCGTAACAACTACATTCCTATCAATAAGTACCTCGAATGGAAAAGAATTAAGGGCTCCAACTAAAAGATAGAGTGGATGAACAGAAAAGAAAACAAGACCCCTACATATTGCCTATAAAAGACTCATTTCAGATTAAAAGACACACACAGACTAAAAGGAAAGGGATGGAAAAAGATATTGCTTTGATGGGCTAGAAGGTATTTAAGTCAGACAGAGAAAGATAAACACTATATGATTTCACTTATATGGGGAATCTAAGGAATGAAAAGAACAAACTAATCAAAAACAGACATGCAAATATAGTGGACAATTTGGTGGACAGAGGGGAGGGGAGTTTGGGGGGCTGGGAGAATGGGGTGAAGTGTTAAAGAAGTACAAATTAGTAGTTAATAGATGGTCACAGGGATGGGGAGCACAGCAGAGGGAATGCAGTTAGCATTAATATGTTGGCTAGGTGGAAGGTCGGGGATGGAGGGAGTAATCGGGGGGAACCGTTTTACAAACTATATAGATGTCTAACCGATGTACTGTATACTTGAAACTAATTAAATTTTTTTTTTTAAAAGATATCCAATCATAGAATTGCCCCACTTTCTGACAGACTCTTCCCAAACCTAACACAAGTCCAAATCACTAAACAATCCCCTTAACCCCCTCTTACTGAGATGTCCCACAGATTCACCATGGTGTACTGTCTCCCTTGTTGCAACTATAAACCCAACTCTTTTCTACAGGAGCATTTCCTGGTACTTTAGGCCAGTGGGCACAGACATCTGGATGTTCATGGCTCTCATGCATAATATAGATATTTTTTCCTTGTCCTTTAACTTTGTTTATGGTATCTTCTTATGCTATTGATAAATTTCTAATTTTTATGTTGTCGGTGTTATCATTCTTCTCCTTTATGACTTCTTAGCTTTGTGACTTTATCTTAGATCATAAAAAAATAGTATTCTATATTTTCTTTTAATACTTTTACTTTTTGTAATGTTTAGCTTTTAATCCATCTGGACTTTCATTTTGTATGCAGATAATGAGGATTGAAGTTCTTTCCAAATCTAGGACATTTCAGGATTAAAATTCACACCCATCACTTCTCTGGGCATCTTTCCTTGACTCTCTCTTCCTTCATTTCAACAGCCTGGATTAGAAGTCCCTGCATTTTATTTCCACAGTACGCATCACAACAATCATCAATTCTGTCTTAAAATAGTCTGCTTGAGAGCAAGAGCAGTATTTTATTTATTGTTTTATTTCTA
>NW_006439717.1:1803026-1810571 GCF_000325575.1 Pteropus alecto
AGTCTCTAGATATTTGCCATGGTAACGAGGCGGTTTCCCCCCCCCCCCCCCCCCCCCGCCCCGCCCCGCCTTAGGTCTGCAACATCACTTCTGCACTACGATTGGCTAAGAAATTGACTGCTCATCTCATTTTCTCCCCACCTACTACACAAAAACTAAAATTATGCAAACTGCACGAATAATTTCCAGGAAGTTTCGCCAAAGCCCCTTTCCTGGGGCTATGGCTCCTTCTTCTTACCTTAAGACTGAGGGAATGCATGCCGCGGATTCAAGGGACCACAGGCATTGGACAGAGGGAACGTGAGGAGTCCCAGGGCAACCACAAGAGGTGCTGGAGAAAGATTGGGCGCCTCCAGTGGGTAAAAGTGGAAAATTCGCACCTCGTTGCACATCCCTTTCCTGTACTCTGAAGGCTAGATGTGACTGACCTGTCCTACACTCTGCCTTGCCGACATCGCCCATCTTGTGCTGTCAGAGCACGCGTGCCTCCTTGGGAGAACGTTCGGGACCGGAAGACCGGAGTGGTGGCTTATGGGAAATACAGTCTCTGGGCCTCCAGTGTCCGGAGTCTGAGACGGGACCTGAGACACTGCTGCCCCTAAAGATGCTGTTGCAGTCATTTGCCTCCGAGAGAAAAGGCTGTTGCGCTCCTTATTGACGAGGCATAGAAGAATGAGAAATGGTGAGAGCGTAGCTATAGACAATTTGGGGTGGAATTTGGCAGCCTGCTAAATTTCACCCTCCTGAACTGGCTCTGCTTATTCCTTAAGTCTCTTTCCTTGACTGCTGAGAATCCAGAATCTGACTAGGACTTTTATTTTGCTCACCTAAGCGTTGGGCTGGGAGAGTCGGGATTGTGTTTGGGTTTTTGTTTCTCCCTGAGAGTGCTATCTGGAAAGTCATAATACATGAAGACACTCAGCGGAGTGCTTGGAAGAAAGAGGTATATGGCCTTTGAGTCTAACGTGGTAAATGTCTCTGGTAATAAAAGCGATTTACCCATTGTGGGGTAGAGAATTGGGAGGGAGAAATATATGGTGTAGATCAGAGGATCTGTGGGTCTGTCCTTGTCAGTGGGTCTTGGCCAGCTCCCTCATTTCACAGAAGAAAAAAACAGAGATAATGGGCACTGCCCTAGGCCTCACCACTGCATAGCAACATTGAAATTAATATTCAGGGCTCTCCCTCCCATTAATGGGTCCACCTCCAGGCAAGACAATGAAATGTAGAGATCAGCTTCTCAGGCTTCTAAAGGTGGATAAGGACTAGGTAGGCAGTGTCAGGGAAAGGTGTCAGAATCTGGCCTTTCTGCCTAGACAATGGAAGTCTCAGGAATCTACTCTGTAGCTTGGCTATACAAAGAGAACTTACCTTTCCTGTAAGCCTCAGGAAGGGAGGAATAGCTATGTGAATCCTCAATAACAAGGAGCCTAGGACCCATGAAATTGGTAAAATGGGCATCTTCAATTGTATCCTACAACCCAGCCTCAGCTGTATTATCCCTTCCATTTCATATCCCCTCCTCCTCCTAATTATTATTATTATTATTATTATCAGTTCTAAACTAGAGGATTTCATTATTTCCTTCCTGGATACCTTTAGAAATTAAATTCCTAGTTGAGTGATGATCAACAGCATGGGAAATGGAAAGAGCAAAGGTCTTGGCCTTAGAAAAGCCTGGGTTCAATTCTCAGCTCTAATTAAATCTGACATAATCCAGCTACTTTTCTGAGTTTTCTCATCTATTAAAATGAGGATGATAATACTTACTTCATAAGGCTTCGGTAGAACACAAATGAGATTTTTGCCAGAGTAAAGCATTTAATACATGGTAGAAGATACATTTGTTTCAAGGATTTTGAACTTGGCTTCTCTCAGGTCTTCAAATGTCCTTGAATTGTAATTGAAGAACTAGAAAATTAAGAAACACAAATGGAAGTTTTTAGAAGAAGTCCTGGGGAAGATCTCTCTTCCTGAGAGGATGATCAGCAGGGGTATATAACAGGAATTTGAAATGCTATCATGCAGACTGAGATGGTGTTTAATTTCCATAGAGCTCCTATATTTTTGCTTATAGGAGGCTCTACTTCTGAAAGTCTGTATTTCTTTTCTTAGAAGCCAGCTTCCCTCTGGCCAGCAGTTGTCTTCTACACTAGACAATGCGTGCAAGGTCAGGCATTGGAGCCAGAAGAGATCCCTGCAGTGAAACTCAGGAACATTCTCCCTGGACTCAGGAATTCAACCTAAGTGGTAATTATTTTGGCCCTGAGATTTCCTGCCATAGCTTCTTTGAATTAGCTCTGACTCAGGTCTATGCAAAACTCAAGCCAATTTCCCAAGAAGCCTTCACCCTAAATGCTACAGCAACAAGGAATGGTCTTCAGGTCTCAGTCCAGAACAGGAGCAGGGAGTTCTTTTGGTAGAGTTGACATCACTGTATTAGTTCTCCAGTAGAGAAAACTGAACCATAACCTGAAGAACTGCTCTAAAAGGAGGGCTCACAACATCTGTCTCCCAGATTAGAGAAGCAGAGAAGGCCCAGGTAAGTGAGTGGAAATATTTCAGTAGTTTAAACCCAATATATACTAATAGGACAGAGAACAGTTTATGACTTCTGTCCTCTCATCCCACCCCAAACTTCTTAAGCTCACTTTCTGAAAGGCAAAGTCAGGTTGGGACCACTCCAGGACCTATGAAGATTCAGAAAGTCTTGAAGCCAACCACCTTTCTCAAATCAATTTTATGAAGAATAGACCTAGATTTCAAATTAATGTTGAAAAAATACAAAAAAAATACATTTCATCTTTCATTTTCCTAGCGTTACTAGTAGTACTACCTTTAGGGAGATAGACCCTCTTGTAATGAAAAGCAGAATATTGCTCTTTTCTAATTACTTTCTTCTTTTCTGAGTTATCCACCTTCCTAATTTCCCTCTCGTTGTTCACTGTTAAGGCTAGAGACTGGAAGATGGCATTTCCACTTTTCTTACAGTCAGGTCCTAAATAAGTTTTTCTTTTTTCTTACTGAAATGACAGGATATAAGTTAATGATTCCGAAATCATAATGCTGGGAAGTGGAGACAGCCATGGAATTTCTATGATGAAATTTGACAAAATACTTCAACAATGAAGCCAGAGGAGATGGTTTTCTGATAGTTTGGAGTGTGCGTTTGCTTATATGTGCATGTATTTCTGGAATTTGGTTTTGGAAAAGTGCTAAAAAAGGAGAGATGGTCCTACACATACTCATCCTGTGATACTAAGCTTCTAAGTCATGAGTTAACATTTTCTATAAAGGGCCAGATAGCAAATATTCTTTACTTTGCTAGCCAGAGTCCTAGTCACAACTATTCAGCTCTGCCACTGTAGCACAAGAGCAGCCATGGACAAAATGTAAACAAATGAGTATGGACACAATTTTATGTGTGACATAATTTTATGTCACAAAATATTATTATTTTAATTTTTTCAACCATTTAAAATAGTAAAAGCCATTCTTATCTCACAGGTTGTACAAAAACAGGCAGCAAGCTGATTTTGCCTATTCTATGTCCATGAGATTTCATTGTTCATTTTGGGAAGTAAGGAAGGGAGTGTAAAACGTGGGCATTTATAAAGAGAGAGCAAGCTGGATATTCAGAGTGAACATTCAATTTAAAAATAAGTCTAAATCAGGCGTATGGCCTCTGTTGGAACCCAGGGATTTTAAATATTACTTTTGATTTTGATTAGCATAATACATACACTAAGTATTAAAAAATCAAGTAGTATTAAAAGACATATTGTAAATATAGAGGCTCTCTACCCCACTCCTCCTTACTTCCCAAATCTTCCTCTCCAGAGGCAACAGCTTCTGACTCATTGTATTTTCCCTTGGGCAGGACATCACTCAGGTGAAGAAGTAAAGCTTGGAGTAGTATACCTGACGAAGGCAATGTTTAGCTGGGGGAGCAAATATTTTGGACATTTCTGGGGACTGGAGTGAGGATAGAGAGAATTTCTGTAATGAGGTAGAAGAGACTTTCTGAATGGTATTAGTATTCATGGAATGCATAATGAACCTGTTTATTGGCATTTCCTGTGAATTCATTCACTTAATAAATTGTTGGGGAATACAGTTCCACAGGGACAAGGAATTTTGGCTCTTTTGCACTAATGTATCCTTGGCCCTGAGAACAGTGCCTGGCAAATGATAAGCATTCTATACCTATTTGTGGAATTAATAAATGGAGATACCACAGATAATACCAATACCCCAAAACATCATGTCATCCATAAGTACTAATTCTGGATAATGCCATGTAGTTCCTGTCAGTGAAACAGCTTCCCTGAATCACTCCGCATCCCTGCTTCCAATGAGGTGCGGGGAGCTCTGGAAGAAGTGGGGAAAGAAGCTACTTAGGGTGAAAATAGTTGGAGAACAGCAAACAGCACCAGGCCTGAGATGCCCTGTCATAAGTTTCCCTCTAATTTTTTTCTCATACTCTTGCTCTAACCTCAAGATAATACAAAAAACAAAACAAAAAAAACCAAAAAACCTAAGTCCTAAATTTGTGTGAATTGGAGTGGTTTAATTCCTTCCCCTTGAGTGTGGACTGGACCTACTGGCTTGCTCTTAGTGATAAATACAATACAGGAAAAATGATGAGCTGTCATTTCCACAGTTAGGTTATAAGAGATTTCAACTTCCATATGGCTGGCATTTTCTCTCTCTGGTTCTTCTGGTGTGCTTACTTTGATGAAGCAAAATGGAAAGGCTCATGTGGCAAGGAACTGAGGGCAGCCTCTCCTCAACTACTAGGGAGGAGCTGAGGCCTCAATCCGAAAAGACAAACACTCATGACACTAAATAAACATCCAATGTGCTGGATATCTTTCTTTTTCCGTTACAAATCCATTCTCTACCCTGCTCAGTGCTTCCAGGGGATGATCGGTACAGTCTCTATCATGGGCTTCCTTGCCCTCTGAATTCCATTTGGGTTCTAACAACAGGGGCACTGGCTGGAAATGAGAGGTGGAATGGAGAGTGAGTTCTGTGTATTTGTTCTCACAGCAACTTCTCTGTGAATGTAACCTTATTTAGAAATAGGGTCTTAATAGATGTAATCAAGTTTAGATGGAGTCATAGTGGATTAGAGTGGGCCCCTACCCAATGACTGGCATCCTTATAAGAAGAGGGAAATTAGGACACAGACACACGAGGAGAAGGCCATGAGATGATGGCGTTATATGTCTATAAGCTGAGGAATGCCAAGAATATCCAACAACCACCACAAGGAGAGAGGCATGGAGTAGTTTCTTCCTCAGAGCCTCTAGAAGGAACTAACCTTGTTGACACCTTCATTTTGGACTTCTAGCCTCCAGAACTATGAGAAAATAAATTTCTATTTTAAACAACCCAGTTTGTGCAGTTTGTGGTAATTTGTTATGGCAGCTTTAGGAAATAAATACCTTGATCGGTCATTTTTCTTTGGTGTTATGTTAGAAAGTCATAACTATGTGCTGAATGGCTCCATTACCATTTTAATGTGTCTTTTTTCCTCATTACGATAGTAATATATGCTATTGAAAGTACAGAAAAGTTTAAAGAAAAGTAACAATTAGGAAATATTATCCATAGTACTTCTATTGTTATCATTTTGGTATATTTCCATTTATCCCGTGTCTAACTGTGATTTTATATAGCTTTTCATATGATATATAGAATTATTCATCTTGATTTTTTTTTTTACTTAAAATTATAGGTAAATAGTCATGGAGTAAATAATTCATAAATATTTTGATGACTGCATAAAATGCCATTATATATGTGTTCCATGTTTTGCTTAACAGTTCATCTATTGTTGAGTAATTGGATTCTTTTCTTTTCTTTTTTTTTGTTATTGGAATCAATCTGTAATGCAGGGTACAATGCGATGAAGGTCTTGTTTCCAAAAGGGGATTTAGTGTGGCTCTTGGTGATTGGGATAGATTAGAGAAGTTAATGTTAACAGGGATGTCTCAGAGTCAGAGACCAGCCTCTCTTGACTAATCCAGAAGTGACTGCAAAGGAAAGATTTAGAATAGGAGTAGAGAGGGGATGCCAGGGATAATCTTTAAGTCACATAGCAGGGAGAGCTGGCCCTAGAATTGAGAGGTTACTCAATATGGTCGAAACAAGAGCTGCAAGGACATATCCTGAACGTGTGCCCTTTGCTCACTCTTTTAATAAATCCCAGCTGTTCCTGATCCTCTTTGGGCTGTCATTTGGGGAGTTCCCAAAGGCATCTTCCTAACTAACCTCCTGAGACTCATTTAGAGTGAAAGCAAAACTCAGGCTGACCTTAATTGATCTGAATTAAAGCTGCCTATAGGGATTTCCACACTTGAAACCTCTGGGAATCTCTAAGTAACAAATGCTAATGAGGCACTGAGTGTCTCAGTTTGACTCTACCTTCTCTTCCCTTTAGGCCTAGTCCCACAGATACCAAAGAAAGAGGGAGGGTTGGAGGGAGGATAAGAGGCTCAGCCTGGGCAGAGACCCAAGTGCCTCCATAGAGTATATTCAACACTCTTACCAGGCTTCCCCAGGTAGAAAAGTTTGGAAACTCAAAGTCATTTCTATTGGCCTAACTGGGATGTGCTGGGAAATGCTCTGTATTATAATCCATTGGGGGAATAGCAAGCTTTTACTTGAGATTACTAAATCTGGAAAAAGATCAATCCATTATTTGCTTCTTTCTTTGGTCAACACCAGAAAGAAGTATGGCAAGCTCATGCCCTGGACAAAGAACCTTCGTAAAGAGATTAGAAAACTTTCAAGAGGAATGGGCCCTTCCCCAAGAGACTGAGTTACAAGAAAGTTATCCAGGTACTCAATCTATGGAGACCCCTTCCTCTCACCCTAGAACCGGAAAATGTTTAGATCATTCCTCATTCGTTCATTCAAAACACATATTCAGTCTACTGTGTGCCAAGCAGGGTGCTGTGTATTATGTGAGACAGATGAATAAAATGTAGTCTTTGCCTAAGGTAAGTAAAAATCTGGCAAGAAAAAAGTCATTCAAAACAATCACCACAATTTAGGGAATATTAAGTATCACAAATGAGGCACAAACAGAAATCATAGGATGTTCAGCCATGGGACAATATACTCAATTTCTGACAGAAGAAATAAAGAGAGGCCTTAGAGAAGATTGGGCATTTAACCTGAGTCTTAAAATTTTCAGACGTTCTCTCCTTTCTTCCCCATGGCCATTTCCTGGGATCAGACCTTCCTTATCTCATTCATTCATTCATTCATTCAGTATTTTTCAGCATTTTTTTAAAACCTACAAAGTTCCAGGGTCAAGGCCAAGTGTGAGGATACAATGGTAAACAAAACAGAAATGGCTCTTGTTTTCATAGAGCTTACACTCTAGTTGAGGAGATAAGTAGACAAGAGTTATGATAGAATCAGACAAAGAGCAAGCTAGAGAATAGCAAGGGAACCAACAGAAGCTCAGGAAAGGCCTACTGAGAAAATGATATATAAGCTAAGACTAAAGGAATGAGAATGAGCTAGTCA
>NW_006439717.1:1810596-1820017 GCF_000325575.1 Pteropus alecto
CAGAGAGCTGTAACAGCAAATGCAAAGCCAATGAAATAGGAAAGAGCTTGGAAACTTTAACTAACTGAAATAAGACTCATATAGTGAATAAATAGAAAACCAGAGTGAGATGATATTGGAGAGATAGGCAGAGGAAAGATAAATACCTAGCCTAGAACGTGATTTTTTGGAGTTTAAATTTTATTCTCAGTGCAATAGAAAGTTGTTTTTCAAGTGAATGAATAATGTAAACTAATTTACATTTTAAGATCAGTCTTGCTGAAGTGAGGGTAATTGATAAAAGAAGAGTAAAAGTAAAAGTGAGATGACCAATTAGGAGACTCTTGGTCCCCAGGCAAGAGATGATGGTATCTTGGATTAAGGTAGTGGAAAGAAAATGCATGAATTCTGTATGTACTTTGACAAAAGGTTCAATAGGACATCCTGGTGGATTAGATGTGGGGAGTAAGAAAACAGAGGAATCGAGGATGATTCCTGGGTTTCTGGAATGGGCAATTACATAGATTAACTTAATAGATTAGTTTCTCTCTTCCTGTAATAGGATGATAATCCCTATCCATTGTCATGTGACTACACGGTCCTGTCCACTGAATCTAGACTTGACCATGTGACTTTCTTTGACTAATAGAATGTAGGCAGGAATGATAGTATGTTAGTATCGTCAACATCATCTCATAGTTGCGTAAGAGCTTCTGGATCCCAATGATGTGTCTTCATTCTAGGCAAAAAAAAAAAAAAAAAAAGGTTGGAATGGTCAAGGGGGAAAAGCCAGCAGAGTCAGCCCTCACACCTTTTAAAGGAAATCCCATTCAGAAACTTCTGTTTATATCTATCTCACTGGCCAGGACTTAGTCAAATGACCATCTCTATATGCAAGGAAGCCTGAAAATATTTTTTCAGCTTATCACAATGCTATACTCAGTAAGACTAAGATTTTGTATAATAATAATAATCTTGAGAATTAATATGGGGTAAATGTCTGTTGTTTCAAGAAGGAAAAAAGTAAACAGCTGAGAGACTGAATAAAATTAGGCTAGGTAAGAGGCTATCTACATTGTTGGCAAATTTCATGAGAACAGTTCTAGAAGAATCGGGATGGAAGCCAGTTGCAATGGGCTAAAGAAAGAACATGAGGAAATAGAGACAACTTATACAGACAATTCTTTAAGGAAAATTCCTTTGAAGACTAAAGGAAATAACTGAAGGGAATTGAAGTGGTAACTAGCGGAAAAATGAGATCAGTTGAGAATTATTCCAAAATTATAGATACTAGATCACAGGCATAATACTATATCCTGCTGTCTCTTCTGCAGGATAAGAGTCACATATTTTAAAAAGCAAGAAAAAGACAAAAGAAAAACGATGACCCAGTTGTTTACTTTATCAGACAGGGAATTTAAAATGATTCTGATTAATATGTGAAAGGCTCTCATAGAAAAGACGGGAAATATACACAAATAATTGGGTTATTTCAGGACAGTAATGGGATATAACCAAGGGGGAAAAATTAGTGAACTGGAAGATAGGTCAATAAAATTACAAAACTGAAATGGAAAAATAAAAAAGATTTTAAAAATTCCAGAATATTCAAGAGCTGTATGACAGTATAAAACAGTCTAACATATGTATAATTAGAATTTTAAGAGAGGAGAGAACAGGGCAGAAAAATATTTGAAGAAATAATAGCTAAAATTTTTCAGAAAATAATGAAAGATGTCAAACCATAGATCCAGGAAGCTCAGAGAATCATAATACTATAAATACCAACACACACACACACACACACACACACACACACACACACACACACACATGAGACACCATATTCAAACATATAAAAATCAAAGATGAAGAAAAAATCTTGAAGGCAACCAGAGAAAAAGACATGTTATACAGAGGAACGAAGGATTAAAATTATAGCATACTTCTCATCAGAAACTAAGATGACTGAGTGACATATTTAAAGTGCTAAAAGAAAAAAATGTTAATGCAGAATTCTATATTAAGTAAAAATGTCTTTCAAAATGAAGGAGAAAGATTTGTATTTTTCACACAAACGAAAACTGAAAGAATTCATTGCTAGCTGACCTACACCACAAGAAATGTTAAAGGAATTTTTTTAGGAAGAAGGAATATAATTCTAGATAGAAACTTGGATCTGCACAAGGATCTCTGGAAATTGTTCAGATGAACGTATATATAAAAATTTTTTCTACTTTTCAGTCACATTATAAGATAATTTACCATCTAAAGCAAAAATAGTAGCAATGTGCCGTGAGTTTAGAGCATATGTAAAATTAAAATATATGACAACAATAGCACAAAGGATGAGAAAGAGGAATTAGGAGTATATTGTTACAAAGTTATTACTCTATACATGAAGTGACATACTATTTGAAGGTAGACTGTAATGTGTATATTAAAAATCCTAGGGAAATCACTGAAAAATAATTTTTAAAGGTGTAAATAAACTAATAGTGAAAATAAAATGAAATAAAAAATATTCAATTAATCTAAAAGTAGGCAAGAAAGAGGGAAAAAAGAACAAAAAACAGGTAGAACAAATAGGAAACAACTAGTAGTGTGGTAGATTTTAATCCAATCGTTACATTAATTATATTAAGTGCAGATGGTTCAAACACACCTGTAAAAAGATAGAGATTATCAGATGTAAAAGGGATATATTATACAAACATTAATCAAAAGAAAATATTTATATTATAATCAGACAAAGTTTAATAAGAGGACAATTCACTGAGAAAACATAACAATCCTAAATGTGTATGCACCTAAGAACAGACTTTCAAAATACATGAGGAAAAAGTAATAAAACTAGAAGGAGAAAATGCAACAGACAATAATAGTTAGAGACATCTCAGTAATCAACTTGACAGAAATTACAAAATATAATAGACCTGAATAACAGTATCAGTCATGTTAACCCAATTGACATTTCTGAAATACTGAAGGCAACAATAGCAGAATTCTAGGTACACATGGAGAATTCACTAAGATAGACTTTATTCTGGGCTATAACTAAGGAATTTAAAAAAATTTAAATCATTCAAATTATGTTATCAGATCAAAACAAATTATATTAGAAATCTATAGTAGAAATATATGTAGAAAATCCCTAAATATCTAAGCATTTTAAAAACACACAATTCTAGATAATTCATGAGTTGAAGAAGAGATTACAAGAAAGATCAGAAACTTTTGAATGGAACAAAAATTTTAAATCAACATATCGAAATTTGTGAGATATAGTTAAGCAGTGCTTTCAGGTAAAATTAGCACAACAAATATTTATATTAGAAAAGAAGAAAGGTCTAATTTAAGAAATTAGAAAAGGAGATCAAATTAAATTCCAAGCAAGCAGAAGAAAGAAATTAAGGATGATAAAAGAATAAAACAAAAAATTGAAAACAGAAAAACAGAAGAAAATCAATGAAATAAACACCAGTTCTTGGAAAAGATCAATAAAATTAATAAATCCCTAGTCAGACAGTCTAGGAAAAACAAAGAAGACACACATTTCCAATATCAAGAATGCAGAAACTTCATTATAGATGCTACAAATATTAAAAAGATAATAATAGTGGATCGATATTGACTCATCAATTGGAACAAATTTATCACTTGAATGCAGAATGTTCATAATAGAGGAAAGTAGAGAGAGAGAATTAGAGGGTATATGGGAAATTTTTGTATTTGCTAATTTTTTTTTTTTTTTTTTTTGGTAAACCTAGAACTCCTCTTAACAACAGAGTCTATTAATTTAAAAAGAGAACAGCAACAACAAAGTTAGAGTACTCATATTACCTGATTTCAAGATTTACTATAAATCAACAGTAACAAAGACTGCATGGGATTGGCAGAAATAAGTGGAACACAATAAATTCTTGAAATAGATCCTCATACAAATGGCCAACTTGTTTTTAACAAAGTGCAAAGTTAATTTAGTAAACTCATTGTTTACATTACAGTTTGCTCATTGTGTTATACATTCTATAGTTTTTAACAAATATATAATGACATGTATCCACCATTACAGCATCATACAAAATAGCTTTACTGTGCTTAAAAAAACAACCTTGTGCTACACCTATTCATCCCTCCCTTCCTCCTCCTGAACTCCTGGCAATGGCCGATTTTTGTATTATCCCCATTGTTTTGCCTTTTTCAGAATATTGTATCATATAGTATGTTGAATCATATAGTATGTAGCCTTTTCAGAGTGGATTCTTCCACTTAGTAATACGCATTTAAGAATCCTCCATGTCTTGTTGTGGCTTGATAACTCATTTATTTTTATCATTGAGTAATATTCATTGTATAGCTATAATATAGTTTATCCATTCACCTACGGAGGGACATCTTGCTTGCTTCCAAATTTTGGCAATTATGAATAAAGCTGTTATTAATTTCATGCTCATATTTCTAACATGTATTTGTCCAGAGTGTGTAAGTATTAAAAGAATTCTGATATTTGCCAATTGAGTGAATATCTACAAGTATGACCTTATCTATATTATTGGTGTACAGTTTTTGTCTTACGAGGGTAAATACCAAGGAGTGCAATTACTGGATCATATGGAAAGAATAAGTTTAGTTTTGTTAGAAATTGACAAACTATCTTCTGAAATGGCTGTACCAGTTTGCTTTCCCACTAGCAATGAAGGAGAGCTCCTGTCCCTCCATATTCTCAACATTTGATGTTGTCAGTGTATGAATGACATCTGAAAGAAGATACTTGAGGTTCTTCCATTACTTCAAAGGATTTTCCAAGGATGAGGAGGTTGCAAAAATCAACACGGCTGTGGTCAAGATGGGAAACAACAAAGGATGTGAAGGCCCTATACACTGAAAACTGTAAGATATTATTAAAAGAAATCGAAGAAGACTCAAAGAAATGGAAAGATATTCCGTGTTCTTGGATTGGAAGACTCAAGATAGTTAAAATGGCCATATTACCCACAGCAATATACAGATTTAATGCAATCCCCCATCAAACTGCCAATGGCATTTTTAAAAAGAAATAGAACAACAACAACAACAAAAACCCATCAGATTTGTATAGAATCACAAAAGACCTCAAATAGCCAAAGCCTGAGAAAAAAGAACAAAGCTAGAGGTATCACATTCCTTGACCTCAGATTATACTACAAAGTGACAATAAGCAAAACAGCAGCATGGTATTGGCAGAAAAACAGACACACAGACCAATAGAACACAATCGGAAACCCAGAAATAAACCCACATATATATGGGCAAATAATTTTTGACAAAGGAGCCAAAAATATACAACGGAGAAAAGAATAATGCGCTTCAATAAATGGTGCTGAGAAAAATTGGAAAGCCAAATGCAAAAAAATGAAACTAGACTGCTGTCACCATACATCAAAATTAATTAAAAATGGATCAAAGACCTAAATATAAGACTAGAAATAATAAATTGCATAGAAGAAAACATAGGTACTAAATTCATTGGCTTTGGTTTTAGAGAAGATTTTATTAATTTGACTTCAAAGGCAAGGGAAGTAAAAGCAAAAATAAATGAATGAGACTAT
Source organism: Pteropus alecto (assembly GCF_000325575.1). NCBI lineage: Eukaryota > Metazoa > Chordata > Mammalia > Chiroptera > Pteropodidae > Pteropus > Pteropus alecto. The sequence goes on from NW_006439717.1 coordinate 1,816,167, forward strand.
ATCAAATTGAAAACTTCTGCACAGCAAAAGAAACTATCAACAAGACAAAGAGGCAACCAACTGAATGAGAGGTGATATTTACACACGATATTTCCAATAAGGGGCTAATATCCAAAAATATATAAAGAACTTATACAACTCAGCAGCAAAAACCCTAACAATCCAATTTAAAAATGAGCGGAGGACCTGAACATAAACTTCTCTCAAGAAGACATATAAATAGCCTACAGACTTATGAAAAGATGTTCAAGTTCACTAGCAATTAAGGAAATGCAAATCAAAACCAGCATGAGATACCACCTCACACCTGTAAGAGTAGCTTTTATCCACAAGACAAGTAATAACAAGTGTTGGAGGGGTTGTGGGGGAAAAGGAACCCTCATACACTGCTGATAGGAATGTAAATTGGTATAGTCACTATAGAAAACAGTATGGAGTTTCCTCAAAAGATCAAGAAAAGAATTACCATATGACCTAGAAATCCCTCTTCTGGATATCTGCCTAAAAATTTTGAAAACATTTATCTGTAAAGATATATGCACCCTGATGTTCATTGCAGTATTTTTCAAGGTGGCCAAGACATAGAAAAAACTGGTGTCTTTCGATAGATGACTGGATAAAAAAGATGTGTTACATATGTAATGGAATATTACCCAACCATAAGAAAAGATGAAATACTGCCATTTGTGATGACATGGTGGATCTTGAGATAATCATGCTAAGTGAAATAAGACAGACAGAAAAAGTTGAGAACCATATGATTCCACTCATATGTGGGATATATAACTGAAAGCAACAAATAAGACAGACAAACAAAAACTCATAGACACCGAAAACAGTTTAATGGTTACCAGAGGGAAAGGGGAGAAGGAGAGTGGTTAATAAGGGTAAAGAAGGTCAACTATATGGTGATGGAAGAAGATGTGACTTTGGGTGGTGAACACACAAGGCAATATACATTTGAAACCTATATAATTTTATTAACCAATGTCACCTCAATAAATTTAATTTAAAAAAGAAAACAACTGTAACCTGAGTGTGGATGAAGATGACATTGAGGAGTTTCTAGAGATGGTTCCTGAGTAATTGACTAATGAGGAGTTATTAGAACTGGAACAGGAGCACATACCTGAAGAGACAAGAGAAAAAGAAACTGCAGAAGAAGAAAAAGAAGAGCTCCCAAGAAAATTCACAGTGAAGCATCAAGTAGAAGCTTTTGCAGACCTCAATAAACTACTTTAAAAATTTGAAGACATGGACCCCAACACTGAAAGGTTTTCATTAATAGAGAGGAATGTCTGTGGTGCATTATCTGCTACAAGCAAACCTATGATGAAAAAAAGAGAAAGAAACCAAGCAAACCAGGACATATTTCTGAAAAGAGTGACACCTCAAGAATGGCCTCAGGCAGATCCTTCGAGAGGTATTCTAGAAGAAGGCATTGTTATCATAGGAGATGACAGCTCCATGTGTGTTATTGCCCCTGAAGACCTTCCAATGGATCAAGATGTGGAGGTGGAAGACAGTGATATTGATGATCTTGACACTGTGTAGACCGAGGCTAATGTGTGTGTTTGTGTCTTAGTTTTTAACACAAAAGTTGAAAAAGAAAATAAATAAATAAATAAATAAAAATAGATGAAGGATATAAAGAAAAAATATTTTTGTACAGTGGTACAATATGTTTGTGTTTTAAGCTAAGTGTTATTACAAGGTCAAAAAGCTCTTAAAAATTAAAAGTTTATAAAGTAAAAAAGTTACAGTAAGCTAAAGATAATTTATTTTTGCTTATAAAGTCTACAGTAGTATACAGTAATGTTCTAGCCCTCACATTCTCTCACCACTCACTCTCTGACTCACCCAGAGAAACTTCCAGGCCTTCAAGCTCCATTCATGTTAAGTGCCCTATACAGGTCTATCATTTTTTATCTTTTATACCATATTTTTACTGTACCTTTTCTATGTTTAGATATGTTTAGATACACAAATATTTGCCATTGTGTTACAATTGCCTACACTATTCAGTATACTAACATGCTGAATATACCCAATCAGAACAACAAAAAGAAAAAAAATTTTTTTTAAATGAGGATAGTTTAAAAGACCTCTGGGACAACATGAAGAATAAAAATATCCAGATCATAAGTGTACCCGAAGAGGAAGAGAGAGAGCAAGGGATTGAGAATCTATTTGAAGAAATAATGACACATCCCTAATCTGGCAAAAGAATTATATATACAAGTTCAGGAAGCACAAAGAATCCAAAACTAGAGGAATTCAAACAGACCCACACAAAGACACATCATAATTAAAATGCCATGCCAAAGGTCAAAGACAAAGAGAAAATCTTAAAAGCAGCAAGATAAAGGAAGCTAGTTACTTACAAGGATACCCCCATAAGAATGTCTGCTGACTTTTCAATGGTAATTTTGCAGGCCAAAAGGGAATGGCAAGAAATATTCAAAGTTATGAAAAACAAAAATCTACAACCACAAATACTCTACCCAGCAAGGCTTAAGATTAAAATGGAAGATGAGATAAAGAGCTTCCCAAACAAGAAAAGGCTTAAGGAATTCATCATCAACAAGCCAGCATTACAGGAAATGTTAAAGAGTCTTCTGTAAAAAGAGAAGGGGTATAAAAGAAAATAGAAATAACATATGAATAATAATAAAATGGCAGTAACAATGTACCTATCGGTAATCACTTTAAATGTAAATGGATTAAATGCTCCAATCAAAAGACATAGGGTAACTGAATGGGTAAGAAAATAAGACCCATGCATATGCTGTCTACAAGAGACCCAATTCAGATCAAACGACACTCACAGACTGAAAGTAAAAGGATGGAAAAAGATATTTAATGCAAATGGAAATGAAAAAAAAAGCCAGGGTAGCAATACTTATATCAGATAAAATAGACTTTAAAACAAAGGCTATAATGAGATAAAAAGGGGCATTACCTAATGATAAAGGGATTGATAAATCAAGAGGACATAACCCTAGTAAAGATATACACACCCAACATAGGAGCACCTACATACATAAAGCAATTATTGACTGATTGACTGACATAAAAGGAGACATCAATAGTAGTACACTCATAGTAGGAGACTTTAACACCCCATTGACACCAATGGACAGATATTCCAGGCAAAGAATCAATAAGGAAACAAGGGGCCTAAAAGATACACTAGAACAGATGGATTTAATAGATATTTTCAGAGCATTTTATCCCAAAGTGGCAAAATATACATTCTTCTCAAGTGCATATGGAACATTTTCAAGGATATACCACATGTTAGGACCCAAATCAAGTCTCAATAAATTTAAGAAGATTTAAATCATATCAAGTATCTTCCTTGACAATAAGACTATAAAACTAGAAATCAATTGCAAGAAAATAAAACTGAAAAGCACACAAACACATGGAAGCTAAATAACATGCTACTAAACAATGAATGGATAGACAACGAGATCAAAGAAGAAACCAAAAGATCCCTAGAGACAAATAAAAAAGAAAACACAATGACTTTAAAATCTACGTTACACATCAAAAGCACTCCCAAGAGGGAAATTCATAGGAAGGCAGGCCTACCACAAGAAACAAGAAATATATCAAATAAGCAATCTAACCTTACACTTAAAAGAACTAGAAAAAGAACAGAAAACAAAGCCCAAAGTGAGCAGAAGGAAGGAAATAATAAAGGTCACAGTGGAAATAAGTGAAATAGAGTATAAAGAAAAATAATGCAATTGATCAATGAAACCAAAAGTTGGTTCTTTGAAAAGATAAACAAAATTGATAAACTTTTATCCAGACTCATTAAGAAAAATGAGAGAGAATACAGT
>NW_006439717.1:1822483-1847435 GCF_000325575.1 Pteropus alecto
GGAATAAAAAAAACAAAGTATCAAAAACAGACTCACAAATATAGTGGACAATTTGGTAATGGACATAGGGGAGGGGAGTTGGGGGCTGGGAGAATGGGGTGAAGGGTTAAAGAAGTACAAATTAGTAGTTGACAGTTGGTCATGGGGATGGGGAGCATGGCATAGGAAACGCAGTTAGCGTTAATATGATGGCTAGGCGGAGGGAAGGAGCAATTGGGGGGATCGTTTTATGAACTATATAGATGTCTAACTAATGTATACTTGAAACTAATTTAAATAAATAAATTTTTGAAGAAAGAATAAAGATAAAAACAAAAATTAATGAAGTAAAGAAAAGGATATGTCTACTTAAATGAAAATCCTGCCTTTTTGAATCAAAATAAACTATTAGCTAACCTAAAGGGAAAAAAGAGAAAATCAACATATAAAAAGAAAAGATAACCATTGAAACACAGAAAATTTATAAAATCTTTGAGGTACACTGCAGACCTTGAGAAAATGAATTTGAAATGCTAAATAAAGGTAGACTCTCTCACTCTAAGAAAACAAATAAAAAACAAACCCTGTAGTTCATATCATACTTAAGACAAAATTTTGAATATTTTAACCCTTAGATGAGGAATAAAACAACTATATTCACTCTTAGTATTTTTATTAAATATTACGTTGGATTTCTAGCCAGTGTAATAAAGCACAGAAAAAAGATATTGTAGGCCTAAAGCATAAAAATGAAGAATAAAAACTCTTTACTAACAGAAAAAATGGTTGTGCACATATAAAGTTCACACATTTATGGACACGAGATTTATAATAAAGGTGATACTGCATAGCAGGAGGGGGAAAAAAAATTTTTCAACTGGTGGTGCCTAGAAAACTAGTTATCCTTGTGGGAAAAAAAGTGATATCTAACTCCTACTCGATGTATATATAAAACAAAAACAATTTCCATTTAAATTTAGATCTAATCGGTAAAACAATAAAGCTTTCGAAGATAATATAGGAGAATATTTACATGATGTCAGGGAAGAGAAAGTTTTCTTAAGACACAGAAAAATGCTAACCAAAAAACAGAAAAAAATCTTAGACATGACTACATTGAAATTAAGAACTTCTGCTTACCATTCCCAAAGAAAGACGTGAACCCTTGTGAGTTGTGCTCAGTAGCCTGTTAGTTCTTATACTTCTACCGTCTGTTAAATAAATATCAGTAACAGTGCCGAGCAGTCAGACCTGAACTCTAGCTAGTGCCTTCACAAGAACTTCATAAGATGCGGTAAAGACAAAGTTTTGCCATCCTTCTTGTACAACAATGATATTTCTCAAAAATAAAAATAAAATTGCCCTTTGTGGAGTTAATCATCTTAATTCAGGAAGACTCTTCTTTTTCTTCAAGATATTCCACTGCACCCAGCTTCAAAAATTGTCATACTGTACAAGTTATGTATCAAGTAACTTGATCAGCCCGAAGAAGTGGATAAGGGAGGTTTTTTTAACACTAATACCTCCAGATGGCGCAATATATTCGATATTGCTCTTTCAGACGTAGTGAAAAGGGAGAAAAGACTTCAGGGCTTCATCTGTGATTAAAGAACTAAGGGTCAGGGTTATTCTTATAGAGAAATCTGTTTATCAATGCAGAAGTAATTTCCCTCAAGAATGAATCCAAGAGTGTGGGGAAAGGTCAAGATATATCTCTTCATCTTGATCTAAAAGCTGGAGGGAGATACATTCAAAGCTATCTCTATACTAGAATTGGAAGCTCTTTATTGTCTTCATTTCATGGATCATTTCTAAAATATCAGCCCTCCCCTAAAGATGCTCCTAGAAGAGGCTGACCCTGCTTCTCATCTTGTTCTGTAGGTGACAGCCTTCTGATCTTCTGGCAGAGAGGCCTTCGCTTGCCTCAGCTTCTCTCTCTGGTTTCTCCTCAGGTTGCACTAATGTCCTAGACACCAGCAGTTCCTAAAGAAGGGCTGCTTTTAATATCCGATTAGGCTGTCCCCTGGCACATGGTATCAAAGATTGTTGAGGAGAAGGTGAAAATGGAGATAGAGATCTTTGTGTGATATATTAACTCATCATCAGCCCTGTAGTCCCTGGCCAGCCTCGCTGCAGAGACTGAAATGCTCCTATAGCTTCAATGCTGTGCAATTGTTAAGCCCATCTGAACAAGGCAAGAGAGGAAATTAGAACTCTCTTCTGCCAGCAGAGATGTGCAGAATTAGTCTTGCTGACATGGGCCATATCTTTCCTGTGCTGCTTGTAAGTTCAGAAAGGGCACTGTCCCAGGAGCCAGAAAATTTCTTTTGGTTTTAATATTTTATTGATAAGTGGCTTCAATCCACAGAGGTGTTGAGGATACTAAAAGACCATAATTAGTCTTGCTCTAACTCTGTAGGTAGTTGACGGGTCTGCTTACTCTTTCTTGAGGCTCCATTTCCTCATCTTGAAGTTATATTAGAGGCATCTTTTTGGAGCACACAGTTCCTCACAGGTTGTTGTGAGGAGCATATGAGAGAATCTAAAACATGGAGAGTCACAGAAATGGGAGGGTTTGTTGCAATTATTATGTTTTTCACAGACTCTTCTAATTTCTAACTTTCTAGGGGAGAAACATTTAAGTTATTGGGGAAGGCTTTGCTGAGGATGTGGCGTATGATCTACATCACAAAAGTCAAGAAAGAATTCACCAGATGCCAATAGGGATGAAGGACATTACATAGAAAATGACCAGCATGTGTAAAAACATAGAGGCAAGAAGAAGTAGAGTGTGTGCATAGCAGGCACCAAATAAAAACTGAATGAACAAATGAATGGATTTGTATATGGTAAATAGTAACTAGAGTATAGGGTGCATAAAGGGTGTGAAGAAGGTTGAAATGAGAGAATGAAAGGCTAATTGGATATGAAAATGAGTGAGGGAGAAGTGGAAGAGGTCACTCAGGCTCCTATTTAAATGAGTGGATGTATCTTGATGTTATTAAATAAGAAAGCAAACACAGAAGGAAGTATAGTCTCCAGTCCTCTCTAAGCTTTGGGGCCATTTGGAGCTGAAACGAGACCTGAGGCACTGGAATCTGTCCTGTTTCCAAAGTCCTCAGAAAAGATTTTTTATTAGTCCCTTAGTCAGTCACTTTGATGCTTTCAGATCCCTAATTAAAATGAGTAAATAGTCCTTTTGTCTAAGCTAATACTCTTGTCACACTTATCTTCATGTCCTATTGTTCTCTTGTGAGAGTTGGAGAATAGCTGGTTACCATATTTGAATAGGGGTATTTCCCAGAATGTTCTTTTTTAACCTCTTAAATCTCTCTTTTCAGTGTTCTTCTGACTCAACCCACTTCATAAGATATAATTCTTTGTTTCAGGGATGATCTGGTCAGCCCGTTGACCGGGGTATTATATATATTGAATTTTTTAAAATGTAAAATATATTGCTTATTAGTTCTTATTATACTTTTCTCTGTTTCTCCACTCAAGTTCTTCTTTAGTTGTTTCTTTTATTTCTGGAAACTTTAAAGATAATAAGGAAATAAAGATAGCAAGGTGTGGTAAAAGGGTTGTGAATATTTAGCCTGAGGAAAATGGCTAAAATGGTTAATAAATGTATTCAAATCTCAAAGGGATTCCCCTTTCATAATAAATCTTTCTTTACTATGGATTAAATTTAAAAAATGAGGAAAATAACTATAAAGAAATGTGGATTATAACATATGTGTGTATGCAAATGTGTGGGTGTATTCCTTACTAAATGAGACAATAATTAATAGTATAACCTACAGGAGGTAGTGACATCTCTGCCCTAGGCACCTTGGTTTAGTGGAAAAGGTATTCTGAAGACATAAAAAGCCTGCCTTGGTCTGAGTCTCTTTCATTTACTAGCTACAAGATCCTGGGCAATTACTTTAGCTTTCTAAGCCTCAACTTCCTCAACTGTAAAAATGGAGATAGTATCTATTTTTAGGATTTCTGTAAGTTTTTATTTTTATTATATAAATTATATGTAAGAAATCCTAAAATGGAATAACATACGTGAATATGCTTTGTAAACTATAAATTACTATAAATGGATAAAGAAATTTCATAGACATTCACTGGAATGGTTCGAAAGATTTCATCTGAGGGATTATATAAACTAACAGGGGCACTCTCTCTTCCACAGAGGACCCCAACATCAGATATCCTCCCTGGAGCAGCTTATCCTAAGGCTCCATGACATTCATTGTCTTTCTTACTTGTTGCAATGAAACGGTCCATTTCCAGCCATAGCAACAGAATGAGGTAAGACATGATTTCCATGAGATTATCTCATTTTATATATGTACTATAATATAAGTAACCAGTGTCCAACTGAGGAATACTTAGGTTATCTCTAGAGCAAAAATGAACAGTGGAGTCAGAAGTGTTTCCTGTAACATTATACCCTCCTAATGGGAGAAGTTTAGGTAGAAATTCTGGCCTCCTTATAGGTTGAAACACAAAGAGGGAAAAATTCATCCTATTCCTAGAAATATCTTCTGCAAACAATGATATTTCTGCCCTTTCCTTTTCTCTCCAGTGGTGTACTGAGCTGGTTGGTACCAGTTCTCAAGAACCAACTATAAAATTTCAGGAATTTTAAGAACTGATTGTTAAACACAGTTATTATAAACTTACTATTAAAATTATATAAATTATATAAACTTACTATTAAATAAATTCTATTACAAAAAAAAAGTAATAAGTACTCAAAATTCATCACTTCTAAAGTTTTTTCACTACATTTTACTATTATCTATGCTCTTGAGGTTATTTATCTCTATTGTATTTTTATGGTTGGAAAAACCACATAATAGTGACCTAATATGAGTCCCTTCCTGACTCCGTTTTTAATTTCTAGCTTGATATGGGTCATGGTGGGAGTATTTACACCATGGAAATTGGCAACAGCCACAAATCTGGTGCCCCTCCCAGAGCCATCTGTTAAACACTTACCAGCATACCATTCCTTTAGTTCATGTGTCAAATGCTTTGGCTAGGTCTTGTAGGACACCCCAGAGCCTGCAGCTGTTGTGGGTAGACAATGCAGCTTCTGGGAACAGACTCTGCATATTTGAATTCAAGCTTCACTACTTACTCAGTGTAACATTGGACATATTACTGTGTATTGGTAAAGTGAGAATAAAAGAAAGACTACATATCCCATAGTATTGTTTTGAAATTTAAAAGACTTACTACATATAACATTTGTAGAACAAACAATACCTAACATATAGAATGTATTAGGATTATTTTACTTAGATAAATTTTTAAATATGACATGGAAGACTCTATTCTTACTTTACTAAGGATTTTTAAAAATCAGATCACCGTTGAATTTTAACAAATGCCTTAACATCTCATTGATTAGAAGTTTTTCATCTTTGACATATCAATATACTGAGTTATATTAGTAGAATTCCTAATATAAGAACTTTAAGCCCTCTGAATGAATTTCACTTGGTCATGGTGCACTATTCTTTTAATGCTGATGGATTCCATTTGCTAATAATTTATTTTGTCTATTTCATCATTTTTAATAAATTATCTTGGTTACAGTTTTCTTTTGTGTACTTTTTCAGGTTTTGGTATCAGTAGTTTGATGACATTGTCAAAGTAATCAGTAACCAGGAAATTTTTATTTTTTTCTGTTCTTATAAACAGTTTCAGTGGCTTTCAAAAATATCTGATTGCTGCAAGATTAGATACAACTCATGAAACTATCAGGGCCTGGAGCTCTTTGTCAGCTTTCTCTGTTTTAATAGTTCTCAAACTTGTCTGCACATTGAAATCACCTGGGGAAATTTGAAAAATACTGATGCCTGAGTCCTCAATACATTCTGTTTTAATTAATCTGATATGCAGCCTGGCATGGGAACATTTTCAAACTCTTCAAATGACTGTAATATAAAGCCACGGTTCAGAAGTACTGCATTTCTTTGATTTCTCTCAGGATATTAGTTTAACTTGGTTTCTGTCTTTTCTTTAATGAATTTTAGTGATTTATACCTAGAAAGTTACTTTTACTTCCAGACTTTCCAACTGATTCTTTTAAGGTTTTACAAAGTACTGTTGCATAATTTTAAATAATTTTTTTTGTAGCTGTGATTATTTCACTTTTTTTTCTTTTTTTAAATTAAATTTATGAGGGTAACATTGGTTAATAACATTATATAATTTTCAGGTGTACAAGATTATAATTTGACATCTGTATACTCTATTGTGTACTCCTCACCTAAAGTCTAGTTTCCTTCTATTACCATATATTGTATATAATTTTCAGGTGTACAAGATTATAATTTGATATTTGCATACTCTATTGTGTACTCCCCACCTAAAGTCTAGTTTCCTTCTATTACCATATATTTGATCCCCTTTACCCACTTCACTTCTCCTCACCTTCTTTCCCTTCTGGTAACCACCATTCCATTGTCTGTATCTATGAGTTTGTGTTTGTTTGTTACTTTTTATTTTATATTCCACATGAGTGAAATCATATAGTTATCCTTTTCCATTTGACTTATTTCACTTACTCTTAACCATCCATGCTATCCCAAATAGCAATATTTCATCTTTTTATGAGTAGTATTCCACACACACACACACACACCCCGCATCTTCTTTATCCAGTCATCATCAATGGATACTTAGGTTTACATGTTTATATTTCTAGTTTGTGTATTTGTGCTCTCTTCCCCTACCTCATTTTTGTTATTAGAGAAATAGTAGTTTATCTATTTTATTGGCTTTTTAAAGGAGCAATTGTTGAATTTATTTAACTCTATTTTTTTTTTCTGTTTTTGTATTCAGTAATTTCTCCTTTGATCTTTAGATATTTTCTCTTTCTGGTCTGCTTTAGGTTAATTTTGTTTATCTGCTTCTAGCCTCTTGAGCTATTTCATTTTGTTTTATTTTATTTAATTTCATTTGTCATTATTCCTTTGTGTTAAGTAACAGAAGTATTTCAAGCTATTAACTTTTTCTCTAACCAATATCTGTGTATAGTATTTATTAATATATGCTAAGTTGTTATTATCAGTATTTTTTAGATAGTTTTTAATTGCTATTTTGATTTCCTGTTTGATTTAAGAGTTGTTTTCAAAGACCTTATTGTTTTATCAGTTTTCAAGTAGTTGGGGTTATTGTCATAATCATGTCTAGTTTTATTGTTGTCAGAGATTTGCTTCTGTATTAGTTGGACAATCCTTCTAAAATATCTGCTTGATCTTAACTGAACATGTGTAACACTGGGCACTTAAAAAAGAGAGAGCAACTGATATACTGAGTTTAATTAACAGAAAAAGAAGTAGCACCTAGTGCCTTTCCATTCCAGGCAAATTGATCTTTTAGTTTGAACCTTCTTCTTCGAAAGGAAGCACTTGAGGTTTCTAGATCCTTCACCATCCCTGGTGTGTGATCAGGACTAAGGCCTTTCTCATTGCTTCCCTTACATGTCCTATCTATCACAAGCAAGCTCACTCTAAAGTTATTACATTAAGCAGGAGTCCACAAACTTTTTCTGTAAAGGCCCAGATAGTAAATATTTTAGGCTCTGTGTGTTAGGTTACTAATATTGCATGAAATATATTTATAATGAAAAAATCTGTATTGTTTGACTGAGATCACATTTAAATGGGCATATTATATTTTTATTTGCTAAATCTGAGAACCCTATTTATCAGGCTATCCAGTCTCTGTGGCAACTACTTCGCTCTGCTGTTGTAATGATAAAACAAACATAGATAAAAAATAAGCAAATGTGTGTGGCTGTGTTCCAATGAAACTTCATTAAAATAGTCCATGGACTATATTTGGCTTGAGGGCCATAATTTGTCCACCCCTGCATTAAACCAGTAGTTGTCAATGTTTAATGTGCATCAGAATCACATGGAGAGCTTGTTAAAAAAAACACTGATTGCCGGGCTCCATCCCCAAAATTTATAATTCAGTAGATCTAGGGTGAAGCCCAACAACTTGTGTTTCTATCAGGTTCCCAGGTGATAATGCCACTGCTGGTCTGTGGACCACACTTTGAGTACCACTGCTTTAGGAAAAAAAAAGACTATTACATTTTTATTCCTAAACACACTCAGGGGAACATAAGCTTGTTTATTATTATTCATTCAAAGACTTCCTCAATCCTATCAGACAAAAATTTTAAGTGCTGAAATTTAAAAATTCACCAGACCTTCCTGACCAGCAGGGCATTCCTAGCACATATAGGCTAATTACAAAAAGTCACTACCTCTCAGAGAGGGATTAGGGAAAAGGCACCACTTCCTTTGAACTTACCCAGCCCTTCACCAGGGTGCACAGCATGGTAAACTGAGCACTTTCTGGATTTCAGCATTCACTCTTCCCTTCAGGAGCCTTCGTGCAGTGCACAAACTATACGACATTTCTGGTCATTCTGCTGATTAGAAGAATGTTATTTACGATTTATTTATGAACACATTCTAAATTTAAAATATACAGTAAGAGTTCACTTCTTTACTTGAAGTAAAAGAAAAAGCAAACAATATTTTATCAATCGAATGTGACCAACATTTTTTTCACCTTTATTGAGCTATAATTGACAAAATTATCAAGATATTTTAAAGTGTACAGTGTGATGATTAATGATATTCGTAAGGAAAATCCCATACACAAACTGACTCCTGTACTCCTTCTCATACCTCAAGGGGAGAAATAAATAGGTTTTTAAGAAATCTCTATACAGAAATTTAAGAATTTTAATGCCTAGTTTTTATATAGTAAATATAGTCTGAACTGTTCTGCTTTTTGGAATTCATTTATCTTTAATATACTATATATATACATGTAATATACATATATTATATATTACATCTATTATATATATATAATTACATATATTATATATACACATATATACATAATATACATATATGACATATATCTAATATGTCTCTAATATTTTGCAAATGTTCCATGACCCTTCAAAAAGGTACATTTCCTCTATGCAGATGATAGAGTTTGAAATATTCTCCTTATAATTGTGTGCTTTCTTGTTAATATTATCCATATGTTATATGGATTCTCTATATTCTTACTTATCCCCCTGATCTAATGACTTGGTATATAGTATAATCTCCACAAGATCATGAAGTTCTTATGCATGATATCCCTGGCACCTAGCACAATACATGGAACATAGTAGGCACTCACTTATTAAATCAATAAACTATTTTGGGCTGTAAAGTGAGGTGGAGTGCAACTGTTCCTAGCTCTTCCATTTAAATAAAAAATGAATTTTTATCTTTTCTATTCTCTCCCTGTTGGACCTGTAGCAGATCCCCCGACCTGGAAATAGCTGTAATTGCTTTATTTCTTCCTGAAGATACCCTTTTCCCTGACACTTAAGTTCCTCTAGCAGTTTCCACTCAGGCCTTGTGTTGGTCTTAAAAGCTTTTAAAATAGAAATATAGAAAAACAGTTACTGAAAATATATGAACTGAAATATTGACGTGGTAATTCTTTGTATTTATTTATTTATGCTTTTGCTTTTGGGGGTTTTCCAGATGTTCTATAATGAGCAGGCATTACTTTCTTAGTAAGAGAACAAAGAAAATTTGTAATTAGAAATACCAGTAATTTTTTTCTCTGGTATTTACACATTCAGGTTCAAGTTCTACTTATTGAGATTACACAGAAAAAGTAAATTCTCTTTTCTAGATGGAAAACCCATTAATGTTTAAAGGGACCTCTCAGATTCTCCCTGAGTCTTCTCTTTAAAATTTCCCTCAAAGTTTGGCACACGGTTTCTAGATCCTTCACCATCTTGTCTGTCTCTGAACATGGTCCCATTGGTAGATAATCATTTAAAAAAAACTCCTAGAACTGGATATATTATTTCAGGTAGAGCCTGTTCCACACAAAGTACAATAGAAACCCCCTTGGTTCATAATACGATCCCACTATTGCAGCATACAATAGCACCGACATTTTCAGTGCCCATGACACTGCCGACTCACATGGAGTTTTCTGAAATTCTTGTCTTTTTCATTCCCGTGCCCCCAATCTGTTTACACAAGTAGATAGCACCTATACACAGCTATCTCATCTGTGCTTTTCCTGTCCTCCCTCCTCAAGCAGGCCCCAGATGCTGGACAAAGGAACAGAAGCACAGTGATCATTTATCCTTGTGGATTTTGAGTGGAGCTCCCTTTCCACTAGAGCATTGCTCTGTACCCTCCCTCTTTCTAGTCCTACAGCCTTGCCATGGCCATGAATGGCCTCATCATCTTCATCACCTAGACAGATCCTAGGCTTAACAGCCCCATGTACTTCTGATTTCGGAGAGCTTGACAGGGCCAGATTCCAAAGAGGGATCCTGACCCGGACTTCCAGTGACCAGATTCTTGTCTTATGCCATGAGAAAGAATTCAAGGGCATGACAAACAAAAGCAGGAAAGCACGAGTTTTATTAAAGCAAAAGTACACACTTAAGAGAAAAGTGTGGGCAGCTCAGAGAAAGAGTCACCTGGAGCTGTCTAAATTATGGGCTTTTAGTTAATTGGGGGAGGGGGTGTCCCAAGCCTCTCCAGCTCGCCTCCTGATCTTGGCTTGTTTCCCAAGGCCATCTATCTTGTCTTCTGGCCTTGGCTCATTTTTCATGCTGGAGTCTCAAGCTTGAAATCAAACCAGGGAGAGGGCTGAGTAAGGGACTGAGGAAAAATTCCAGAGCAGCATCCTGGAGCGGAGAGGGAGCATCCATAGGCTAACTATCTTACCTCACTTTTTCCTTCGCCACTTGTCCTTCCTAGATGTGTTTCATCACCACCATCATCCCGTGGATGCTGATCCACCTGGTGGTCCTTTGCCTCTTGCTTGACCCTGATGTATCTATTTGGGTTTTGGTATGAGTGTGGCTGAATGCATCCTCTTGGCTTTTATGGCCTATGATCATTATGTTGCTATCTGCCACCTGCTTAGCTATGCCCAGATCATGAGCGAGCAGGTCTGTATGAGTACTGCCAGGTTCTTTGGGCTGATCAATGGCATCCTGCTTGATTACATGACACTTTGTGGTCCATTCTGGAGAGACAACCACATATAAAGCTTCTGTGAGGTCCCTCATAGTCATCCTGTCTTATGGAGACTCCCAGTTTAGTCCAAGGGTGATCTTTAGGGATGCCATCATGGTGCCGCTCAGCCCCATGGTGCTCATTGTCATCTCCTGTGCCCACATCTTGGCCTCTATTATCAGTAGAACCTCCTTTTCAGGTCAGGGGGAGACCTTCTCTACTTGCGCCTCCCATCTGACTGTAGTCATCTCTTTCTATACCTCGGCCATGATCCTGACAAAGACAATCCTTTCTCCCTCCTCTACGCCATCATCACCCCCATGTGCAAACTCACCATCTACAGTTTTGAAACAAGGAAATGAAGGGGCTATGGTAAAGGCCTTTGAGAGGACCAACTTAGCCCAGGCAGAGTCTGTCTAGCTAGAAGACTTCTGGAGGGGAAACACCCTCCTCTAGCCTTGACAGTTGGGTAACTCTCCAATGCTGAAAGACTCCAGGAAAGAGCATTCATAGCTTCCTTTGTACTAGCATCAGACCTGGGATATCTTATTGATGTCTAATGTTCATCTGTCTGAATTTACTTCCAGCATTGTTTTCTCTTGGACCCTCCTCAGGAGAATTTGATACTTTCCCAAGTTTTTTTCTTCTAAGTTCTAACAGGATCTGATAATATACATAAGTGCACTTAACTCTATTTCATTTTATTTGTATAGTATTTTGACATGCTATTCCCAGCCTGAGTTTTGCATATATATTTAGGAATAAACTTTTTTTCTCTTTTAACTTATCATTTCAGTCTGTGTTTTCTTTCTTACATTCTACTCTCATATCTTGAATATGCCCTCATCCACCTTCCTCCTATATGAGAAAAAATAGAGGAAGAAGTAAGAAAAAGAGAATTAGGGAGCAGTGTTGACATGAAGAAAAGTCAATTAGAGAAAAGAAAAAGAAAAACTAAGGATCAGTAGCCTGAACTCTTATGTTCTTAGCCTTTGCTACTCCTTGAGGGAGAATTTGTGGTGGCGTGAAATTGCCAACACTGCATTCAATTTACATTTATGCTTGTGTGTTGTTAGGGAAGGGCGAGTGGGAGAAACCAGTGTGTCAAAGCCCTCCTCCTAAGTCTTCTAGTTTCCTTAAGTAACATGACTGCTTGGTATTTCCCTTCAGATCTAAGTAGTGCCTCTACCAAGCTTCTCAGACTATCAGTTTTCTTCCCTGTTATTCATACCCCAAAATTAACTCCCCTCTCCCTACAGCCATCTTTTTCTCAACCATCTTTTATTTCATTCCAACTCAGTCTTATTCCACCTTACCTACTCATCTTAAATGGATCCATTTCATTTCCTGTACTTTAAAGAATCTCTCTTCACACTACTTCCACCATTGCAGAAGCCTTTCTATGTGCAACCCTGACCTCTCTGGTTTTTTCTGGCTTCTCTCCTTAACCAAACCTAGCCTCCCTGAAGAGGGTGTTATATTTTCAGCTGTTCTTTTACTTTGAAAATTGCATAGTTCTCATTGTCCTTTCATAATAGATAGGAAAGAAAAGGAGATAGGCTTGTTCTTTATTTTCTGGTACCATTTCCATAAGATGAATGCACCTCATTTAAGATGCCTTCAAATAGATGTACTACCCTTTCCACATCCTCACATCACATACTACCCTCTGCAATGACTTAAAGCAGTAGCTTCACTCCAAAAGCTCTAATCTTTTGCGCCCAAATTGGTGAATCTCTAGATATCAGAGGACATGTGAGAAGCACTTCTTAGACAGAGGTGGAAAAAATGAGACATCACTGTAATAGAGTAGAAACTATAAGTGCAGAAGCTAAAGATTTCTATTATCAAAGAAAAATTACACCAGGCAAAGTTAAATGGGCAAGAAACATTTTAAGACTATTGCAATAGCAGATTGAACTCAACTCTGCTGAAACAAGTGGCTGTGGAGTTTTTTAGAACTGTAGCAGGGTGGTCTTACCCAAAGGAAAAGTAAGCTTACAGCCAGTAGTTCCACAATTTCGAGCAAGGTGCCCACTGAAGTTAGGCTCTTACTGTTCCACAGAGACTAGGAAATAGAGGTGCTATCTTCCTTAAGGATTACATTTCAAAGGGATGGCTCCCAGGTCCTTGAGAAAGACAGACATCCCCTGGATCTTAAAAAACTGGCAAGAGGCTTGTAAGTAGATTTAAATACATTTCAAAGGGCAGAGAGAATTTGCAATTACAAGTAAATGCTCTGAGAAAAGGGAAGTCAGTGGCCTTTGGCCAGGAAGAAACCTGTCTAAAGTTTAGTCAAGTAGAAATGGGAATGTTAAGGTCTTCTTGGTCACCATGGAGAACAAAAGAAGTGCTTATTCTTCTCTCTAGGATTTTCAGCTTCTCCGAGTCTGAAAATTCCTGTCTCAACGAGCCTTTAAAAGTAAAAAGAAAAAAGTGAAGAGTGCTTATTCTTCTCCCTAGGATTTTCAGCTTCTCCAAGTCTGAAAATTCCTGTCTCAATGAACCTTTAAAAGTAAAAAGAAAAAAGTGAAGGAAAAAAAAAAAAAAAGAAAAGGGTGCTTTTAAAAGTTTTCTGACAAATAATTTCGTAGCTTATATTTACCTAGCACTGTTGTCTGCTGGCATCATAAACAAGACAGTTTTATCTTTTAAGCTCATATGTAGGACATACAAGGACAAATAATGGTAATGCAAAGGGAGAACGTTATAAGAGACTTATACGAGGTTCTTTGGGAGAGCAGATGACAGCAGCTTACATTTATTAAGCACTTACATTCCTATACAAGGTTCTTTGGGAGAGCAGATAATGACAGCAGCTTACATTTATTAAGCACTTACATTCCAAAAGCATTTAATCTTCACAAAACTCTTGAAATACTAGTATTACGTCCACTTTGAGATGCAAAACTGAGGCTCATAGAGGTTAAGCGATTTGCTCAAGATCACACCGCATTTCAAATAGCATAGCCGCAATTCTAACTGGGGCACCAATTCCAGAGCTAGCGCTCCTAAGAAGGTAATCGAATTACTGTTCTGAAGAATGGGGCAGGCTTTATACCGAGGTGATATTAGAACTAAGGCTTAAAGAATAAGTAGTGAATCGTAAGGTAGAAAATGGGGGGAGAGGGGCTAGAAGCCAGGGAACAAGTAATTCCAGGCAAGAGGCACTGCATGATTCGTCGTTAAAATGGTGCGTTCACGTGGATGGCAGAGGGTGAGAAGGGATAGGAATGCTGGAAAATCAGGCCGAGTGACCTAGAACTGTCTTCTCAAGGGCGAGCACTTTCTCGTTCAAGGTCCTGAGCTCCCGGGAGCCCCGG
Source organism: Pteropus alecto (assembly GCF_000325575.1). Lineage (NCBI taxonomy): Eukaryota > Metazoa > Chordata > Mammalia > Chiroptera > Pteropodidae > Pteropus > Pteropus alecto. Next base: position 1,836,870 of record NW_006439717.1, read on the forward strand.
GCTCCAGGCCCCGGAAAGGGAGTTCTTGCACACGAGAGGCCGCCATCCTGGACGCGTCTCACCTGCCGCAGCCTTTGCCCTGGTTCTTGTGCCCAGGAGACACACGAAGAGCCCCCTTGGGATAGTGAAAACCCACATAAATGCAATAACCAGAAGCTAACCCGAAACGGCCCCCCTTCCCAGTTCCCTCTCGTTTCAAAAACCAGGTTCCGAGACGCAAGCACAAACTACCCAGGAGGCTGTGGGCCCTGACCCAATTACAACCAGGAGAGATGGGCGTGGTCCGCGCTAAGACCCTACGGCCAATCAGCCTTCCACAGCCTCTCGGATCACCGCTATGGCAACCAATGATCGCTTCTCCTTGGCTGCCCCGCCCGGCCGGAGAGCGCTAACCTGACCACCTCTTCAAACCATGAGCTATTTTGGGACACTGAGCAGCCAACCGCCCCCGCTGGAGTTGCGTGCGGATGTTGGGCTTGGGATCCCGTCCTAGCAGAGTGAAACTGTTGAAATGCCGCGCCTCTTTGCCGGAGGACGGCATGGAATGGGGGCGGAGCAAGGCTGGAGGCAGGCTTGAGCGGAAATCTTGCTAATCACGTCGAGTCACCATAGCTCCCAGCTTTGTCCACGGATCCCTAGCCTAGTTCTTTTCAGGTGACAGCTACCACCACCACCAATCCACCCCCCACTTTTAGCGAATTGCATGATTACTGGGTTTCTCTTCCCTCTTTTGGAAAACGGCAATGTCCTCCGAGCTTCCTTACCTCCCCTTTCCAGTTACCCACTCCGGAAGGCCTTCCTTGACCCCTTCCCCTCTCCGGGTTCGTTGGACATTCTTTGAGTTCCCTTCATAACCTGTGTATTTTCCTAACACTGTGTTCTTGCTTATTTACGTCTCTGTCTTTCCTACTAGTTTGATTCAGTTTTGAGTCCTTAGCACTGTACCTGGCCCTAGGAGGTGCTGTAGCGCTATTTCCTCAATGAAATCTTAAGCAGTATCCTGATGTGTTGACCAAATTAAAGCAAAGCTGTTCTGATAGGAGTGGAGAGGGTGCGTCCAGAGCCCTGAACCCTCAAGGAAGCCTCTGATGCACCTAGTTTTAGTGACTTCAGCTGAAATATTCAGTTTAATACATAAAAATACGGTTTACCCAGGACATAAAAATTAAATTTATCTAGAGCCTCCAGGAGCACTCTTAAAATCTCATCTTTTTGGACTTCCAATCTGATTTCACGTGTTTGTTTTTATTTTCCAGTCTCAAGACCTAGATATCTGTTTGCCTCTTCAGATCAATGCCTCACTTCCAGCTCTGGGTTTGGGAGGCCGAACTGCATGGACCACCTCAACAGATTCCCTTGCCTCTGGCTTCCTATTGGGTTCAGCCAATGAATAGCATAGGCAAATGATCAAAAAGAAGTAGGAGTGTGAGTTTGGGGTATTTAATCCTGTTTCTTTCCCTGTGGGGGTTGTGGCAAGCTCATTTGAGTCCCTTTAGTTTAGATTTCAGCTCCTGTCAGGTGACCCTCTCTACCTAGTTCTCTGGGCATTTCTAAGTTCTAGAACCGACATCTCTCATTACCTGAGTGTCCCAAGAGTGTGAGACCAGCCTCTAGGGGTTATCACAGCACAGCCCAGGGGCCAAAAATATGGGAAAGGAACCCAGGATAGTTTTCTCCAAGCATTTCTAAGTTCTGGAACTGCCATCTCCCATGACCTCTTCAGGCTTAGCCCCTCTATACTAAATTATAGGTACTGTATCCACCTTGTATTTTCCTACACCCTGTCCATACCTTTGTAAATAATCTTTTGTTAAACTCTCTGCAAAAACTCTCCACAAACTATCCTAATTTGAGCATGCCATCTGTTTCCGGGGAATACCCTAATAGAAAAACATTCTCTTTTCCTGAGGTAATGGAAACAGTTATCTCAAATGGAAACATTTGGAAAGCTATATGGTGTAGTAGAAAGAACATGGGCTTTGAAGTTAGACAAAACTGGTTCTCATATCATTCAATCATTCATTCATTTGGCAAATGTTCCACAGTCCTACTAGTTGTGGTAGACATTTTAGAGAGTGCAATGGTACACAGCCTATTCTCCAAGAATCCTCTTGTCCTCCCACTGTGGTGAGCTCTAGCAACCAAATTAATACCATGGGACACTACTCCCGACCCCATCACCATAATCAATGCAGCCAAGCTGGATCAATTAAGTCCTCTTTCCTGGGAATTGGTATGCAGTGTGGATAGTCATTTCTGGGATGGAACAGACAGACACTCAAGCTGTAGAGCAGTTATCTTCTTCCATGTATGGGAAGAAGCAAAGAAAGTTGGCAGATAGGGAGAGTGGGTTGAAGTCAGAGAACAGAAGGAAGCAGAGATACAAGACTATATCACCAGAGGAAAAGCCTGAGATGGCTGCCTGGTTTCAGTCAATCTGGGAGGCCCAGCTGCATTTTTGCTTTTGGGTTTTGTGAGATAAACTGCATTTTTATAATAAACTTTTTTTTTTCTTCAAAACTATTAAATATGGATTTCTATTTCTTGCAATGAAACAATTCTTAACTAAGACACTATCTACTTCAATGTGAGTATGAGGATTACATTAGGTTAAGTATTTCAAACATCTAAATCAGTGCCTCCAAAAATGTTCCTTTTTCCCTTCCAACTGTAAACAGCACCTCATGTGCCCTGAGCATCAGACTTATCTGTTTTTTGTAGTTTATTGGGAATAACAAGCTCATTTAACTGTCAGTGTTTTTGCAAGTTTTCCTCGTTTCAGCTTTCCCTCTTCTGAGTGCTGCTCTGTTCATGTTCTAGGTGCTGATATATTTGTGTTTTGCTGTTTTGTATTGAAGTTTTTGTTTTTCGAAGGATTGAGTTAATCATACTCCTCAGTTCATGACACACCATCATTGGTCCCTGCAAGGAAAGACCCTCTTATTTTATGTCTTTATATTTTTTCTGCCTTTAGACTCTTTCTCTCCACTCCTATTACTCTCCTACTCCACAATAGGTAAATTTTTAATGTGTTTAATGTGTTATTTCTGTTTAAATGTGTTCTCAGAAAATAGTTACTTTGTAGGCATGTATTTGTAAATTTTCTCCAAAGCTACTGAGCTATCTGTCTCATGTTGTGTCTTAGTTTTTTCACTAAGCACTGTTTTTCATCTCCATCCATATTACCTGATGCTAACATTCAAACTCTTACTTCACACTGATGCTTAGTATTCCATGTCGTGCACTCATCACATTATACCTATCCATTCCTCCAGTGATGAACACCCACATTGCTGCCAACTCCATACTACTACAAATAACCCTTCAGTGAACATCCTTGTATTAGTCCCCTTCTGGACTTGTAAAGAATTTGTTTTATATTACTTAGGAGAGGAATTGCTAGGTTATAAAGTATGAATCTATTTAGTGTGTCCAAGTAATGCCAAATTGCTTTCCAGTAGTGGAACTAGTACTGCAGCAGTGCAAGATTCTGTATTTCTACATCCCTGACAACATTTATAATTATCTAGATTTCTAATTTTTGCTGGTTCGATAGGTATAAACTAATATCTCGTTGTTGGTTTAATTTGCATTTGATTACTAATGGTTTTGATTAAATTTCCATACACATATTAACTTTTTCCTATTGTGTAAATTGTCTGTTGATATCTTGTGCACCCTTTTTTTCTTATTGGGTTTCTGTCTTTTTCCTGTTCTTTTGCAGGAGTTTCATGTATATTCTAGGGTGATATTACATCCTTGTCAGTTTCAGACAAAGCAAATATTTTCTTCATTCTGCCATCTGCCTATTAACTTTGTCCATGGTGCTCTTTTTAGAACACAAAATCTTTAATTGTTCTATAATCAAATTCCTGTTTTTGCCTTATGGTTTGTGCTTTTTAAAGTGTTGAAATATGTGGACTTCTCTCTTACTCTCTGCCTGACATCTCAAAATCTGAATTCATTAGAGAAGTCCCTGTATTATCTCATCCACCCCTCTTCATTGAACTCTGAAGTAATTGCAGACTGAATTTCATTCTTAAGAGAATCCCATCTTCCTTGAGCCTTTTCCCCCATAGAGTCTTAGGCTATGAAAATCATGTCTTTTAACTCTTTGAAGTCAGGCTTCCCATAGCCCTGGACACATCTCACCTCATCTCTTTGGCCATCAGGAAGAACTGAAATGACATAGTTACTTTCTCTTAAGATACTCCTCGCTCTCATTTCACTACTCAGTTCCATCTTAGAATTAGATCCAGAATTGCAGCTCTGCTCTGCCATCCTCTTCCTTCTGAAGGATTCTGTTACATTACATCAACTTCCCCTTCACTTCTGGAACTTGGCTTTATGCTGGTTTCATTTATTCCTGGGATCTTTAATCTAGTTTATGTTTTCACAGACTCTAACACATTTTTACAATGATATCACTGCTTCTCTTTTATCTTCACCTAAGTAATTCCTTTCTTGTTTCCACTCTCAGGAATATATTATCCCATATAAGACTCTATCTTTGAGATGTAAAGTGCTACTCTGACTTCTCTTCTATCATTTTCTTTTGTTTTTATTTTATTCTTCCTGTTTACTTCTTTTATCTCTTTCCTTCTTTTCTTCCTTCCCTCCCTGCCCCTTTTTTTCCCTCTTTCCTTTTTGAATTTTGGAAATGCTGAGGGCAAGGGCTGAATTTCTGTAGATCACAGCAAATCTGCTGCTTCTGTTCCAGAAGCAAGTTCCCACAAACATATGGTATGTGTAACATGACTGGCAATTCCTTTCCAGTTGCACATCAGAACCCAGTTCTGTTTCTTTCAAACAATGCACCACATCTTTTTTTCACTGCATGTTCCAGGCATGAGTCCCATTCTACCAAGTTTCTTTATATCTGTGAGATTTTATTTCCCGCATTGCATAAAATATCAAGTTCTATTTGTATGTTTCTTATATTCTGTGCATTGGTGTAGAGACCATAAGTACTTTTGTTTCCCCCAACCCCTTTCTACCTTCTTTTTCCAGAGAATTATGGGATGCTGCCTCTGCTACTGTTTTTCTTCCAATGTCATACTTGATGTCCTCTGTAGTATTAAATTTTGTGGATTTTCTCAGCATTTTAAAATTTTTTGTCCCCTCTATTTTATCTTGTCATCCCCACCTCCTGGCTGCCGGCACACACACACCATTCCCATTTTAAAATTAAAGTACTTTTAGTTCAGTTAACAATGCTAACAGAAAACAGATTTTGCCTTCAATATTCTGAGAAGCACTCTGTCCCAATTCAAGAACATATCATTCCCTCATCATTAGACTTAAGAGCAACTTAAGGGCAGGTATCATGATTTACTGGAGTCTGCCCAGTGCCTAATACTTCCATGAGACATAATAGGCAGTTGGTAAATATTTGCCGGGAAATCAACTCAGTCATGGGTCCCTTCTTGGATATCTTTTATCATCATGCTTGTAAGAATTATTTTTGGACTCTAAAAGGAATTTTGACTTTCCCTTTTTATTCCCAAAGCTGAATCCAAGCCACCCTAAACTTTCCTTAACATATTATAACCACTTATAGCAGAGTAAGATGCAGTACCATTTAATAGGAGGGGGAAAACCCCACTGATCTATAATTCGAATGAACAGGTTCTGGTCCTAACATCATTAACTATGCAAACTTGAGCATGCCATCCTGTCTATTTCTTTAATTATTTGCAATGAAATAATATTTATTCATTGTAAATCCTCTTAGAAAGAGACTATACTTTTTAATAAAGCACTTGATAGAAATAAGGTAAATTTCCCCCACCCAGGGGACAAGGTGTGAGAGAAACTATTTTTCTCAAAGTAAGAGAAAGAACTTGCTCATTATTCCGGACCAGGCAGGAGGAAGAAGAGAACAAAGAAAGGATAGAGTGGAGAAGCCTGTGAAAGGCATAAGGTCCTCAATGGGAACTTTCCTTGTGAGTGCTACTCCCTCTATTTTTTTTTAAAATTCAAGTCTACAGTAAAAATTTATAAATGCCTAGTAGGATTACATTTCTTATTGAAACCAGTGAAAGGGCTGTTTTATGTGTCCCAGAGTTGATAAGGAGTCAGCTGAGGCAGCTTCCATGGACTCAGGGATGTGGATACGGAGGAAAGCAAAAGCAAAATAAACCATAGGACACTGCAGAAATTGTATGAAATTCCCAGGTTTTAGAAACTGAATTTGGGCCAACTTTAATCAGATTTCTGAGACATAAGAAGTCTCTTCAGACATTTGAGTTATATATAAAATGGCTTTATGAGCATCACTAAGGTTTCTTTCAGCGATAACATTTTTGAAGATTCTAAGAGGTGGTGGCATATTATTTTCTATTCCCAGCTCTAAAACTCTGTAATTTTTTCATTTATATATTAAACATTTATTTTCTGCTTATTATGAGATCGGTTGCTTGCTGATAATTTCATCAATTCCAGACACAATTTCTCCCCACATTTTAACACCTCTGAAATGGGATGTGTCTTATAAGTAATAATCCATGTTATCTTACGATTACTGTTGGCCAAGTGGCGGTTATGACTGGACATCTGCGATCCCTTGATATTTCATTTAATTAACCATTTAAAGACCATTCGAAGGAATATGTGCTCTTGTTGTCTAAACATCTTCCTTGAACACTTTCCGGCAAGATCAAAAAAGTCCCGTGCTTTAAAACTTGTTGAATAGGTGTTGTGGCCTGGAAGAAATTTCCAGAGACAATAGTGAAGCTCTCTTTTTAAGAAATGCTGCTTCACTAACACTAAAATGCGCCAGAGAATATAAATACATGGAAAAATGTGGACATCAACAACACCGAATCAATAAGTGATTCAGAAGTGTCAGGCTCAATGTGAAGAAATTATAAAATGCCATAATAACTTTAAGTTATATTTATATGCATTGTACTGATATAAAAATTTTTTTTCTCTAAATAAGTCTAAATGAGCTCTTTAAGAGTGAAAGTTTTAAATATAAGTGATAAGGAAGTATAATGATAATTTAATTGGCAGTATTTTTTCTTTCTTGTGGCACCTAAAATAATGACGTGCCATACAACCGATGGTGACTTAAAAATAAAATAAGGTACATATTTCAGAGGCTATAAAAATGAGAAGCAGCTCCAGCTCATAAGATATTCATAACCTGGAAGGAGGGGGACAAGCAGCACACAAAAAATAATAGAAGTAAGGAAAAATCTAGTAATTATCCCAAAAAGAGGTACAAACAAAAAAAATTGGGGCATTTATGAAAGTGAAAGAGATTGTGTTAGGAAAGGCTCCGTGAAGGAAGTAGCATTTGAGAAGGGCCTCAGAGAACTGGTAGGATTCTAACTGGCAGAGATAGAATGCAATAGGAAGGATAAAGAGAAAGGGCAAAAAATCAGATTAGAAAAATGGGCATTTCTGGGGAATGGTGAAAACCATATTTGGACTATAGGGTTTATTAACTTTTTTGACTTTATAGACCACTTTAAGAATTTGATGAAAGTTGTTAACACTATTCCTAGAGATAAAAGCACAAATTCATAATCAAAATGCTTTGCATACTATTTCTGGAGATTTCCCATTTACAGGTAGTATAAGAGTGGAAAGGGAAAGCAACCTTGCTGGACACCCCATGAGAAGCTGGTGCAGGTGACTAAGGCTGCAGAAGTCTCTTTTCTGCATGAGAGATTTGTATCTGACTACACTTGGGAAGACTAACAGAAATGGAATCCAGGGCCGGGGGAATCAAGGACTCATCTAGCCTACTCGTCCAGAGGTTAAAGGAGTTGGGATACCCTTGGGAATACTTTCTAGCTGACGGGATGATGTGTGTTTCCAATTGATGGGATGGTGGCTAAAAAATTTACCTGAGGAATGAAATGTATGGGTAAAAATGAATTCCAGGCCTTTTTAGGGAGGTCCTTGACTCCCTCCAATCACCAGATTTTATATTTAATTCAGGAAGTAATAGGGATATGACTCAGATTTCTGAGGAGAATGCATGTTCAGAGCTGTGGTTTAGGAAGATTAACCTTCAGCTTTACAGGTGTGTAAGAGGCTGTGGAGACCTGTTAGAAGTTTATTGCATTGGTTTTTATATTCTTCAAATACATTTTATTTATTCAATTTCCTCTTCTGTCCCTGCCACCCACTGTTTGGCAGAGAGCCCAGCCTTTAGTAAGCATTTGGTAGTGCTCGCTGAATTGAAAGCCATAAATTCACTTTGAGGGTCCCCTTGTAATGTTCCTACTCCTCGCCTGGTGGCACCATTACAGCATTATTTACAGAGCAGGCTTCTCTCTCTAAGCACAGTGCTTCCAAGCAGAAAGGCTTTGTTTCTTGGGGGAATTCACCTCTGGAAACAACCTAGAAGGAGGGTTAGGGGAATGGTAGCTGTGATAAAAGATTCAAGAATACTCTTTTTGTACTTCTATATCATTTCTTACTGTAGCAGAGTATCTTGGCTGAATTTCTATTCCTAGGCATGTAGATGGGGAATGATGCTTAGGAAAACCTGCCTTTTCAAAGGCGCAAGCAGTTTTTTGTCTTGCAAGAAGTATAGACTTAAATATATTTGGGAAAGAACTTTTCCTTGTTTGTGGGGAAACTGGGTAAGCCATTTCATTATACATGTCAAGCAAAGACCGTATTTTGTGGTGATACTGAGGCCACATAAAACTGCAGATTTATGTTGGAGGCCAGTTTGCAACTCTTAGAGAAATAACTATTTCTCTAGAACAGGTTTTAGACGTACCAGGCTAAAGTTGCGGCTTATTTCTACAGAGTCTTATGTGTTTGCATTTTGAGGTTAAGAGCTAACCCTGAGAGATTTCCCTTAGACCAGTGAGAGGTAGGAACTGAAAGAAACCGAAAGAGTTGTGATAAATTGCACACCGTATTGTGCTGGGCCCAGACATGAAGTGCAGCACAAAGCTATGGAGGGGACCATCTCCTCACCTCTATATATCAGCAATGCTCTGGCAGATTCCAAGTACTAGAATATTCTTAGCACCTTCTAATGGGTGTCAATATAATTTGCATTTGTTGAGTAGGTGATAAATAATTAGATTCATGTGACAATTTCAATTTAGTGTAAGAAATCCTCCGAAGGCCCCAGGAGGTAAGGATGTATTGTGGGTTCAATACGGTACCAGTTCAGGCAGGATCCATTTCTTCTTTGGTATTTTTCAAGTTAAAAAGTCTCATTACCCTTTAGCTTAGTGATTTTTACTTTTTAACTTCTTACCTTTAAGAATTAAGTTGAAATAATAGATCTCTCTAGAGAATGTACATACTTACATGATTTTTGCATTCAATTTCAAGGGTCTATGGCCCCCTAGAATTCAATAGAGATCCTGTTCATGAGTCCGAGGTTAAGAATCTCACCTGAAATTCAGTCATCAGGAGCATTCCAAAGGAGAAATTCAAGAGGAGAGTGAGGAATAGGAAGGAAGGAGGAGGTGGGAGACCAATTTGTGTTGGCTCCTTATGAAATGCCAGTGCAGGTGACTGAAGAAAGCTGAAGAATTGCTTTTTCTAGGGAGATTTTTTTTTTTTTTTAATCTATCTGGACTTGGAAGGACTAGGTGGAGGACTTCTAGAAGGCCCTGAGCTAAGGGACTGATGACACATTTAGGACAGTGGGCACAGGAAGGGGAACCAAAATGAAGTCAAGGATTAAAGGGCTCAACCAGGCCTTTCTACAGAGATTAAAGGGCTATTCTGCCTTGGGATTCGTGTCAGACTCTGCAGAATCTGAGCTACAGGGAACAGGAAAGAGGCACAAGAATGGAGCTGTGTCAGGGAGTATCTGGGGACATCGTCTTCTTCCTATCAAGGAGCAGGTCCAGAAGGCCACAATCTTGGTGTCATTATTGTACTGTCGTCCACTGAACTCTGAGAAGGGTTACTAATCAAAACCTGAATTACAATTTCTTGTTCCATTTGAAAAAATAAAAGGTGACTGAAAGTAACAGTATTTCCTTTGCAGGACTCTTGAACTCTTGACTAGGGAATAAGAGATCCCCTTCTCTGGAGATCCAAATAATAGAGCAATTAGCAGCATGGCTCCCAACTAGGGTTCTTTAAGTCAGAAGACCTGAGTTTAAATTTTGCAAAGTATGAGCTGTGTGACCTTGAACAAGTCTCGGAGTCTGTTTCAGAACTGTTAGTGAAAATAGTGCCTACTTCATATGGGCACAATGTCTGGCATACAGTAAGTGCTCAATAAATGATAGCTATCATTGTTGATATTGGCGAATACTGGAATAGGAACTTATCTCAAGCCACTTGCCAGGGACACTTCCCCACTAATATACTTCAGCTGTCCTCTGTAAAGCCCCAGCCCATATTCCTCAACCACTACACAACTCGAGGCTTCCTCTGGTCATACTATGTGTACAGGGCTGGTCTCCAAGAACTTTTTGGCCCATAACTGCATGAACTTTATGATGAAAAGGCTTATGTCAGCTTGGGAATTTTATCATCCCCCTTTACTTGATTATCTGGAAGGATAAGAGTTTTTTTAAACGGGGAAGGATTATATAAAAAGAACTTCTAGAACCTTCCCTGCCC
>NW_006439717.1:1847461-1862996 GCF_000325575.1 Pteropus alecto
AGAACTACATCTTAGAAAACTAACATTTGTACAGCACTTCCCAGGGGCCTTAAATATTTTTCTCCCCAACAGCTTTTTCTCCCCAACAGCTTTTTGTCCCCATTTAACAAATGCAGAAACTGAGTCCCAACCAGTCATTCAGTGTGGGAACTGAGATTCAAGCCCAGTTCCGTGACTCGTGCTCTTTTCACCTCTCTGCAGCAACCAGCAGCAAGAGCACATACAAAACAATTCATTCTTCTCCCAAATTTAGTTTGGGACAGCCTTAGGAAATCTCCAGTGCCCAAGAGAGCTGACTAGAGCTGATATCAGTCTAAGCTCCCTGGGGAACACCTTACCGGCATTCTCCACTAGAAGCCCGAGGCAGTTATTGCAGTTTCCTTTGTGATGTGTCACTCTGCTGCCAGAGATCCCAGGGCAGTCCCTCCCAAACAATACCCCCTCCCTGAGGCTTTCATGAAACAGGAGTCATGCCTGCCATTCCAGGACGCAGATTTGGAAATCATCTATCAGGGGCTAAGTGCTTCACTGAAGTCTCTTGCACATCTGGAGTTCTAGCTACTAAAAATCCTTGTTAGTTTTGGGAGTCTCAGCAAGTACCCTCTCCTTTCCCAGTCCAGCTGGAGGTCAGAATCCAGGACCAAGAGAAAGCAGGTAGAGTTGGCAATGCCTGTCTCGACTAGGGCTAGGACGGTCAACTCCTTGGAATTGGAGGCGAGGAGAGAGGAGGGAAGTCATGGTCCCTGCAGTTCCCATTAAGCCCTGGTTCATGCAATGGGCCCAGAAGCCCAACCCTGACATCCCCCTAGTACCAGTCAGCAAGGAGGGGAGATGACGCCTCTTTATTAAGATTAACACCAAGGAAAGCATTGAGAAGAAATACACAGAGGAGGAGGAAGGGCACACAAAGTCACCACTTGAGGAAATGGGAAGGAGGCACATCAGTTAAGAACCTCAGGACAGCCACATGCTCCATGCCCTGGTTGTGGGGGAAAGGGGGAAAGGAGAGGGGAAAGCGCCATGATAGCCCAGGGCTCACAGAAGGGTCTGAAGCCCCCTGAACCTAACACCAGAGCCACAAGCCCTGCCCCTCAGGGCTCACACACTACTGCACAAGTCGACACACATAATACACACAAGACATTATGGAAGCAACACCGAGAGGCAGCGGGCAGAAACATATTGCCAGGAAAAGGAACTGAAGTTAAGCGAGTGTAGCCAGGAGAGAGACAGTTTTTGGCTGCGGCCCCCAAGAGTCCCTCAAATGTCCCCTAAATCTGGGCTGTTGCTGAGCACCCCCAAGTCTCTGCCTGTGAACTGGGCTCTTTGTTCTCTAAGCCCCAGTGAGTGGATAAAGCAATTCCAGATGAAGTCAGTGACAAGGCAGGTTCCGCTCTGCATGCAAAATCCTAGAGGTTGAGCTATTATGTCTTCATGCACATTCATAGCCAGCTCCTCCCAGCCCAGGGGCCCTGGGAACCCCATTCTCCCAGATTCCTAGGGCCGCAGTTCCCTCCTCAAGCTTCCTTTACCAATCAGCAGCCGCAGAGATCTGTGAGGGGGAGAGACTTCTGCAGAGCGCTGAATATGCTGGATTTCAGCAGAAGGGTAAATTTTCTGTTGCCAGAACAGAATATCCCAATTCCTTAATTTCTAAGTAAATCGTTAGAGACTACTTGCCATAGTCCTAGATAAGTCCTTTTTCAGAATAGAAAAAGCAGAGTTTTATTTACACAATTCAGGGGTTCTCCTGTTGGCTGGGAAGGGGGATAGGGTAGGGAGGGGACGGATGGGAGTCCAGAGATGGGCGCTTCCTCTCCCGGAACCTCACCTTTCCGCAGTTTGCTACATCTCACTTGGTTAGGCAGAAAGAATTCTTGATGCTCCCAAAGTCCTTCGCCCTATAAATCTTTCCTCCAGAGAGTCTCTCTCTGCCTGACCCACAAGAGCAGCGGTCGGGGTGAAGCGTGCTGCACCGTGCAGTTCAGTCCGCTGGCGTCATGCGCTCGGAAACCCAAAGCCAGCCCGGGAAAGTAGTGCCCCTCGGAGTCCCCTCACAGGGAGGCTTCGCCCTCCAGCTGCAGCAGGGTAATGTCGGGCAGATCGAGGGGCTCCACAAGTGGCCCGTCCCCTTCAAGGAGATCAGCACAGGGGCTCTCGCGGCGCTCACAGTGACTAGTGGGTGTGGCAGAGGGGGGCATCTCCTTTTCCTCTTCATCGTCCTCCTCCTCAGGATCACGACCTACCAAACCGCTGTCCTCAGTCCCAGGCGAAGGGGTCTCCGGCTCCTGCGGGGCTCCTGGGAAGCTCCCCTTGCCGCCGACCACGCCCAGGCCTCCCTGGCGGGGCGCGGTGGTCATAATCTGGCACATGGAGACGATGGCCCGCTGGTTGGCGCACACGTCGTCCGAGAGCACCTGGATGTGCGAGGCCTGCTCGTCCAGGGCCCCCCGCATGGCCCTCACGTCCTCAAACAGGGCCTGCAGCTGAGCCTTCAGATGCTCCATTAGTTCCTTCATGCCGCCGTTGTACTCGCTGGAGATCACGTCCCCCACGGCGGGCACGGTGGACACCTCCAGAGGTGCCGGCATTTCGCCGCCGTCCTTGGTCATGATCTCCAGCGGACCGTCCTCCATTGAATGGCAGAAGCGGGCGGTGGCCGCTCTGGGTCCGGTCCAGCCCGGCCTCTGGAGTGGGGGAGGGGTCGGGGACGGGGAGAGGTCCCCGGAGGGACAGGGGAGAGCTGAGGGAAGAGGATGCTCCCGAGAGGGGTGGGGAGCGGACGTGAAGAGATAGGTCCCGGGCGGAGGGCGCGACAGGATCGGGGAGGCCTGGAAGAGCCTGCGGGACAAAGACCCGAACAGAGTCTTAGGGCCAGCGTCTCTCCGGCTCGCCCCGGGACGAAAGTGCCCTGCCCTGCCTCGCCTCCCGAACTGCGCCCGTGTCAGCGCTGCCCTTTCGGCGCCACGAGCAAGTGCCCACCGATTTCTTGGGTCACAGAAGCGTTCGCGAAAGGGTCCGAGTTGAGGCTAAGGCCAGCAGCGGGTTCGGCTCGGGACTCCCCCTCCGGCCATTAACGGGCAGCGCCCGCGAGTGTGGTAGGAGCGACAGGGGTGGGTCTCCCAGCTGCGCCTCGGATGCTCCCCTGTTTCCAAGGCGACGCACGGCACGTAAATGACGTGTGTCTCCATGGCAACCAGAAAGTGAAGAAGAAAAGGGAGGATGGCTGGGAAGCTGCAGTGGGCTTCTGCTATCTGAGCTAGCGGGCGGGGCGGGAGGGGAGGGTAAGCTGCAGTGGCCTCAGCTGAGACTGGAAAGAGCGTGTGGCTGCAATATTTATTAGAGCAGCATGAGAGAGCAGTTTGCTGCATAAACCCTCAGGTCCAGGAGAGGTCGTCCCTCTCCCAGTCTGAGTGCTAGGCACTGAGCATTACTGCCTTGGAAGGATATTCACCTCCCCGCAATTCTTTTGTCGGAGGATGGTGCTAGAGCCCGGTCCTACTTTTCTGTCCTCCAGCCGTCCGCAGGAAAGCAGAGGGTTGAGAAGCCGACGCTAATAATGCCAGACTTGAGCTGGGGCGCGGCGGAGCCCTGGAGCCTGCCCCGCCCGGTCTTGGAGGTGCAGAGGCGGGGAGGACACTCTGGAGGTTTCCGCCTCTCTGTTCGGCTTCTACAGTAAAATAGCCCCCTCGCTGTAGATAGCACAGGAGCTGAAATGGGATAGGATTCCCTCCTACACGAGACCCAACCGCTCCCACCCAGGGCACTGGACGTTTTTCCAGGATGATGAGGCAAAGTACGTAAGTTTTTAGAAGAAACCTCCATAAGAGCAGAGATTGTTGTCTCTTTCGTGCCCTCTGTCGCCATCACGGAATCCCCAGCACCTAAAATAGTGCCTGGCACGTAGTAAGTAAATGCTCAATACATTTGTTGAATGAATAACAAGAACCACTATGTCCTATTCCCTCATCCATAACCCTGCAGCCTACACAGTGGATTTTAGGAGACCTAAATTCAATTCGTTTCTGTCATTTTCTAATTCAGAGACCTTGAATAAATCATTTTCCCGATCTGTTAGTGGACTAGACTGGATAATTTATAATATTATTTCTAACTGAATAATTCTGCATCAACTCACAGGTGAAAGGGTGAGCTATTAACAGTGTCTGTGAGGGGTGGATGCGCTGCGGGGGAGGCTGTGTGTGAGAGGATAATTCCCCCTCCGCAGGCCTGGTGCCCAGGTAGAGACATACACTGAGTGTCTCAACTTTTGTGAAAACTCTTTTCCCTATTTGAGGGGTGAAGTGGGAGAGGAGGAAGAGGAAGAAAAATGGAATTTAACATATTTACAGATGACTTCAGATTGAGAAATAAACAGCACCTGGGCAGCAGCACTAATATGACCTTAGTAAATTGTAGAAGCAAAGTGGTCAGAAAACAAAAATGAAGTTTACAGAAGAAATAAATCTGGGGAGAAGAAATAAACTATATCAATCTAAGATGAGGAAAAGCTAGGTATGGGCAGGTGAGTTGTATACAAGTGGTTTGAGGATAGCAAATGTGTTACCTGGGGTTTCCCTGCTTGCATACTCTAGTGATGAAGAGCAAGACTGGCCCAGAGGAACTTATGGGGCACTAAAGAACTGTCTGGCCTATCCCTGTCTTACTGCTATTAAAATAATAAGTGGGGAAATGACCTAAACAGCAGAATGTCTAAGGCATTGCTGATATAATAAAGGATTATGCAGCCACTAGAAATTTGATTTCCCTAAACAAATATATGAAAAACTAAAACCCCTACAGTACTGTATTTTCAAAAACGAATGATCCAATCCTCCTTGCTCACGCATTCCTCCTTTACTCATTCCACAAACTTGTGGTGCACTCACCTTGGTTATCACTCCTACCTCCTCCATGTGCCCCACAGGTTATTTCTAAAACTCAGGAGAAGAAAAAATGCTTTTCCTTGGTTTCCCTAAGCAGAGCTGAGGTGGGCTGGCATTTACAAAAAGACTACAAAACAAACAAACAAACAAAAACTATCAGAAAGCTCTTCGTTGCATCTACTGCGAGGATGAAGACCATTCTCAGCAGTCAGACCGTGGATATTCCAGGAAATGTGGACATCATTCTGAAAGGACCAACGGTTATTGTGAAGGGCCCTAGAGGCATCCTGCAGAGAGATGTCAGTCACAGCAATGTAGAACTCAGTCTCCTTAGAAAAAGAGGGTCTGGGTTGACAAATGGCGGGGAAATAGAAAGGAACTGGCTACTGTTCACACTATCTGTAGCCCTGTACAGAACATGATCAAGGGTGCTACACTGGGCTTCCGTTACAAGATGAAGTCTGTGTATGATCACTTCCCCATGAATGTCATTCAGGAAAATGATTCTCTTGTTGAAATACGGAATTTCTTGGGTGAAAAATAAATCTGCAAGGTTTGGATTATGACTGTCAGGTGTTGCTTGTTCAGTATCTCAAACCCAGAAAATAAATTAATTCTTGAAGGAAACGACATTGAACCTGTATCAAATCCAGTTGCTTTGATTCAACAAGCCACAATGTTAAAAATATGGATATCAGAAAAAAATTGGATGGTCAGGCTGATGAATAAGATCTAAGTTGTCCAGTTACAATTTTAGTATATGTGCTGCCAAAGCGAGCACTAAGTTGTCTAGCTATGGAAATGCCAAGATGTCAGATGACTCTTCAAACTTATTTGTGCCATTTTAAAGATGCATTAAAAGTCATGTATCGATTTAGGACCAGAAAAAACTATAGGAAAATTAGAAACACAGACAAGACACACACACACACGTGCACACACAAAATAGCTGAACTTACACAGTGTGAGTTTCTGATCATACAAAAGCAAGCACGTTCTCAGGGTCTACAGGTTCAACCTTGCTGTTCATCCTTCCCTGGAGAGCTCTGCTATAACCAGGAAAGACTGGCATGACTTGAAGGTTTTTGCCTGTGTCTGTTACTTCACATCTCTTGAACCAGCACTTGGTATGAATGATTTCATCTTGCCAGCTCCCTCACCCTTCAGCTGAATCCCTGCCTTCTATCTACAAGGAATGACCCTGTCCTCTGTATAGGACCTCCCATCTTAGCCTTAACCTTACATTAAATATAGCCCCCATACAGTAGGAGCTGGATTATGCCATCATACAAGGTCCTTTGCCACTATTGTGGAGGATACCATGTATGTTAAGGCTTTCAGCATAACATTACATCATGCTACCCAGAGGTGCTGGTATGAAGTCCACTGAGTGTACAAAGGGTCTGAACCTGGAGGGAGGGGAAATTATTGGAGAAGCACGAAAGAACATAGGAAACGGGTGCAGAGATCAAGGGATGTGGCTGATCCAGTCAAGCTCCAGTTCAGACATTTGAAAGCCAAGGGTAGGTGGGAACTGGAGGAGTGGACAAGTAGCAGGACTTGAAAACATAAGGCGACAATCGGTGCATCAGAATCAGAAACAGGTCATTTTAAGAATTCTGTGTAAAATGAGACAAGGGAAAATAAGAGGAGGGTATAGTCTCAGAAAAACAAAGGGAACAAATGCAGGGAATAAAGCAGAGCCTTAGTCATTTTGCTGGGTTCTAAGACTGGGTTCTCTGGACACCAATGCCCTAGGGTTTGTTGAGTGGGTCCATTCCCAAGCAAGGGGGGCTGAATGGGAACTCTGTCCATGTCACTAGAGTATTCATGCATAAAAAGTATGCCATATAGCAAGAAAAAATAACCCCTGCACACCCTTCTGCTTCCTGCCTTTCTCTGTCCTCTGGGAATAACCTAGCTGTTATAATCCTTCATCCCAGTCTTATAAGCCAAGGGGGGAAGAGACTCCATGCTGAATAGATATAGGTCTCTATCAAATACACCTAGTTTCAAACATCATATTCTCACTAAAATTATGATTTTTAGTAGTCTCTGCCATTTTCCTCTATCTGGTGTCTAGTTTACCTCCAGACTCTATTTTATATAGCTGGTATACTTTTTGCACTCTAAATCAAACAGTCATGATGGAGATGCTCATGTGACTCATCTAGCTCTAGAATGACTGCTGTACCTTAGGTCCACAATCCCAGACAAGACTCCCCAAATTCAACTTTTATGAAGCTGAGTTACCTTGTAGCCCATCTCAGCACGATATTGCATTCAAAAGAAACACCTCGAATAGCCAAAAAGAATTAAAAAGCAATTTAGATTTAAACTCTAAAGGGGTTTACATTCTTAGCATGTGGGAAAACATCTTAAATTCTCTTCCTTCCTTCTCTAATTCAACTTGTACATTATGGCATAGCTGCCTGTCATTCTCTCTTCTTTCTCCGCAAACACCTCTAAACATTCTCTCAAGCCTGGCCCTTGCTTTTTAAACCCCCTTTACTTCTTGGATGTACCCTTTTTCTCTTCTGCAAGGGCGCCTATTGTGTCAACACTCGCAGAGGCTTTTTTCCACTTTTAGTGCATGTTCAGTCATTTATCCTGTTCCACTCTGATATGACTAGTTCCAACCCAAATGTTGCTGGATAACTGGCCACAAACATAGGCATTCGGAGCCCTGGAGCAGTGTCTCATGCACCTTCCACCCTCTCCATATATTCTGCACCACAAAAGGTACCAACAGCTCAGGGTAGGCTTCTAGTCAGAATCCTCATCAGGCATTGATAGTGCTGCACCAACTAAGAACATTTACAATTTCTGGTGCTATGCGGGCAATTTTGCTTGACAAATTGCCTCCCTCAGACTATCAGTTCAATTTAGAGGAAATTATGTCCAGGTATCTGGGCAGGATATGGACTGTGGTATGCCTGCCACAGACTTCCCTTTTATTTAAAAGAATTTTTAGAAATCTAGCGTTCCTCGATACTGACATATGCAAGCTTTCAGGCCCCTTGTCACCTGTATTTTTACTTATTTCTTTATTGCCTTTCACTTCCAACTAGGATGTAAGATCCATTAGAGCAGGGGTTGATTTTGATCACTGCCATATCTCCAGCACCTAGAATCGTGCCTGGCACAATGGCTCGATAAATATTTGCTGAATATGTGAATGAATGAAGCCTGAATTCATATCTAGAAAAAAAAAATCTTCCTTAAGGACATATAGTTTGTAGAGCTCCAACTCTGTCTTATCTTAGAAAGCAGTTTAGCATCTTTAATTTCAAGCATCCGCTTTGGCAATCTATGGCTTATGTTCACACAATTAAATGGACGTTTTAGTGGCTTTTGTTGAGCAAAGAAATACTATAAGACATATGGCAGTATCTACCTCTTGCAAAATAGAAAAGTGCTTGCAGCTTTGAAATGAGAGTTATCACCTACCCACCCACACGGACCCGCAGCAGTATAGTCTTCCACCATTTCCAGCAAAGTCTCAAAGATATTGGGGCCAAGTTTTAGTCAACACTCAAGGTCAGAGGACTGCATGCATTCCCCTCCCCTCAATGTTGCTTGAGAATGAGATGATACCATGCTTGTATCCCCATCCTGTATGTCAAGGAGAATAACTCCTAATTTATACTCTTATTCTACTAGAAACAGGCTCAAAAAATACTGCTACTGGTTATCAGATTAGTAGCTAACTGAGAAGGGATATTATAAATAGAAATATTACTGTGCTTCAAAGATAACGTTTCTCTTCTCTTTGAGTTCCTGAACTGGTAGACTAGTAATTTAGGATAATGTTAGTCCAGGTTACTTTTTACTGTAATAAAATTGAGGCCTTTTTGTCCCTTGCTTGTGCCTTCCCTACTTCTATGGGTAACCACTCTCTTGGTTATTATCTTGATGATGATTTTCTTGCTTTTCTTTATAGTTTATCAATCACATGTTTATACATCCCTAAACAATATAGTGCAATTTTGCCTGGTTTTGAACATTATGTAGATGGCATCACAATGAATTTATTCTTTTGAGCTTTATATGAATGAAATCACAGAATTTGTTGTTTTATGTTTTGCTTCTTTTTCACATTATATTTGTAAAGGTCATCAACATTATTGGAGTATCTGTGCTTTGTTAATTTTTATTGTTCTACTGTATTCCATTGTATGAATATACCGCCATGTATTTATTTGCATTCAACTGTTGATAGACACTTCAGTTATTTTCAGATTTTTGGCTATTACTAGCAATGCTCCTATGAATATTCTAGTATGTTTCATGGTGCATATAACAGAAGTTTTTCTAAAGTTTATTTATAGATGGACATGCTGAATCACAGAGTATGCTTATCTTCAGTTCTACTAGAGAATATCAGTATCAAATTGTTTTCACAAGTGGTTGTAATAATTTACACTTCACCACCAAGGTAAACATTCTCATTACTCCACATTCTCTCCACCACTTGGCATTGTCAGACTTTTAATTATTAATTTCTCTTTGATATAATCCCAAGTGCCTGGAACAGTGCCCAGCTTATAATAAGCATGCATTAAATATTTGTCGAATATATGACTATATCTTAATTTCTAAGTATGGGAATTTTCTAATTGTCTTTTTGTTATTGATTAATAGCCTAAATCTATTGTAGTTGAAGAACACTTCCTGTTCAGTATCAACCTTTAGAAAGTTGTTAAAACTTGCCCAATAGACAAATTTTTGTTTATAAATGTTACATATATGCATCATGAAAGAATGTGTTTTGCATTTGCTGGGTGCAAGGTTTAGGTATTTCCATTAGTACATTTAAAACAAATTTATAAACTGTTTATACAAATTTTCTATATCCTAAGTGATTTTGTCTACTTATAAGTTACTAAGAAGGGGTTATTATAATCTTCCACTATGTTTGTGAATTTGTTCTTGTAGTTCTGATAATTCTTGCTTTATATAGTTTGGTGCTATATTGTAAGTATAATTTACATTGTTAAATTGTCATATTTTCCTAGTGAATTGAACATTTTTCATTAGTAGGTGTGTTTTTTTTGTTCAGTAATTATGCTTTTTGCCTTAAAGTTCATTTTAACTGATAGTAATATAGATGCACCAGATTTCCTTTGGATGAAGTGCATCATATATCTTTTTCCATTCCTCTTCTTTCAACTTCTGTTTCCGTATGTTTTAAGTATATTTCTGTTAGAGAGCATATAGTCAGATTTTGTTTTGCTCTGCATTTTATCCATTTTGGCATCCTTTGTCTTTTATCTAGAGCATTTAATCCAATTATATTTAATATTAATAAAGTTAATATTTGGATTTAAACTATATTTGTGGATTTATCTGTCATTTCTATTAGGTTTTGCTTCTTATATTTTGAAGCTCTTACTACATCTTTAACAATTTAGGACTGTTATGTCCTTTTGCTGAATTGACTTGGTTTATCATTATGAAATAGCCTTTCTTTATTCTTAGTAATATTCAGTGCTCTAATATTTACTTAGTCTGATATTAATGAAGCATTTTCAGATTTTTAAAATTAATATTTGCATTGTATATTTTTTGTCATATCTGTGCCTTTATACTTAAGGTGGATTTCTTATAAACAGAATATACTTGGCTCTTTTTATCCAACTTGACCATCTCTACCCTTTAATGGAGATGCTTAGCCCATTTACATTTATTATAATTTTTGATAAGATTGGATTTCAATCTGTCATCTTGCTATTTGTTTCCTATTCTCCCATCCGTTCTTCGTTTCTTTTTTTATTTCCATTCCGATGTTTAAACTAATTGAATTTTTAAATGATTCCTTTTTAGTTCCACTATTGGCTTATTAGGTCTTCTTCTTTTTCTCTTTTGTTTTGTTGTTGCTGTAGTTGTTGCTTTAGAGCAGTGCTTTCCAATAGAATTTTTTTGTGACGACGGAATCATTTTATATCTGCACAGTCCAGTATGGTAACCACTAGCCACATATGGTTATTTAATACTTGAAGTATAGCTAGCTAGTATGACCAAGGAACTGAATTTTTAATTTTCCCTAATTTTAATTTTAATAGCCACATGTGTTGAGTAGGTAGCTACTGTATTGGACAATGTAGCTCAAGAGTTTAACAAAATGCATCCCAAACTTAATCACAGTCTACTTTTAAATAGTGTAAGAATCTTACAACATACTTTCATTTCCTCCCTTATGTCCTTTGTATATTTGTTGTCACACATATTACTTCTACACATGCTAAAACCCCAAGCGCATTTTTAAAATTTTTACTTTGGTCATTTATCTTTCCAAGAGATTAAAATGTGAGAAAAGTGTTTTAAATATTTTGCCTACATATTTATCGCTTTTCACACTCTCTATTCCTTTCATTGATCCAAATTTTCATCTGTAATTTTTCTTCTACCTGAAGAACTTCTTTTAATATTCCATCTTTTGTTTGTTTAAAATAGTCTATTTCACCTTTATCTTTGAAAGATACTTTTGCTGGGTAAATCTTCCGGATTGACCTTGTCTTCTGCTTTGCATAGCTTCTGTAAGAAATCTGCTGGCATAATTTTCTTTGTTCCTCTATAGCGGAGGATGGCAAGCCATGTAGTCTCCATTGCAACTACTCAACTCAGCACAGAAGCAGCCATAGCCAATTCATAAATGAATGCACGGGGCTGTTTGTTCCAACTAAATTTTATTTACAGAAACAAGTATTAGGCCAAATTTGACTCATGGGCCATAATTTGCCAATTCTTGCTCTATATGTAATGTATCCCTTTTTATCTGGTTGCTTTTAGAATTTTTTTCTTTATCCTTGGTTTTTATCAGTTTGGTTACAATGTGCTCTGGCACAGTTTTCTTTAAGTTTATTCTGCCTGGATTTCACTGAGCTTTCAAATTCGAAAATTTTTTAGTCATTATTTATTTAAAAAATTTTTAGCTCCTGACTCTTTTGAACCTTGTTACATGTATGTTAAACTGCGTGAAGCCTCACGGAGCACGTTGCTCTGATCCTTTGTTTTTCAATCCTTTTTCTCTCTGTACTTCATTTTGAATAGTTTCTATTTCTATTTCTTCAAGTTTTCTAATCCTTTCTTTTGTAGTCAGCAATTTGCTATATTTCTCCCTGTGAAAATTTTTAATTTTATTCATTTTCTAAATTTGATAATCCTGATTTTAGTCAATATTAAACTTCAAAATTTGTGCCACATTATCTAAGTATTACTTTGACTCACATTAATATTATACATATTTAAACTCAAGTCAATTGCAAAATAAAACTGTTTACTTAAGTGATATAATTCTCCTCTAAAAGGTTTGACTTCAAACTTTCATTACTATTTCACTCTTTGGCCTCCACTGTCCAGAAACAGGCAGATTTCAACTAATTTCTTTAATGAATATTTTGTAGCAAGTTTCTGAAGTTTTCCAATTCTTTTACACTTATAGAAATTCTTCCAAATGCATTAAACAACGATACGATTTCTTGTCTGGTTAGATGGAATTCAGAAGTGAGCCCACTTGCTGGCATATTTGCTGTCAATTTCTTTGAAAACAGGACCTTCAAAGCAGTGCCCAAACCCTGAGTCTGAATACTTTCCCACAGTCGACATTTAAGTCAACCAACACAGTCTATAATTTTGGAAAGATTTCTATAATGCTGCCAAAAATCTGCTTGTAATTATCTTGCTCCTTTTTCTATCTCAAGCAAAAAAAAAAAAGAATTTCATAAAAATAAAAATTATTCAACTTTGTGAAATATTTCTAGGAATAACTTTCTTTTCTGAATCTTAAACTTCGTTTCCAGTGAATAGTTGAAAATCCGAGTGCCCAGAGAATGGTAGCACTTTAGATAAAGGCTTTGATTCTTTTAAATAGAGAAAATACAGATTCTTGAGCCTTCTTGTACCTTCTCCTTCAATCAAAATCCTATCAAATGCACTAGTGAAATTCTGTAATGTGTATCCCCATTTCTTTTCCAAACAGATATCCTGTAAAGGCTATCTTGTTCTCAAATGCACATTAATGCTTGCATGTAGTCTAAATAAAAGTCTGTAGAATGCCCCCTACTTTTTTTATACATAGACCTTCTAGCTGTTGATGAAAAATGTTCTCTTCACATTTCCCTTGATCAGAAGCTGAAATAGTTAAAGGTCTTTTAATTGTCTGTGACTTGAAACAATTTTCTTCATAGATGATTGTACTCTCTATCTTCCAAGCATCTAGTCCTTTAGGACTGTGTAATGCTTACTATTAAGAACAATCTACGTATTCAGTATCAAGGTTTTATACGTCATCAGCTTCACAGAAGTTGTCTGAGGAATCGTCACACTTGGTCCATTGAACAATCTTCTCTGTTTCTTCACTCAGAGGTTCATCCATAGTTCCAAGTTATTCAGCTTGTTCATATTCTTCAGTGACATTGTCACCTTCTTCAGAGTATCTGTAGCTTGCAAGTTTAATTTAAATTTAATTAAAATGCGAAATTTTTAAATTATTTGATTTTATATTTTTATTACTTCTTACACTGAATTTATTTGCTTTATCATATGCCATAGATAAAACAGTTTCACAATACCAGTATTAGTACTAACAGTAAAACTACAGAATGAAGTTTAAGAGGTTTTTGCAGTTTGTTTTGTTCTTAGAATGTATCCCACTAAAGAAAAAACAAAGTCCTGTGTTCAAAAGTCATTTGAAGTAAATCTTTGTTTTTGGTTATGTTATCGGTCTCACATACACTTAGTTTTATTTCATTTGTTTTCAATATCAAGGATTGTTCTTTTTCTCTTTTTGGTTTAATTGATTTTTTGAATATATAAAATAATTACATCATTCTAAAGTCAAAACCACATGAAAGGATATACTCAGAGTCTCCTATCTCCATCCCCTGATTCCAGTTCCCCTCCCTACCTCCTACAATAACCATTTTTTATTAGTTTCTGGATTATCCTTCAGTGTTTCATTTTGTACATAAAAGTAGCTACCATATACACTATTCTGCACCTCATCTCACATAATATATTGTATATCAACACATAGAAATATTCCTCATTATGTTTATAGCTTCATAGTACTCCGCCATGTACCATAATTATTTTTAACTATTTTACTCCTCATTGTTGATGGTATTCGGGGGTGGAGGTGGATTTCTAGTCTTTTGCCATTAAAAATAATGCCACAATGAATAACCTTGTGCATATCATTTCAAGTTTGTGCAGATGTACTTTTAGTATAGATGCCTAGAAAATGTGATTGCTGAGTTAAAGGGTGAATGCAGCTATTTGTAATTTTGCTAGATAGTACCAAATTCCCCTTCTTAAGGGCTGTACCATTCTACACTTCCACCAGTAGCATATTGTGTCTCTTTCCCCAGAGTTTTGGCAACAAATTGTGCTCTTAAACTTTTGAATTTTTGCCAACACACGTAAAAAGTGCTATCTCAATGTAATTTGCTTTTCTTTTTTGGATGAGTTGAGACTATTTTATTATTTTAAGGGCCATTTGCATGATTTTTTAAAAAAACTATCCGTTCATGTCTTACGCTCATTTTCTCTACTGGATTTATGTCTTCATATACTAAGGAGATTAACTTTTTCCTGTGTGATATAGTTGCAAATATTTTGTTCAGTGAATCATTTCTCTTTGGTCTTACTTATGATATTGGGACCATGCAATTAAAAACGTCACATGATAGAATTTATCAGTCTTTCACTGATTCTAGATTTTGAGTCATAGAAATGCTTCCCCCATTACCTCCCTGGGTATATTATACAGAAATCTACCTATGTTTTTTTCTATAGCTTGTAAGGTTTCCATTTTTGTTATGCTTAGTTACATGGTCCACATGGAGTTTATCTTGGTGTAAGCTGTGGATTCAATTTTACCTTTTTCCAAATGATACCCAGTTGTTTCATCAACACTTAAAGTCCATTTTCCCCCATCGTTTTGCAACATCTTTATCATATATCAAATTTCTTTATGTATTGTATTGATGCATAGACTTTCTATTATGTTCCATTAGTGTGTCTGTCTATTCATGTACCAATTCTACACCATTTTAATTATTAAAGCTTTATCGTATTTTAGATGTCTGGTAAGACTAGTGCCTCCTCATTGCTCTTCTTTTCAGGGTTTCCCCGGAGGTTCTTGCTTATTTTTCCCAAATGAACTCAAGAATCAATTCGTCTAACTAAAAAAAGAACTTGTTGGAATTTTTATTGGAATTGTATTAAATTTACAAATTCACTTAGGTATCTTTCATTTGCTCAAATCCACTTATGTGTCTTTGGGGAATATTATAAGTAAAGTTTTTCTCATAGGTTTTTACATATTTCTTATTAACTTTATTTCTAGGGGTTTGTAATTATAGTTGTTATTACAGATGAGACGCTGATGTTCTCTTCTATGTTATCTTCTAACTGGTTCTTCCTTGTATCTATGAAGCCTACCAATTTCTGTAAATTGCTTTTGTATCCTTTTGTAAATGACTGAGTCATCTTTTTGTTTGCAGTAGTTTTCCCACTAATTTGTTTTTGTTTTTCTACACACACCATCGTATTATCAATAACTTTCATACATTTAATTGCTCTCTCTATAGCAATGCTGTGGGCAATACCTCCAACACCGTGTTAGATAGTAATAGTGGACATCC
>NW_006439717.1:1863070-1890671 GCF_000325575.1 Pteropus alecto
AGCAAGATGCTTTATGATGCTAAGAAAATACTCTTCTATCCTTTTTACAGTTATTTTATGGAGTTAAAAGGGTCAAATATGTGGTGATAGAAAGAAATCTAACTATGGGAGGTAAACACACATTGTAATATATATACGCCTTACTGTTAATTTGTACGCCTGAAACTTACTGGATTTCGTTAACCAATGGCACCATAAAATAACTAACTAACTAACTAACTAACTAACTAACTAAATAAATAAATAAATAAAAAGTAAAATGATGAAAATTTTCAAATAAATAAATAAAATTATTTTTATTAGGAATACATTTTTCTCAAATGTTTTTCCATCACTGTGGAGAGAATTGCAAGATCGTTTCAAAATATATAATAATATTATTAAACATATTAATGTATTTCCTGACATTGAACCATCTTCCCATTTCTGAAACAATTTTTACTTGATCATGACAAATCATATTGTTTGATTCCATTTGCTAATATTTTATTTAGGATTTTTGCATTAATATTCATAAATGAGATTGGTATGTAGTTTTTCTGTTTTGTACAATCTTTATCAAATTTTGATTACAATGTTATGTTTATTTTATTAAAGAATTTTTGAAGTTGTCATTTTCCTGTGCTTCCCCTTTTATAATCCATTCTTCACCAGAATACTAATTTGATCCTTTAAAAATACAGATGTGATTATAAAACCTATCAATGTCTTCCTATTCTTTTGGGGATAGTTTAGAATCCTTAATATGTCCTCCAAGACCTTGCCTGATCTAGAGCATCCCTACCTTCCCAGCCTCAACTTGTGCCTCACCTCCTTATTCTGGCCTCTATCTTCTTATAACTTCCTAAGTTCTTTCCTTCTTGGAGTCTTTGAATACTCTTTTCCATTTGCTAGAAGGCCTACTCCTTCCACCTTCTCCACACTTTTGATCTGGTTATATTTATTCATCTTTCAGATCTGTGCTAAGGGAAGTTTTCACTGACCTCCTAGTCTGACTGAGGTACTCTGTTGAATCATCATATTGACCTTCATTCTCTTCTTTATCACTATTGTGATTATTTAGGCATTCAGGTGATTCTTTATCTAATGTTTATTTCTCACACTAGATGATAATTTCACTGGAGGTGGGGACTATATTGATCTTATTTTCAGCTGGATCTTCAGCATCTGTCACAAGGAACAGCATAATAAATATGATTTGATAAGTATTTGTTGAATGAATGGAGGAAAGATTGAATGAATGAATGAACAAAGTACTAATTACTATGGAACTCTGAGCAAGAAACCTAAAGAAACAAATGCTCTATTTTCCCTCCAGGGGGAGACATACTCCAACTAGAAATATCAGGGCCTCAAGAAAGCCCAAAATTCTGAGATCAGTGAATTTGCTTCTCAAGCCTCTGAAATTGATTCAGAGAATCCAATCATTTCCCTGTTAGTAAGATTCTTCAGATCTCTCTGGATCGCCCTCTGGTACCAGGCAAATGAGCATTTTCTCTGTTAATTTTCCTCCCTTGAGCAATCTTAAAATCTCTCTTGCTAGGATTTGTCTACCCCAGTCTCTGTTTGCTAGGAATTTAGCTACAACTGCCCCTATTCTTGGAAAAATAATGTCACTTATATATAATTTCAATACTATCATTAACATTGTTATTTATTTTTTATTGTATTTTTTTCAAAATTCCTCAAGTAATCTTTATAAAGTCTTGAAATGTTTCAAAATTACACTGATAGTAAAAGTATTGGACTTGTAGAGCCAAAAAATAATAAAATATTGATGAAAAGCTAATTTAAGAAACACAGTAATTCATAAATTTCCCTGAGCATGGGGGAAAGTTAAAAGGAAGAAGAAAAAGAGTAGAGTTTTAATATTGTTAACATGTCCGCCTCTAAGCAGTTTTTGAAAGACGTCCTTGTTTAATCCCAATGATACGTCTTAGGAGACTACCCCTACTGCACATTAATACTGTTCTTTTCTCGGCTGAAATACTTTCTCTTGGACAAGTTTTAAGTGTATAAAAAGTTTCATGAAGCTGACATTATATTTCTCTGAACTTTTTTTTCTTTTTCTTTGTTCTATTTCCAAGATCCCTTTCAATTTTTTTTATATGTGCCTCTTAATTCTTTCTCAGGATCAGGGACCGGTACACAGAGGCAATGTACTGTTTTTGTCTTTACGAGGTTAGTTTGCTTTAGTTCAATGCAGTTTGCATTTATCTAATATTGTGTGTTTGAGACTGCACTATGGTGTAAGTGCAGGAATTCTAAGTCTCTGTCTTAAGGTTCTTACAATGTAACTGGGAGGACTAGACATTTGGTAACCTCCCTTGAACAAATATAAAATAATACAAAGATTACATAGTTAAGAACCAATATTTGTGTAGTTTACAAAACCATTCTTCACAAATGTGATCTAATTTTTGTGAAATTAACCCTTGGAGTAAGTGGTATTGTTCTCATCCTGTTGTACAAATCAGTAAACTGAAACTTAGATAATGTAACTTGCTTAGACAGATAAAGTGACTAAAGCTACTATCACAACTGGAACTTTGGTTCTGGTGGTGGTTTCATAATATTACATTGTTCCTAAAATAAGGAGTTATAAGAGCCCTAAAAATTGAGAAATTCAAAGTAAAGAGGAAATATACTATTGTATTAATAAAGGAAAGCTTATTTTTCCCAGCAAGTTTGACACTGCATCTTATTTTTTCACCTTACTTTGTTAATTTTGATTGATCCTCTCTCTCTCTCCTTTGCTCTTAGGGTATCTCAAACATCCTTTTGCTTCTTCTCTTTTTTTGGTGTGAGAAAAACTTATTGGGAAGGAATCAATTCTTCTTTCTTAAGTTACCTATCTTTAGGAAGGTGTCAGCAAAACTTTGCCATCAACGTTAGCCAAGTGGCCCATGAAGAAGGGTAAGTCCTTTTTAGATAGAAGCGTAATTAATGAGTTCTGGCCAGAAGCCAGAAAACTGTTATGAAAGGCTTCCTGTTACCACTTAGAGAAGTTGCAAAGTAAAATTCCTCTCCTCTAGCACACTCACTCTAGAGGATTACACTCAAAATAAAGTGTTTGGAGCCAGCAGGTAAAGAAAGGAGTTTTTCACTCCAAAAAGGCCTGTAGCCAATAGGTGCCACAATGCTCAAAGAGCAAGATACCCAGATCTGTAACTTGGGGACAGCTCAATGGCATCTACCCACGGAGACTGGATATTAACACAAGTCAAACAGTGATAACAGTAGTCATTACAAGCAAAACATCATTATCAAATTTCTAGTTCAAGTTTATGCCAAGGTCTGAAAATAGGAACACTAATTGTACTGTCAATCAACACCATCTAATGAACACTTCTTGAGAGTAGAACTGGAATTAGCAAGAAAGAGAAGAAAAAATAATGACTTAAAAGTCTTATGAGAGATACAACACATTTAAAAAAAAAAACAAAAAACAACTTATAGAATCACTTATAATAAACACATGAAGAACAGAAATAAACTAAAATGTTTAAAGATGGAGTTGGGATATTGAATGCAAGATTCATGGGATGTGATCAAAATACAACTTTATTTTTCTAGTTTTTACCATCTTTTAAAAATATTTGTTGGGAGGGAATAATCTTCCCCTGCCTCTGAATGGAAAAGTGAGCAGACTCCCTGACTTTTTAGTTCATTCTTCCATAATTGGCAGTGGTTTTAAGTCTTGGTTTACAAAATTAGAATGTTTCCAGTCCGAGATGGTGATCAAATACTTTAGTCTTCATTCTAAGTTATAGTCTTAAGACTTCTTCTCCCGCTTCCCTGCAAAGGCCTCCTGTGGCTGGTGGCTGCCTACCTGCAGCTTTCTCCTCAATTTACCTCCACCCCCACTACCTAACTGCTATTTTATCTGCTGTGTAAAAGTGGGAGGAGGCAGGACAGTTAAGGGGATAGGGCAGTTCTGTTTTGATAGGATGGGTCTGTACTACCTGGGTCTAGCAGATGGTTAAAGTTGATTCTCTTTCTTGCAGAGTGCTATTAAGTGTTCTTTAGAGACTGCCATCATCAGAGACGTCTCACTTGAGTCTGTTTGGCCTAGACAGACACAAATGGTTGCCTGTGACAACCTCTGTAGGTTCTAGGATTTCTGCGTTCATCTCTAACTTCTTATTACTGGGTCCCTCCACACCTCTAGATAGCCCTTTTGGATAGACCAAAGGCAACCCCATGCTGACTGTCTTCTATGTGGTCCATATTTGGTCCGGGAAAACATATACATGTTTGTCATCCCTACCAAATCTGGGAGTACTGGTGGATCCCAATCCAGTCATCTCTTCTTTGCGGCTACTGCCTCCTTTAGTTTATAGGCAAGAGTTGGTGTGGTTCTCTGTGTTTTCGAACTATCGGCAACAATTTCCAAGCTCTCTAATCCCACAGAAGCCCTTCATTAGGCTTGAGGAGAAGGTACTGCCCAAGTACTGACTCTTCTTCTGGGTGTGAGGGAAGTGGAAACTCAACAGCACAAACAAATTTCTCCCCAAGAAACCTCTTCACAGACCCTTCTTCTCTACACTATCTCAGTCTCACCATGAGGTAGAACTGTTCTTCAACATTGACTTTATACATAAAAACTTCATTGAAATCTTTAATTCCAACTATTTGCAAATCTGTCTTCCAACCTTTGATAGAAAGGGCATGTGTCTTTCTTTCCATCTCTGTCTTTCCTGCACTGCTTAGCAGAGCCTGGAACAAAGTAGGTGCCCAGTAGATGTTTGATGAATAGATGAACGAATAGATGTGAATCTCTTTTGGTTGTGCAGTGGATTCTCAGAGACACTATCAAATAATCTGTACAGATAGCCTATTTTATCATTCCGTGGGAGAATAATCATTCTTTATATTTACAAGATGCTGGGAGCTTCCTAGAATTTATTTACCCTAGCATTTACCAACCAAGAAATTTTGAAAGATGAAACAAAACAGGAGAAAAATTCATCTTTTCTCAAGGAAGAAATTGATAAACAAATTGATATTGTTCAGGTTTTTAGAAAAGTTATGGGATGTCAAATCAAACCTCAGAAAAAAATTTCCCCCAAAGCTCTGGGAACTATGGATATTGTTTGAGTGGTTTATTTCAAAACCCTGAAGCTGGATAAAACAACAAAGAAAGAAAAAAATAAATTTAAAATATTTATCAAAATGTTAATGTATTAAATATAGATGATAGATATAATGAGTTCATCATACTATTCTCTCTAGTTTTTTGGTATGCTTGAACATTTTAGTGATAAAAATAACTTTTAAAAATTGAAGCTGGGAATCACTACTGTCTTACTCTGTTTTAGAAATGAGGAGCCAGAGAAGCAAAAATGGAACAGAAACTATGTAGACTTGGCCATCATATAATTAAGACTTCAGTTCCCATTAATATATTAGAATTATGGTGACCATAAAGCTGTTCTTATTTGGAGTAGAGAGTAAAAATTTTTGAAACAGGAAGTTTTGCTTAGGAATTAGGTAGATTCAGAATTTGTAGAAATAGAAGGATATTTAGAGATTACTTCAGCCAGTATTCTCACTTTACAAATGAGAATACTGATGCCACACACACACACACACACACACACACACACACACAAGGAATGAAATAACCACCTGAGAACCATGACAAAAACCTAGGTCTTGTGTACTATGGTTTTTCTTTCTATCACTCTGGTTAGCACATGACATTGAATAAAAGCTGCCAAGACATGGAACCTCAGAGAAGGGATAGATAGAACCCTTCAGGTTCATACTTTCTTTTGCTGAGTCCTTTGACACTATCATTTCTGTTGTATACAGGTGAGGACCTCCTTCTTTTGTGCAGTAGATTCTCCAAGACAGAGAAGTGGACCCACTAGAGCTAGACTTAATAAGATGAAGGCCAGAGAAGCAGTCATCAACCCCTCAGTGGGTCGGTTGTGAAGCTGTGCTCTACTTGAAGAAAGCTATGGGTGATGCCAAGCAGAGCATCACCTTGACTTAGAGAGAGACTTAGTAGGCCTAGGCCCATGGCATCATGGAATAGAATTGATCACATCTTTGCCTCTCACCTCATTTATTCCCCAGCCAAATAGGATACAAGGGGTTCAGGAGAAAATAAAGCACTAGGTTATTATTAATGTGAGTCACATCGTTCTAGACAGAGGAATGGGAGTTTGAGAGGTACTGATTGAAACAAGGTTAGATCTGGACATGTAGGTGGCTTTATTTTTCTCATGCTCTTTCCTTCTGGTGGCCAGGAAGGACTGACGTTCACAGATGAACTCTTTCATTTTGGATTAGCACCAACACAGGTATCACTTGTCCCTGTGTTTGGAAATTTAATGTTCTTTAGAGCCCTAATAGAGATTTCCAATTTAGAAGCAATGGGCACAGAATCAAATCATTTCCAATTTGCCGATTTGATCAAAGGCCTTAGAGTAGTTTGGTGGATAGCGGGGAGGAATTCTAGTTTCCACATACTCTCATTCAGGGTCCGTCAAACTTTCCCAAGTAAATCTATGAATTAAAAAGTATAGTTAATATGTAGCTACAGCTTTCAAATCAACTCCCCAGACTCCCTCTCAATCAGAGGGCTGCCCCTAAACTACTCTTCCACAAAGCTGTCAATGACCAAAGCAGCCTTTAATCCAGAGTCTGGAACTGGTGGCTTGCAGGCTGAATGTTGCCTGCTTTTAAAACATGATTCTTTAAAAAAAAAAAAAAAAAATTGCCAACATTTGCAATTTGAAGGAATTTACTTTTTAAAAATCTGGATTTCGACTTCTTTTGAAATATTAGACAATTTCACCATAGCAGAGTAGCAGGAGGTGTGAGACACATTCCTACATGGCAAAATCCTTTGCTTTTGGAACTCAAAGAGGACTCACTCAGGGCATGAACTTTTCCATTCGCCACTCCCTCACTGATGTACGTGAATTGTCTGGGCCCTGCTTTACTTTCAAACTGGTTGAATTTTGGTGCTTCGAGCAAGCTTTGGGGAGTGGGTACTTGGGCTCTCTTGGCTAAACGGGCTGCCAAGTAGATCACAGCACTTACAGTCTGCGTGGGCTGCTTCACTCTTTACATGCCTCACTATGTGCTAATGGCTTCGAACTGTTTATGCTTTGTGTGGAAAGTACATCACAGAGGCATCGGCATCTCTCTGGGTGGGAAGGGTATTGTCAGCATGCACCTTTTTTTCAGTCCTCAACATTTGGGCTACTGCACCTCTTAGATGGTTGTTTATCTTTGGTATAGCTCCTTCTGAGGGAGGGCGGACGATATTCAACAAGGTTCTGAGGAGCAGAGGTGCGTTCCAAAATTATAATGCTGAAAATCTCTTTTATTTGCCAAAGACACTTCTTACTAACAGTCTCCTAAGAAACTGAACTAGTGTAGCGAGCTTGGGAATAATCTGGGAATGAGGCTCCAGGCCCGATCTCAGATAGAAACAGTAGGAGGCAACGGGGGACACGGATGGACCCACTGCAGACCTGGTCCACGCAGGCGTGGCCCCACAGCGTCAGCCCAACAGCTGGGCCAGTGAGCCTTGTGCCCACCTCGGGGTCTGCAGCCCCATGGACCCGGCCAGAGCGCCACTTTGCGCCTGTTATAAAGCTTCTGGGCGAGGCGAGAAAGTGACCGCTTAACTAGGCGTGGGTAGTACAGAGGCGGCTTCACAAGTCTGCGCAGGCGCGTCCCGCCTACGGACACGGCTCGGTGCGCAAGCGCTCATGCTAGTAGCTCTTCAAGTCCTGTAAACAGAGGGGCCAGCTAAAGGCAGTTTATGCTTCCGGGTCACGTCTTGACAGCGGCTCTCACGACCCAGCTCAACCCAGCAGTTCGGTGAGTGCTGCCCTCGCTGCGGGAATGCTTGCAGCCAGGCTCCCTGATCCGGGCACCATGCCCAGTAACGCTTCCTCCATTCCCCCGCTCGGCGTCCGTGAGCCCTCGAGGCCGAGACATCGTTCCAGGTCCCGGGGAGATCGGGGTGGAGGTTGGCCCGCCTCTGGGGCTCCCCCGGCGCAGATTGCGCGACCCTCAAAGTATCGACCCCGGGAGACCTGCCGGGATTGCTGCGATCTTTGGGGAGCCCATGAGGAAAGTGACACCACTCGCATTTCGTGCCCTTACCCTGCACTTCTTGCCTCGTAGAGACAAAGCTTCCGCGAGCCCTCCCCCAGCAGGTGCGGTGGGGTTTGAGGAGCCTCTGGCTGGGCCGAGGGTCTCCCTGCCCCAGCGGAAGCCATGGCCTCCCTAGCATTAGAGCTGTTGAATGTCGCCTCTCTCCCACTTTGCTTCTAGCTTCGCAGTAAAAACCCTTGGTGTTTTCTCTGCATTCGAAGTGAAAGAAAAGAAGAGACAGAGGGCTTTCAGTTCCCGCAGAGTAAGGGGGCCACTTGAGGTTCAAACCGTGCTCGGGCTGCTGTCCGGAGATAGGTGTTTAGATTTCCTGGACCCTTCCTGACAGTAAATGTTGCCAGTGTGCCCCGGAGTTTCACTGTTCACCAGGAACTTCGAGGCAGCAGCAGCAGAGGACCACCGGTCATATTATAAATTAGTTCTGGGGTCCAAGAGCGGCCCGAAAATGATTGCAGGGTTTCTTTAGCTTTTTCAGATGATCGTGGCCCAGAAACAGTTTAACAGAACCACTTCGGTCTAAGCCTTCCACCTCAGATGCTCTGCCTCCTACCCCCATTCTTGGAATCTCTGACTCAAATGCCATTTTCTCCACCTTCTTCCTTGCAACGAAGTGTAAGATACAGATCCCTTGTGTCTGAGGAATTTAGTGGCTGTTGGAGAGATTAAAACATATGCCAAGTCTAAAGTGTCTAGAAAATTTCAGAGAAACATATAAACAAGTGTGTAAGCTTATTCATTCATAATAAAATAAGGGAGAAGAATTCCCAGTTAGAATCATTGATACCTATGAATTGAATATTTTTAACTTGTATTCTATAAATTAGTACTGTATATATTTTAAACAGATAAATGGCTAGCGATTAGCAAAATAGAAACTATTAAAGTTTATAGTATGTTACATAATGTGTGAGGGGATACTGTGTAACAAAAAGCAAAAATTACATAATATGCAATGACAAGTAAGTTTAGGATTTTTCCCTTAGTAATCATCATATGCATAACATGTTTACTGCAAATTTTGAATTTAAAATTTTTTTATTTTTCAATTACCGTTGACATTTAATATTACCTAAAATATGAGTGTACAGTATGGTGGTTAGACATTTACATAACCATCGAAACGATTCCCCCAATGTCTAGTACCCACCTGACACCATACATAGTTATTACAATATTATAAGTCTTGATTTTTTAGGATCCAGAATAATAAGCTTTACACTGGTTTAACAAATATTTATTGAGACCCTGCCTTATGCCAGGCACTATTGAAAATAACACTATATTAACCCCCAAGGAACTTACAGTTTAATAAGAACATGGATTCTTAAACAGTTACACATAGAGAGCTCATATGCATACTATATTTTCTCTACAGTTTTTGATATGTGCTTTTTTATTGATGTGTTCCACCCGTTTGCTGTAATTTTAAATGTTCTTCAACATTTTGGCTGTTATGCAACCGAACTTTTACTATAGTTGAATTTAAGTTTATTGCATTATTTTTCTTCTTCCATCCTAGAACTCTGTGATGTTGTGGTTTCAACATGTTTGCCCAAATCTATTTCTCAGTTGTCACAAATGACCAGTTATTAAAATTTTTAATTCATTTAGCACTCAAATCTGCTTGTTTTCCTACAACTGTGTTATAGGTATGAACTTTGGAATTTTTCTCTAATTTTACATAGATGACTCCAGAGTTTATATTTTTGCATTCCTCCCTTATTTTAGAATATTAGCTCAAACATTTCCCATTTTTTTCTTTTCTGAAAACATTTTGAACTATTTCACACATGCCTTGTCATTAACATAGATGTATTTGTTCCATAGCCTTTTCCTTCTCTTCTCATAGGTAACAATCACATCCATACCCTTTAGTCCATCAATCAACCAATATTCATTAAATACCTGCTTTTTGTAAGACTCCATGGAGTCTTACATGGGCAAAAAAGTAGAAGACAAGGACCTTGTCTTCCAATTGATTACAATTTAGATGGAAAAACCATATGGGCATAACCATACTTCAAAGCCAAATGTAACAAATAACATAAAGGTGGTGCTGATAATAAAGACCACAAAATTCAGAGGAGGAAAAGAATGTTTTGTGACATTTTCAGCCTTTAAAAAATCTGCCCCCCCCGCCCCCGCATACTCTCATTTTTAAACCACACAGAACTCTAGGGGGGTCTAGAGCCTCTTGAGGACATCTTGTTCTAGACTAGGGCAGAGAGCAGAACAGAGGCTCTGAGGGTCAGATGGTTTGTGTCCAGGTTTCCCCAGCCTCTTAAGCAACTAGTATTGATCTGTTTCCTTATAATTAAGAGAAAATGATATTAATTAATCATTGATCTCTTTGAAATCTGCTTTTAGTATGTGGAAGGTCTCAGAGAACTCCTCCCCCTAAGGACAGGTATGCTCAGCGATATTGTGTATGCCTAAAACTTGTTTGTTTCAGGCAGTTTGGAGCATGTGAACATACCGTGAGCCTTGATGAGTTCCAGTATGTGGTATATTATGCAGAGCATTCAGAGCAAATACTCTCTCTCAGAGCGCTTAATCCGAACAATCGCTGCCATTCGTTCCTTCCCCCATGATAATGTAGAGGACCTCATCAGAGGGGTGAGTGTGCTG
Organism: Pteropus alecto; assembly: GCF_000325575.1. Lineage (NCBI taxonomy): Eukaryota > Metazoa > Chordata > Mammalia > Chiroptera > Pteropodidae > Pteropus > Pteropus alecto. The sequence continues at coordinate 1,873,841 of NW_006439717.1, forward strand.
TTACTGATGTGAGAGTCCTTGGGGAGGTGAAATGGGAAAGTTCCTGGGGAATCCTAATAGATTATTGATTTACAGCTTTGACTTGGCTCGAGATCATAGAGTTTTTATAATCTTCTTAAATGTATTAACTTGACCACCGAAATATATTTTCTCTATGTTTTGCTTCTCTTCCCTTCTCTTTTTCACTTTGAGCATGATACTTTTCTTTGGAAAATACGTTCTGGATAACCCCAGTCTCATGTTCTTTGTAAAATCTCTGTCTGGATATGGTGCATGTGGGATCCAGCAAGCTCAAAGTCTTCTATACATGTGGTACTAAGGGAGGAAGGAGATGAGCAAAGCAGAAGTGGTTTTCAAATTCTTGTGGTTAATAATGATTACATGCAGGGACATCACTTGCCCTCTGTCTTAACAACAGCTACCACTTCCAGTTCTGTAGAGAATATTATCAGCCCCTAAAATGCATGGTAATTTTTGACTTAAGAAAACACCTTAGTATCTGATATTTAACCACTGCTGTTCAGTGATTCTGTTATATGACCAATGTATCCTAGAAGGTCTTTGATACCATTTTCTGTATATTATTCCTTTTGAAGAGAAGTTACAGGGTGATTTTTTGATCACTAGAAAATACATCCAGATAGTTACTTCTGTACATTCTTTTCAACAACTTTAGAATCCTTATTGACAGCTTGGAATCCTGTAGCTGCTTCAGAGTTGTGTGACACAGCTGTGAGAAGAAAAAGTCATACAGTCTTAGCTTGTTCTCAGCAAAAGTGGTATCAGAAGGCTCAGTATTAGAAATTTTGTCACGGTCTAATTCTAGCTCTGCTGCTGAGTCATTCAGTGACTTTGGTCTGACTGTGGTATCGCCATCTCCTTTACTAGCAGGGGCTGGGTGGCAGAGAATACTGCTACTAAGAGGCTACTTTGACGATGTTTGTAAACAAAAAGATAACATTAAGGTGACCTTATTATTAGTGATGGTCATCTATGGAATGGCAAAAAGAACATGCCTGATTTCAATGTGACAGACTCACTTTCCTGACTTTCAGAGCATTGGTGGCCATAGAAAGCTTTTCCAGCTTTCCTGCCTGATGATAAGGTTCCCACTGCATTTACACATTAGGTTATCTCCTCAGCGATGTCCAAACGACCCTTCGGCATGCTACCTTGTGGAGAAACTTAATAACTTGATCTAAAGAATTGACAGTCCTTTTTATTCATCTTAAGTGTATTCGCTTGGTTTGGATATTAGCATCACAATGTTATTTAATTAATAGGAATAGAAACCGGGACCAGTAGTCTGTTTACAGTACAATCAGAGTTAGAAACTCTTTTCCCCTCAGGACTCAGTTCTGAGTGTCATCCTGTTCAATGAGCTGAGCACACTGATTGCAGTTTCCCTCTGCCCATAGGGAGCAGATGTGAACTGTACCCATGGCACACTGAAGCCCCTGCATTGCGCCTGCATGGTGTCAGATGCTGACTGTGTGGAGTTACTCCTGGAAAAAGGAGCCGAGGTAATGTTTTTAACACTGTCACATTAATGATTCATTCAAACTTGAACTTCACATTTTCTTAAAATTTCTTGTCTCTTTTCTCCTTTCTTCTCACTTTCTAGCTCATGGTAACATTGGTATAGCCAATATTAAAGCAGAATGTAATGGCAGGTATATAAAACATTAAGGATTTCATTGCCTTTCTTTCTGAAGTTGTCCATGGCTCCAGGAAGAGGGAATTTTATCTCCCCTTTCTCTCCTAGCCTTCCTTCTGGGGTTGTTTTTATATCCATTTAATCTTCTTATTGCTTGTTGGCTGTCCAGGAGCTGTAAGTACAGAGGTCCCTCAACTCTGATTAAATCTAAACCACTTGAGACCTGCTACCAGACGAGCACTTCTCATACCACTGTCACTGGGAGATAAAAACGTATCATCAGGCAATCCCTTCCTCAGGATTGGGCTCCTCATGCTATTTCTGCTAATTGTTCTCTGTTTTAGTATATCTTGTTTCTGTATTCCTCCTAATATGAGTATCATAACATAAATACCATAGATTAATTTACGTTGGCATTAGCAAGAAGCAGCATAGTACAATGAGTGATTAAAATAGACTCTGGACCCAGACTTCATGGATTTGAATTCCAGCTGTGTTACTTCCAGCTGCGACCTTGAACAAGTTACTTAACCTTTCTTTGCCTTAGTTTCCCCATAATGGTTATCTTCTTTATAAGGTTGTAAAGTGTTTAGAATACTGGCATGTAGTAATTGCTAAGCACTTGTTAAATATACTAGCAGTTTTGACTCTTGGTAAGCAAGATTGAATGTGCATATGCTGAGGTGCTAATTTGAATCAGACATGCCCAGAAGCTGGTGTGCAGGCCCCAAACACACTGGTCAGTAAGCCTAAGCGGCAGCCCCTAGCATCCTCATCTCCACACAGCCATGGTGTTCTCTCCTTGTCATTCATTATCTATGCCATAACTTTTGTGAGTGACCTTGAAATGAAAGCCAGTGAGTGATTAAGATCAGTGATGAAAAGTGAAAATATCTTGGGACGTGGGTAGGCGGGGAGACAATTTTTAGCTAAATAGAAGGTTGAACTTTGTTCAATATTTCAGTTTTTCTTTATTGCATTTTATGGGGCAAGATAATATATTATTTACAAACTTTGTAGCCTTCAGAAATCATAGGTGATACTGGTTTTTAGCAAGCCAGCTGCTTTTCCAGCATGGGGAGATGTGTGTTCTTTCCTCCACATGCTTTCATCCAGGTTCTTTTATAGACTCCACAGCATATTTTTGCAAGAGGTTGGCTTGGATTAACAATTTGAGCTTAAAGAACACAGTACAGCTACAGGGGCAGAACTTTGTTTGGCCACATTATATTTCAGTCTGGTTGTCCTTAGGCACTGGATAGAGAGAGTTAGGATAAGTAAAATAATCCAAAACCTTTATTTAAGCCACTTTCCAAGTCTTTCAGAGTAGTTACAAGGACTTAGACTTCATCTTCTTTTTCTTTAGCCCCTACTCTATAGTAGAGGTTCTAGTGAATAGTAAATAAGAACATAGCAGCAAACACCTAAATGATAGCCAGCCAATCAATGCACATAATAGCATTGATTGTTTTGGGACAGTTCTTTTCCTATTTGTTCCTAAGGCTCCTGTCATAGATCCACCTTGATCACCAAGGCCCCCTGGGAAATGCTGATTGACCTTCTTGTTCAGAACATTACATAGCAAAGGTAGCGGATAAACACATGCAAGCTACTTTGCCTGTCCTCTCAGTAGTCTATCTACTGTAATATAGTTCCTCCCTCTCTACAGGTGAATGCCCTGGATGGTTATAACCGAACAGCCCTCCACTATGCAGCTGAGAAGGATGAGGCTTGTGTGGAGGTCCTGTTGGAGTATGGTGCAAACCCCAATGCACTGGATGGCAACCGAGACACCCCACTTCACTGGGCAGCCTTTAAGAACAATGCTGAATGCGTGCGGGCCCTGCTAGAGAGTGGGGCCTCTGTCAATGCCCTGGATTACAACAATGATACCCCACTCAGCTGGGCTGCCATGAAAGGGAATCTTGAGAGCGTTAGCATCCTTCTTGATTATGGTGCAGAGGTCAGAGTAATCAACCTAAAAGGCCAGACACCAATCTCCCGTCTGGTGGCTCTGCTGGTCAGGGGACTTGGAACTGAGAAAGAGGACTCTTGCTTTGAGCTCCTCCATCGAGCTGTTGGACACTTTGAATTAAGGAAAAATGGCACCATGCCACGAGAAGTGGCCAGAGACCAGCAGCTATGTGAAAAACTGACTATTCTGTGCTCAGCCCCAGGAACTCTAAAAACACTCTCTCGCTATGCTGTGCGACGTAGCCTGGGACTCCAGTATCTGCCAGATGCAGTGAAGGGCCTTCCACTGCCAGCTTCTCTGAAGGAATATCTGTTACTTGTAGAATAGTCTGCAGGAGACATTTGCACCATCATGCAGGCGACTCTGGGTGAGGTTTTCCCCTGCAGTTCTTTGTCTTGGAAAACAGGAAAAGCAGTCGTTCCTGTTGTGTGGTTTATATTTTGAGGCAACATGTCACAACAGTAACCTCCACACCACCCCTATCCCCAAACCAAGTAACCAAACAAAAAAAATCTCTCACTTTTGTCGTGTTTACTGCTTACTTGGCTCTTTACGTAGCAACCTGCAAAGAGGTCTCCCCTACCCTCTGCTTTAGAGAAAAAGTCAACAGTGCAACTAAATATCTCTCGGAAGATGTAAAGTACTTAAAGAATGTGTGTTTGGTTTTCCTTTGGGGACATAACGTTTTGGAAGAATCTCTCTAGAAGCCTTTCAATTATCTGTGAAAAAGTTTAAGAAAATTCCAGCTAACATTGTGGCTCCACAATGAAAATACTACAACCTCAAATAGTGTGCAGACTGAGAAGTGGGCTGGATAGTATCTCTAGAGTGCCATGTCATGGGGCATTCAGAAGGGACTGGCCCCCTTTCTCACCATCAGAGGAAAGAGCAGTTTTTCCTCTTTTCCATGGTTGTGCCCAAGGGTTACAATCGTTGAGCAATGTTATTTCAGAAAGATTGTCTCACTGCTTTCTACATGGTAGAAGAGACAGCAGGTTCCAGCAGTCCCAAGAACTTTTCTTTTACTGCAGTTCTTTCTCTTCCTGAAAGCCAAAGCTTGCTCCAAAGGCTTAGCAGGCATTTTCTGCACCACAGAGGAAGGTGTTTGCTCTAGTAGGGGAGGAGCTGGGCTGCCTTTTCCCATGGGTCTTCCTCATTCCCTGTACGAAGCTCACTCGGCTAGGAGTCCAGAGTTATTTTTCTTTCAGTTGTTTTGAAAACTTTGCTTTTTCCTGATCTATACGAGACATTGGTGGGGGCAGGCAGAGTTGGGGAGTGAGGGAAGAGAATTATAAGAGCTTCTTTTGAGATGGCCTACCTACCCCTAAATAATCTGTTTTAGTGAACAATACTTAGTCAACAATACTCTTCCTTTTCATATTCCTAAACTAGATGAAGTTGTTACTGATCTTAGATGACTGGTATGCAAATCTGAAAAAACTTATTAAAAAAAAAACAATTGCAAACTACGAATAAAAATGAACAGAATCTGCTGACACAGCTAATTTTAAAAGGTACGTCTGCTTTTGCCCTTTTGCCATTGGTGTTTATTGTGCACTTCAAAAAAAGTAATAAACAGTTTTAAAAGCAAGTTTGGCAATTTCTACTGTTCCTACTTTTTCCCACATCATTTAATCACCCTGAGCCCCAATGTCCTCATCTCTAAGATGGGGCTGTCACTTCAAATCAGGCTGATTTGAAGATTCAGTACATGGACTTGGATTTATCGGGGGGTGAGCTGACCATGATCAGACAATCTGTTCCCCTTACTCCAAAGATGTTTAGACAGGAGCTTCTCCAGACCGCTTCCAGCTGATGTGTTTGATATTTATTATTAATTCCTGTACAAAGAGCATTTGGCTGCTTTAATTCTAGGCTCTGACAAGTCTTTTCAGTCACTACTTAGAACTGTTTGTAGGGTATAGTAGTAATACTTTGGATAGCCAGCAAAAGTTACTTTGTTAAGTTACTACCCCTTGTTACTTTGAACCTCCTTCCTGCTTCATCAAGCAAGTGAGGAAACTGCGTTGGGAGGTATATATATGCCTGTGCTAAGAGCCAGGATCTGGTTTTTGGAGGCTAACCTTAAATGTAGCATGGACAGGGACAAGCTGAGATAGAAGCCATGTATAATCTGTAGTCCCAGTCCTGAAGACCAACTGTATTACATGGGCACTTGGCTAATGAGGAGGAAGAAGCTGTTATGGAACAGAAAACAAATTATACTGAATAAGAACTGACATCTTTCTAAAGCAGCATTTCAACCAACCCACCAAACCAGGTCCAAGACTGGGTGTCTCAGGCTTTCAAAATGTACATGTCTCCCCCAAAATGGAGTCTGACTTTCATTCAGGAAGGAGTACAGGGGCAAACTTAGGAAGGAAGAACCCTGGGTTGTCAGTGAAGGAGTAGAGATCATGGAATGGCTGGAGAAAAGCAACTCTGGTAATACGTTCACGATCAAGAGGTGGAACACAACTTTAGCTTAAAGGAGACTGGAACATTATACTGACTGCAGAGCATGTAGGAGCGACTACTGAAGGATGAGGGTGAGGACCAGTATTCTAGGACCCTGTGTACAGAGACGAGATGCTGCAGAAGTCCATGGGGTGATCACACGGGCTGCATTTTCCCAGGTGTTCTATTTGGGTAGTCTGGAGCTCGGGGCTGATAATACTACTTTCTGCTTGTGCACATGATAACAGGAGAACCAAAAGCACAGTGACCAGTTGGCATTTATTAGTATAGTTATTGTTTGTCACTGTAGTAAAGTAGTAGAGGAACCAAGACTTTGTTATCACAAACAAATAAATAAAGCTTATTTTTAGGAAAATTCTAACCGAGTAACTGAAATCCAGCAGTAGCAGTAGAGGAGCCCAGTCTTGTATGATGGATGAAGCTGAGACAGAAGCCATGATAAATTCTACCTAAACGGAGCTTCTACTCACTGCCCCCGAGCCAGATCTGATCATGGCTGCAGTTACAGAGTAAAAGGAAACCTAATGAAAAATGAGCTACAACACTTGAGAATACATGGACTTGGATCTATTGGGTGAGCTGACCATGATCAGACAATCCATTTCTCTCACTCTAAAGATGTTTAGACAGGAGCTTCTCCAGACCGCTTCCGGCTGATGTGCTCCAGGTGAGCGTGCTCTGAGGTGTCCAAGTCAATCTCATACTTGGCTAGGATCTTGAGGATGGGCCTCAGCTTCAGCCACCACTGTTCCTTGGGGATGCGGTGCCTACAAAGGAATGAGGTAAATGATGATGTAGTTCAGCACCGCAATCAGCTTCTATCAAAGGCTTATGGGAAGCAGCCGAGCAAAAGAGGCTGGACTGAGGGCACGGGCATCAGATCTGAATTAGGTACAACTACAGGTGTTACTCCTAAGAGAAAAAGATTGAAGGCAGTGAGCAGGTTGGGAAAACCAGATTTTGAAACTACCAGGGAGGGAACCACTCCAGGAACTAGATGTACTCACTCAAAATCTGTCTGGTCCTTCAGTTCAGTCACTGGTTGAAATACCAGAGCCCTCTTACGCATGCCCAGAACACAGCCCGAATCTGGGGTATTGGCAAAGATCCGCCCTGCAAGAAGGGATGGTCAGTCAACTTCTTTACTGGGGAAACTGGGGAAACAGCCTCTATGGAGGGGGCTCACCCTCTCACCCTACCTACCGTTACGGTAACTCTCTTTGATTTTCCCGGTCATCCAGGTCATGGCCTTGGCACCCATCTTAGTGGCAAAATTCCTGTCAAATGGAGTTGGGCTCCCACCCTTGAAAAAGAGTTATAAACATTACAGAGGGAAGGATTCTAATGAAGTAACAGAGATATCTGAATATACAGAGAAAAAGGGAAGAATAGGCCCCAGGTTTATAGGCAGAAACAGGAATCCAGAAATCTAAAGGAAATCCTTAAACAGTTCTGGGAACCAGGGTGAGCTGGCCCGGCATATTTGGCCATTTGTCAGGAATAAGGGTTACTAATTAAAAAGGATGACTCGTCTCACAATGGCCTCTTCTAGCTCCATAGCTCCTGTTCATTTACTTCTAGTCTTATTGGCCACTTGGTCACTTCTCTACCCCTCTTCAGCCTAGCAGCTTTTGTCGGTCACCATTATCTATGATATCGAAACAATCCTTGTTGTCCAGTCTAGAATGCCCTTGGTAGCACCTCAGAATAATATAAAACATGTAGATTTTCTCTGAACTAAAAGAAAGCAGGTGGGAAAGTGAGGAGGAGAAACAGGAAATAGGTCTTCATGCTTTAAAACAATAGTACCCCATTCCTCCAGGGGCTGATAAGGCCTTACAAACTGAGATGCTGGCTAGAGAAAAGTGAAAGTCAATGGTTAAGCAGCATCAGCTGGGGACGTTTGGTATGGGGGAGGCCTCAGACCACTAGTACCATCTGTGAGTGAGGCCCACCTTGGGTGGGGATTTCATGTGTGTGGTAGAAAGGAATTCCTTTTCTCTTGAAACCCAGTTAGTGGAGATGGAGCCCAACAGCAGTGAGGTGCCTGTATTCTCTCCACGGCTTCCTTATAAAATGGTGTGGTGGGAAGAGCAATGGCCTGGGCTCATTCTGGCTCTTCCCAAGCTTGGTGAATGGCCCTGACAAAACTCTCTCTCCTTTCTGGGACTCATTTTCTTTATCTCAATTAGTGGTTCTCAAATGGAGACAATTTTGCCCTTCAGGGGACATTTGGCAATGAGTTGTTACAACTTGGGATGGAGGTACTACTATCATCTCATGGGCAGAGTCCAGGGATGCTGCTGAACATCCTACAATGCACAGAAGAGCCACCCGCAACAAGAATTATCTGGCCCCAAATGGCTATAGAGTCAAGGTGAGAAACCCTGCCCTAAATGAAGAGGATGGGCCATACAACCTGTAAGGCCATTTCCAAGGTAAAGATGTTTTGATTCTCTGACTATAAAAGACTGCAGGTTCATGCTCTATGGCAGCATTGACAGCCCCCAGCAGACCAAAAGCCAGCGGGAGCCTCGATGGCTGTCAGGGCTTATTGCTGTCTGGAGAGTGTGACTGGGGTGTCTTCCCAACCTGCTGCATGTGGCCAAGCACATTCTTCCTGCTGTCAAAGATGCCCTTCCCCTCCTCAGAGTACAGGTTGAAAATGAAGTCAGTGGTATAGTTCTCATTACTCTTCTCATTCCTGCCAGGTAGAGACCAACAACTTGTTACTTTGGTTGTCTCCCCATCCCTCCACCCCCTCTGTCGTTACAGGCTCTGTCCTGCCCTTTTCTATCCCCTCCCGTGGTTCAGGTTCTCTCCCTGTGTATCTAGGTTCCTCACAATGTCCCAACCACAGATCCATTCCGTGGGCTAGGGTCAAAGCCCGACTACTTTCTCTCCTCGCTTAGGAACAAACTATGGATGACGTACCTTAACACCAAGCCCCTTTTCACAGTTGTTTTCATCTTTTGCACCAGATGTTCAACATTCGCCTGAAAATGAAACAGGAAATCCTAAGCCTGGCTGGGCGTGGATAAGGTCAGGCAAGTGCAGAGACCTCTTCTTCCCCACCAGGCCTCTCCAGGAGGGAGAGGGACACGGAAGAGAGCTGTTTATATACTCTTGGGCCTGAACTGTGTCTGATCCCTTTACACAGTTCAGTGCAGACTGAAATTTAAACGAAGACTCCAAATGAGATAGACATGTAAGAGGGAGAGCTGGAGACGGCCATGGTGATTGTCGGTTTTCAGCTCCCTTCCGCCCCCTCCTAGATTCCCTCTCCAGGGGTTTCTGGTTCCCTTTCCCTCAGAGGGGTGCCTCTGCTCTCAACAGACGTCATTAAATGCATGTACCTGGGAGGAACCAGTCACTTCACTTGGGCTCGAGTTGGGGGTGGGGGAGAAGAGTCCCGCCCTCCACTCCTGGCAGGGCTGGCTGGACCCTTGGGGTGGGGCGCCCCCTCAGCCTGCCATCCCTCCACCATGTGACTTTTTTCCTCCAGTGAACTAGAATCTTGGAAAATAAGGATGACATGGTCCCTCTGTGAAGCAGGAGTCAGAGTCCCACCCTGGAGGTAAAAGCGTATCCCCCTCAAAAATGGGAATGAGAAGAGTCCATTTTGGTAGTGAGGGAAACCGGGAGGGGTGGCGTGATGTAGTAGAAAGATGACAAACTTCCTCAGTCAGTTAAACCACCTATTCCCTCACGAGTTTAGAAAAGTTTTTAACCTCTTTAAACCTTCCTCATCTGTGATATGAAGATAATCTCTCCCGTGCATGTGTGTTGTGAAGATAAAATGAAAAACACACATAAAGGGCTGAGCAACACATGCCACCCTTCAAAATGAATGCTCCAACATCAGGTGTTGTGGTCATGTGTGCAAGGTGACACCGGAGAATGACTGCTCGGTGCTCTTTCTAGTCTCCTCACAGGAACTTCACAGACCAATCAGCTCTGTCCTCATCTTGAGTTCTCACTGCGCAGGTCACTGCAGGGACAGTGGGGACAAGCTGGGGCACGGGAGAGCTACCCAGTAGGCTCTGGATGGCCGTCTACCTGCAGGTCTCGAATGGTGAAGGGCTCCTCAAAAATGTAGGCAGCATCGGCCCCAGCCGCCAGTCCTGCCATGGTGGCCAGGTAGCCACAGTAGCCACCCATAGTTTCAATGATAAACACCCGACGCTTGGTGCCTGCTGCCGACTGCTTGATGCGGTCACAGGTCTGCAAAGGCAATGGGGTCACAGAAAGACAGGGTCAGGGATCTGATTCTTGTCATTTCTGTGGCCCTTATCATAATCCATCTCTGGAACTATCTCCTCCCCCAGGCCATCGGGGCCCCTACACCTCATCACGTCCCTGCCTTCAGGGATGGCAAGCACAACTGCCGAGCACACTGAGGAATTTCTCTCCTGGGAAGGAAGGGTTCCCACCTTTTCTGTTACTCGGAGGAGGGATATTAGGCTGCATGACCTCGGAAAGGAAAAAACACTTGGTATGCAGAGTCCTGGTGCAATTCTAGGTTAGAGGACTCACAAGGTAAGGAGAATAAACATCACATGTATGGTTAAATTAAGTCTATGCAAATGCCTGGACTTGAAGAAAAGCATTTTTCAAGCATTGCCGTTCGGTTGGTACAAAAAAATACAGCTCACTTTCTAAGACCAGACTCAGTCCAGGGCACATAATCTCGGCCAGAGGCGGGGGCGGGAGTGGTGGGCTCTCACCGTGCAGATCGTGTTGAGTGCTGTGTCAGCCCCCACACTGAAGTCTGAGCCAGGGACATTGTTGGAGACCGTAGCGGGAATGACCACAAACGGGATACAGAGCTCATCAAACTGCTTCCTGCCCTCCATCAGTTCCAGGCCCCCTGTGTAAGCCTGAGAAAAAGGAAGCAGCAGGGGCAGGAATGAGGCGGGACAGGGACAGGTGGGAGGGAGAGAGGAGGAAACGGCAGGCACTCACCTCAAAGCCCCCAATGATGACAAGGCCTTGAATGTTAAACTTAGTGATGTTGGCACTGATCTGTTCTAGGTTCTTCTTGGGTAGAGTCCTAGATGATGGGGGTGGGGGTGGGGTGGTAGTAACGAAATTTGGGGAGGAGACAGCACAATTGAGGGAGAGAAAAGTTAGCGTTAGAGGACACATAATTTCCTGACTTCTGCCCTTTTCCCTACCCCGCCTCTCACTCCTATCCAAGGACACACACTGGGCTCTAAATTGCCAGAGCTGCCAAAAGATATTGCATGGGTATGTCTGCCCTCCCAGAAGCAACTGCGAGCTTGGGGGTAGAGGATCCAGATGACAGCAATGGCCCAAGCAGACCCTGACCTAATGAACTGATGCTCACATCCCAAGGGACACCTTTAAGGGGTGACTAGGAAGAGGAGCTCCTATAATGCCACTTGCCTTTTAGTCCCAAGTTTAGAACCACCTTGGCCAATCCAGCCCCCAACATAGCTCCAGCCAGCTTCCTCGATCTGCAGAAAAGGGTCACGCAGGACTGTGCTGAGGACTGAGACCACCCGAGTTCCGACCCCACCCCGACACCCATCTGGTTGGAAGAGGAACGCCAGGGATAAATTCTTCCCCACCTCAATGTACTTCTTCCACCCTTATTGCTCGTTCACAAATAGTGAGCACCTGCTTGTGTCAGGCACTGTGCTGAGCTTTGGGATAGAGAATTAAATAAGACATGTTGCTTACAAAGGGTTTATTTCAGTGGCCGCTGCCTATTCCTATTGCCCTAAAATTAAACATCTACTTCTGGACAGGGGAAGGAAAGAGAACAGACAGGTCACCCCTGCTACACTTACCCCCCATGACTACTCCCTGGCCCCAGAGGGTCACCCTTTCCTTTCAGCCCCATACCTGACCCTTGGCCAGGCCCTCGAAGCCATCATGCACAACCAGGACGCGGTTGCCCTGGATGAGGCCGATTCTCACAGTGGAGCGGACGGCAGCATTCATGCCTGCAGCCGGGGCCCCCACATTCATCACGGCCACTGTGTGCAAGCCGGTCTGTGGAGAAGGATGAGAAGAGGAAGCGAAAGAGGGGGACATGGTCAGTGAGGAATAAGAGACCTTCCAGAGTAGCATTTCTCAAAGTGTGATCCTTGGACCACCTGCATCAGAATCCACTTAGGGAGCTTACTAAACCTGCATCTTCCCGGCCCCTACCCCAGATCTAAGTCCCCTCTGGGGTGGGACTTGGGGATCTGCAAAAGCAACCCAGATAATTCAGACACACACTAAATATTGAGAACCACTCCTCCAATGGAAGAGGTGGCTTAAATACACTTAGATGTGATTATTCTCAGATTTGTCCAGAGGAAATACATAAGCTCTCTTTCCCATTCCTTGCATGTTATCTTGTCAGCCCTCTATTGGACATGGGTCTTGGGTTATCGATATCCAGGGCACACTGAGAACACAGGGCTGGTACCTGGGGTGGCTAAGAGAAAATTATCTTAGTAAGGTCAGGGACTTAGCACTGAAGGTGATGGAGGGGCAAAGAAGTTGGCAAGGCTGTAGGTAGTAGGAACTGGGAGAAGTATTTCATAAAGAGAGACTGGGGGTGGGGGAGTGTGAAGTGGGAAGAGCGATTTGCCCGTACCTTAGATACTGGAGGCCTGACATGAGCCAGAAGCTTGTATACCTCCCAGTTGTTCATGAAGCTCCTGTAAAAAGTACGAAGAGAGAGATAGGTGTCTTCAGGCCAGTCCCCAGGGCTGCAGCCTCAGATCTGGTCTGAGGTTTTGCTCCCATGTGAAGTTCTACCAGGCAATCTGATAAGGACATAACTGTGACAGAGCAGGGATTGGGCGGGGTATGCAAAGGGGCCACTAATTCATCAAACACTCCTGAACACTCTTCTTCCAGGCTCAGCACAAGACACTGCCACTTGCCCAGAGAAACTTATAATCTAGCGGGGGTCCACAGAGAGAAATAACAAATTATAAAAGGCCAATCTCAGGGAGGGTATTCTTGGGATGAACTGAGGCTCCTGGTCATCTCACAACTAATTCTCTTGGGGAAGGAACTATTACACAGACAATAAGAAGAGAAAGGGGCAGAAGCTCATATTTTGGGTCTGACGCTATGTTGATTTTTGGTTTCATTTCAGCATCTCATTTCTGTAGCTAGTATGCTTCCGGTCATTTCCTCACCGGCCTCTCAACTTCATGGCTTCATCAAATTTCTTTTCATTCATGGCCTTGGTCACTTCTTTGGTCTGAGGGAGGAGCACAGCAACAGTCATGACTCCAAGACAGGTTCTGCACAGCTGGGTTTCCATCCCACAGTGTGACTGCCCATCTTTGGGCTTGTGACTACATCCTGCCCACCCTGCACCCCACCTTTTCTATGCCCCCTACTGTTCACAGAAGTATCTTTGTTGTTCCTTAATTTTCTGAGTAATGAGCAGCAAAATAGCAGGGCTGATTCAACGCTGTATTTATTAGACTATGGGCAGAGTCAAGGAGTGCTCACAGATAAAATAGCATCTTCTTCCATTCCACACCCAGGCCCCAGCCTCAGAGTAGCCTCTAAACTAGTGAGTGAATGAAGAAGATCCTGCAGACAACCAGGTCAGGGAGAAAGGCTGATCCCTGCCATGTGCTTCCCAGCTACTGATTTCTGCTCTGTGAGCCAGTGCTTTAGCTCTGAGGCTTTTGGAGATACAGTTATAAGGAAGGCTGGAGCCTGTCTGGGTGGTAAGTCATTGAGACTCCTGAGTCTCTGAGAAGTAGGCCGGGAGGTGGGGAGCCAACCCTGAGCATTCGGGCCAGACACCTTAGCTCCCAGCCACAATGTTCACTTGGTGGTATCGGAGTAATTCCTTTATAATAAGAGCCACATTTCCTGAGCACAGTTTCCAGGCATTGCATCAGACCCTTTACATGTCTTCTCTCCAATCCTTGTAACGACCCTCAAGATGAGTATTAGCACTTCACGCTGGTTCAAGGAACCATGTTTAGGGTAGAAGTAAGAGAAAGACATAAGCTACCCACCCAGACCATAATAATACTCCCCGGCTTTTAATAAAGTTTGGAGAGAGATTGCATTTCTCTTCCAATAAAGACTTGACGAAAGGGTTTGAGGTTAGTTACTATGAGATAACGAGTCTTGTTACTAGGTAGGATATAGAGTCTCCCATCTCTTTAGGAATATTTCACAGATGAAGAAATGGAGGCTTAGTGAGAGAAGCGACAGCCACTACACAAAGCCCGCTGCGTTCCTTCCCCATTGCCCCTGACTCCGCTGTGCTGCCTTTCCTTCGGCTCCCGTCCCAGCAGCCCTGGAAACAGGGCTCTTTCTCCATAAGCTCCAGCGGAGAGACAGGGGCTTGGAGCTGTTAGGAAGGGGCGCTGGGGACAGTACTCACCACCTGGACACACTCCATGAGCGGCAGGCGCACAGCCTGGTTGCCAGACAGGCTCACCACACAGGCGGGGGTGTCTGGCGTCCCCTCCAAAAGTGCCATCACTGCTTCCACACCCATCCGGCTGCCCTGCAGAAACCCAGGGAGCAAAGACAGTCTGGCTCAGGCCTCCCTGTCTAGGCTCGGCCTAGGCACCCGAAGCTCTTTCCCACTCACAGGGTTGAGTTCTATGTTTAAGGACTGTAGCCAGGGACTTACTGGGCTTTACCTCCCTACCCAGATTTCACCTAAAACTCCATGACTCTTCATCTTCTTGCCATCAGAACCACAAGGATTGTGCCCAATTCCAGAGAAACATGTCCACTATAGTGGTCAAGGGGATCAATGAGACTTAATATTCCCTTCTTATTGATCAAACAAGGAAGGATATTGCCTCTCTCTTCCAATGGAAGTAGGATAAAAGGGTTCACACTGAGTGTCGGAGGTTCGTTCTTATTAACGTTACTAATGCTCACAGCTCTAAGATATTAGACCTCACAACTGGGGGAGCGTATCATTTCTCATCATTATTTGCAACAGAAGAGAACTCGAGTGTATGGGAATGGGTCAAGGGCCACCGCAGTCCAGGGGCTGGTGGCAGGGCAACATGACCAGTGGTTTAAGCCCCTGCAATGGAGAAGTGCAATCCCGCAGGGGAAGGACAGCAAGTTGTGGGTTCTAAGGCAGGAAGGCCACAGAGCCCCATGACTTACCAGGATTCGGTCAAAGGCCGATGGTGTCCCACCCCGCTGCACGTGCCCCAAGACTGTGACCCGGGTGTCATATCCCAGACGCTTTACCACCAGCTGAAGAGACCGAGAGAGGGACAGAGGAAGGGGTATACAAAGTCAAAGAGAGAAAACAGAGATGCAGATAAACTATGGACGACTTAGGCTCTTATCTTGTATTGATTCCTGGGCGGAAGGAAACCAGGGGCCAGGGAACCTGGAGAGAGATGTGCAGAAGGACGAAGGGAGCCTCAGAAATCACTAGGGAATGGGGCTGAGGGTGGGTAATATATCCAAGACCTCCTTGGCCTCATTCATACTAACGTTCTTGATATCTTCCGAGGTAATTGGTTTCCCATCCTTGTCAATCGCACCCTCCGCCACAATGATGATGTTGAGACGGGAACCACGGGTCCTTGTCTGGTCAATCACAAAGAGATAAATGGTCAGTAGAATGAAATTGATGGATGGAAAATGGATCATCAGTGGAACAGGGTGAGGGATTTTTTATTTTTAAGGACAAAAAAAAGTGCCAGTACCTCGCTGAGCCGGCGACAAAGGTGGTCCTCCCAGTCATCATCTGGTGGACATTCGGGAATAAAAACCCAGTCCGCGCCACAGGAGAGAGAGGTGACAAGGGCCAAGTATCTAAGGTGAAAGCCAGAAGCATTACACTAGGAGCTATACTCCACAAATAGTCTTACCCGTACCCAACAAGTTTGCAGGTCCCGACAGTTGATGAAAAAATCGAGGATCCTCCATTTAATTCTTGAGTAAAGGTAAGAGCACCCTTGATTCAGCTTCTCGATGAGATTCTGCCCCTGAAGAGAGCACCTTCTATTCATGCTCACCTGCCACAGTGGCTTCCAATCTCAGAGCACTGTTTGTTCTTTCACACTCCCGTACACACATGCACATGGAAGTATGTATGGGAGGTAGAGTGGAGACAGGGAAAGGGGCACACCAGGAGGAGTATGTACACCTCCAGATCTGCTACCGCTGGAAGACCTCTCTGGACTCCCCAGGGAAGAGGAAAGGGCTATTGCTGGGTCCACAGGATAAATGAGTCAAGAGGGAGAATCTTACCCACAGTGCCGGCCCATCACTTCCAGCACAAATGTCCTCTGGTGGCTGCAAGAGACAGACACTATATAGCCCAAGTGTTCTCATGGCCAGGATCAAGCTGCCACCCACATTTAGACCAAGCAATCGCCCTGGAAGATGTATATATGCTGTTAGTCTTCCCAGCAGTTTTCCTGAGAGAACAGGAAGATCTGGAGAAAACGTTTTAGCCACAAGGTGCCCTTCCTAGGCCTGAGAAAACATAGCAGTAAAAGGTTTCAGTTCTGAGGCTCTGTTCCAGGAAGGGAGGGGGCCCAGGAAAGGCAGGAGGGAAAGGAAAAAGAAGTGAAGAAGAGAGGACCCAACTAACCTGGAATCCTCTAGGAGTCCCCTGGGGTAAACTGTTACCCTTTCACCCTCCTGTTCTCCCACACTGCCTCCAAGTCCCCTAACCTCTGAGCGGTGGTGGTAATGGCCTCTACAACTTCTATGATATGGTTGGAAAGAGT
>NW_006439717.1:1890698-1942807 GCF_000325575.1 Pteropus alecto
TAGTCTGGACACCAATCATTTGGGAGACCCCACAGGTATTAGAGACCTCAGAGCTACGTGTTTGGACTAGACAGTGGGCTAGACAGTGGCAAGAGGTAAATCTTGCCGCATTTAGAGAGCAGTGGAATTTCAGTGCTCTAGGGATAATTCCTAGTTAAGAATGTGTTCTAGCCTCAGAAAACTAGTAATTATAGTCACCATAACTCAAACACTTTAATCTTCTCTACCCCTAGCCCTTTAGCCTGTCCCAGTTGCCACCCTCCTGAAGCTGGCTCCCTCCAACCCCCTACCTCTGAGCAGTAGTAGTGATGGCATCTACAATCTCAATGATCCGATGCAGGGCAGAGTCAGTGCCGATGGTCATATCAGTGCCACAAAAGTCATTGTCAATTGAGCCAACCAGGCCCACGATGTTCAGGTAGCTGGACTTCTTAGCCTCCTCAGCTGTGATCTTACCTGACAAAGGGAAGCAAACCAAGAGCCCCTGGGTGAAATGCCTGACATGCCTAAGGAGCCGATGACCTGAGAGAGAAGGAACTGTAGCCAAGGGGAATTGTAAACAATGGCAGAAAAAGGAGGGCAAAGACTGCCTATTTGTGTCTGGGTAACAATTTTCTCCAGTGGCAGGTAAGGGGGTGTATGTGTGCAGGCACACAAACACTGATGAAAACAATGTCTCACCCGCTTTCTGGAGGTCATTCAACAAGTCACCCCACTCGGAGCGGAAGGTGTCAGCCCCAGTGAGGCTGCCATCGCCCCCGATGACACACAGATTGGTGATCCCAAGCTTCACAAGGTTGTAGGCAGCTCGGACTCGTCCCTCTCGTTCCCGAAAGTCCTTGCACCGGGCACTTCCAATCACTGTGCCTCCCTTTGAGGAAGAGGTAGAAGTCAGCTCACCAGATGACACAGCCAAATTTGGGCTCGACATGTTAAGATTTCCCCTATTCTAACACTACGATGGGCTGACATAACCATTAATGTGGATCCCTAGGAAGTTCCCTAATATCTTTAGGAGTCATTTGTCTCTTCTAAAGAAAAGTGAAATGGCGTTGGCTGGGATGTCACGGCATCATTCCTATATTCTGCTAGGCCTCTTGGAAGGCTGCTAAGATCAACCCATTTCCTTGAAGGCTTTGTCAACAAGTGATTTTCCTCAAAGAGAACAAGGGCATCCATACCTGCCTCTTGGCCTCTGATATAATCTCCATCTTTCACACCTTTTTACAACCGTAAGAAGTAGCAGGGACTTTAGATTTTGGAAATTCTCCCTACTGGCCCAACAATACTGAATTGTGTCCATGTGCTTGGTGAAATATATTTCTCTCTCCAGCACACTGTGATTTCTAACTGTAACCAGGCACTGCCAATCTTTCCTCTTGCTCCTTGGGATCTATGGTGCTAGTGGAAAGAGCCACAAAACCCAGGTGTTCACAGGAAAAATAGCTCTGGGTACAGATACTCCAAGAGAAGAAAATATACTTAGGATTTTCAACAATCATATATGCTCCTGATATCCAGGGCTTTGGGGGTACTAATGGAGAATTCTGGCTCATTCTCAGACTACTTTATGGCAGTATGAACATCTGTATAGAACTTTCATTAAGCGCTGCACATTAAATTTCTGCCCATGGAGTTGTAGGGGACTGAGGTAAAGAATGGGGATACAAATGTAACTTGTAGACTCTTCAGAAAATCAGAAAATGGCTATATCATGACTTAGAGAAAGTAGCAAAAAGGGTTGTGGATATGATCAGGATATTCTCGGGTTCTTCTTTTGGGAACTCTGAAAGGCTCTGTGGGTTCTTTCCTTCCTTAAATGGCCTGGCTTCAGGTCATCTCATCACCATCACATGAGGACTGGCAGATTTTAGCTCTACTTCTGGCTCTGGCTCCAGTCCTCTGGTATGGTTATTTTCAGGGCCAGACCTTCCCCGTGACTCCAGAGAAGGACATGCTTATGTGCCAGTTCTCCAAGTCTTGTCCATGACCTTTATATAAAGAGCAAACCGTCCTGTGATCACATCCCCTCTCCTTATCCTGCTCCAAGAAACCAGGCGATATTTGCAAATGCAAAGAGTAAAGGGCAAATATATCCCCTGACCTGTCACTGAATCCCTTCCCATCAAACATGGCAAGGAATCTGGGAAACCACAAGCCCAAACCAGAATGGGGTGACACATGAGAACAGCACAAACACAGGACAGGAGTCCTCTGGAACATACCAGCTGAAGCATCATTGAAACGCTCTCCCAGGTGGCTTCCCTGATGTGCTCTCCACCATCCACCAGGCCTTGATAACCCTGTGGGGCACATTATACCCATTCAGCCTCTGTTAGGTTTCCCCCTTAACTTCCAGGATTAAGACAGGATCCCGGGCAAGAGGTTCTCTGATAATCAAGTCACTTCCTCCTCTGATAATCAAGTAACTTTTAGGGAAGTTACTGATTCCTGGATGCTACCACATTTAACACAGTCCAGGGAAGGCAATCTTAACTTTTTCAATACCTTCTTTTAGTTTCTCCCATTCTTTCCTAAATCTTAATCTTAATTCCTCTTGTTCTTAGCTCATCCCATTTCCTCCAATGCACTTCCCAGTAGAACTATATAACAGAAGGTTTTGGTAACAACAGAGGAAAAGAGATGGAGATCCTGGAGGGAGCCAGGGAGGGAGGGAGGAGGGAGAGGAATGCAACTTGAAAAGACAAGAGACTAAAAAAATTGAGAGCAGAAAGGCAAACAGACCTTAAGGAAAGATGAGTGGACAAAGAATGAGAAGGAATGGAAAGAAGGAAACCAAAGAGGAGTTAGAACCTCAGAAAGTTAGGCAAACTCCAGAAACCTAATGAGACTCTTCATTCCTAAGGCTCTATCTCCAGATTATACTCAATTTGCTGTGAAATACTAATTCATTTTAGCTTCTCTCTCTGTTTTAGGGAAGGTGGAAGGAACACAGTCACTTTTTCCTTTAAATTGAACAGGCAACATGAGGACCTAGTGTGTCGATCCCCGGGTACCACCATCATTACTGGAGCCAAGAGCAGGGAGGAGTGACTCAGGTAGGTAGGTAGATAGGGAGCCAAGGCAAATCAGACATAACAATGTAACTGGGAAGTAAGGAAAGAGAAAGGAGAGGGGAGAGGGAAGGAACAGGTTAAGCGGACAAGAGAGAAAGAACAAGGAAAACGAAGTAGAGGACCAACCTCATGGACAAAGAAGACACGGGCACCAGTAAAGATACCAACTCGAACCACAGCTCTGACAGCAGCATTCATACCTGCAAGGAGGAAAGAAAGAAGTCAGGAAGAGGTTACTCCTAAGAAAAGCAGTCCTAGACTCTAAGATATGGAACAGTGCTTTCCTTAGGCTTTTCTCTGAATCTAGAATGCTCTTCTCTTCCAAGTCTTCTGGCCTCTCCATTAACATGGATTACTGCATTCGATGTTAATGTAGCTCCAGATGCCCCAGTTCATCTCCCTTCCCCCACCCCCAAATCCCACCTTTCCTAAAATTTTTCCTTGCCAGGGCAATCAATAACCTTGAATGTTTATTGTGTTAGATGCTGAAAAGTGTCAAACATCATCTCTTTCAATTCCACCTGCGACCATGGAGTTGCCTCCATTTTACATATTTGGAAACTGAGGTGCAAAGAGTTCAAGGTCACAAAGCTAGTACTCTTACAAAACTCAGATTTGAATCTACGACCTAAATGCCTAAACTAACACTGACTTCCATGTTATGCCCCTCTAATCCCAATGGCTGTACTAGGCTTTTCCTTGCCTTGTGCACTGAATCTAGCCGTCCAGCTTTGGTAGGTTTTTCAGGACAAAGACATGACTCTCTGAGACTCAGTGACCTGACCAGTCAGTCACAATCTGTTCATGAGTACACCCATTACTGGCTGGTGGATTCTACCAGTCTCCACACATACACAACTTTTTAATACCATTAGAGTTGGTATATGTTCCAATGTGTACCACATAGTTGAGATTCTCTTGATTGTAATGTGCAGAGAGGCTCATGGCGATGTTAAAAGGAATCTTAGAGCTATAAGAGACCAACTTCTTGTGAAGTATTCAAGATACACCAGTAATATTTTTATTTCAATCTAAAATCTATTCACATAGTCCTTAACCCTCCCTGGGGAAATATCATCTACCAGTGAGCATGAGAGAATCCAGTAATTGGAAAAATCTGCAGCACTCGACTAAAATCATGAACTAATATTATAATCCAAAGCTATCTGGAAAGGAATAGAATCAAAAAAGACTACAATGTCTGTTTCTGTTTTGGGTTTTGTTTTGTTTTCTTTTTTTTTCAGGCTAACAAAGGTTGGTATAACATGGCTATAAGCTACAAATCAAATCAATGGTCCATTCACTCATTAAACAAATATTTACTGAATACCTATCATGTTCTTGGCATGATGTAGGCACTGGGGATACAGACATAAAAGACTTGGTAATGGTCCTCAAGACCTGAAGAATCATAACATCGTGACAATATGGATCCCTCTGAAGATTTGTACAAAGTACAGTAGGAACAAGGAGAAGGAGCATGTCATTGTCTTGAGACTTAAAGGACAATTTCCTTTTAAATCTTTTTGTCAGGTGAACAATCTGGGGAAAAGTATTCTAGGCAGGGATAATAGCACAAATAAAGATGAGTGTCAAGAAATGACTTTGGATAATTTAGTATTATAAGAAATAAAATGTAAGATAGAAAGTGGTGAGAGATAAAGCTACACAGGTGGACAGGCACCTAGGTGCCACACAAAAAAAGTCTGGCTTTTATTCTATGGGCTAGTGTTTGACTAAGGATCCATGGGTGATGGTTTTGTGGGCATGGACATTTCTCTTAGGAGAAGGTCTACAGCTTTCATTTGATTCCTAAAGAGGTCTGTGATCTAACAAAAAAAAAAGTTGTAGACCATGGAGAATTGCTGAAGGATTTTGAGAGTGGAGGGACAGGATGAGATATATGTATCAAAAGGTCACTTGGGCAATCAGTTTGGAGGACAAATTAAAAGAGGTGACACTAGAATTAGATGGCTATCAGGCAGCCTAGACCAAAAAAAAAAAAAAAATGATGAGGGCCTAGACTGGGAGAGTGACATTCAGAAAAAAACAGGGATACTGGACAGGAGACACCTAGGAAACAGAAGCAACGGGACTTATATCTAATCAGCAATGTGATTAGATTTCAAAGTTTTGGAGAGAAAGAAGGGAATGTCCATGCCTGACTTCCACAAAGGGTAAGACTATGGTGTAATTAACTGAGCAGAGGCAGGTTTTGATTTGAGAAGATGGGGTTGGAGATGACACATTCATATTTAGAAATGTTGAGTTTGAAGTTCCTGTGGGACATCCACGTGGACTTGGAAGAAACTGTCTCAAAAGAATATGTAGAATTAGAAGGGAAAAGGGCAAGGAAGACCAACATTGAAGGAATGAGCAGGGGAAGAGGGGTCCCATGAAGGAAATGAGTAAGGAGCAACAAAAGGCAAAAGGAGAACCAGGACTTAGCAATGCCTTTGAAGCCAAAGGGGACAGTTTCGAGGAGTGGGAGCAGTCAAATGCTTCTGATAATTAATCTAAGATAAAAACTGCAGGGCTGGGCTTCTTAACAAGAGGTTATTGGTGAGCACTGATGTCAAAGCTTATTCATGACATCACTGAGGCAAAGCCCCATGAAGGCTCAAAGTCTAAATTCACACCCTCAAATTCTAAAGAAATCAAAACTAAAAAATCTGTGAAGGGAAGATGTTTTCAAAAGCTTTAGGAAAAGAATGTGTGCATGAAAAGAACAAAGTCAACACAAAGTCATCAATGCTTTCAGAAAGATGAATAAAGCCAACTCAATAAGATCAAGACAGAGATGAAACTACTGTTTATTTTCTAGACTTTCACAAGATCTATGTGATCCTCTGTTGGATATCTGGGGTTCTTGAGTATAAATTTGTAATCTTAATAAATAAGGTAAAAACATGCTCTTGAAATGTATAGCTTGGAATGCTGTTTCCTACTCTTGAGCTAAGTAACGGTAGGGGAGAAAAGATTTAAGAAAAACAAATGACTTAAAAGGTTTTAAATGTATAGCCAACAACAGATGGTGGGCATGAAATAGCCAAGTCCATTAGGAAGAAGAAAAATTCCACAAGGAAAGAAGATTCTTTCTCTTCTCCCTCTGCCTTCTTACCTCAACCCTACCAACCTCCAGAGGTCATCCTTCCTGTCTCTTAATTGGATATCTGAGTGTTTTCCTAGAAATCAAGTTTTAGGACCCCCTTTATGCCCCTGGATTTGTGTCTCAAACCTTTAGTTCCCTAGATAAGGGGTCCCCAACCCCTGGGCCACGGACTGGTACTGGTCTGTGGCCTGTTAGGAACCGGGCTGCACAGCAGGAAGTGACCAGCAGGCGAGGGAGCAAAGCTTCACCTGTATTTGCAGCTGCTCCCTAGCGCTAGCATCACTGCCTCAGCTCCACCTCAGATGGTCAAGCATTAGATTCTCAAGGAGCACTGGTCCCTGGTGCCAAAAAAGTTGGGGACCACTGCCCTGGATCACAGATTAGGATATATAGATAGCTTATGCTAGGAGTCCCAGTAATTCTTTGGGCTCTCCTATCCAACTTCATTGGCCTATTCTGGCTCCAGGACAGTGCTGGCCAGGCTCTCCTTGGCTGTTCCATGTTGCCCTAAATAACCCTCTATAAGCAGCTGTCTGACTTATTAGAAGCAAGATGAAGGATAAGATTACAGGCACCATCCAGGGGGTATTCTGGGTACAGGCAGGGCCTCTGGAGAACATCAACATATATTTTTGAGTCTCCAATTACAGCCTGTCAGAAAGAAGCTTTGGAGAGAACTATGGGCGATAGTTCTCTATGAGAAGAGACAGAAAATAGTAATAAATGACTTGGTCACTATCTTTTTGAAAGCAGATGCTGAAAAGTTTCTACCTTTACTGAACTTTGAATAAAAAAATTATTTAATTCCAATGCGAGAAATAAATATTACATGTGAATCACACTTTCTGATGGATACGTAATTGAAAATTATAAATTCTAGAATAGTGATCCAAAGGAATAATAGAATCCCTGTTCTTGAAAACCTATAAAAATAGGATGAACATACATTTGGAATGGACAGCCTTTCTGAAAACACAGGGTTAGCGCAAATGACTGAGATCCTTTCCAGCAGAATATGCTGATTTCATAAGGCCAAAAGTGGTGTGGTTTAGGTGGGGCTGGGCTGGAATGGGAATTAGGACGTGGTACCTAATCGGTCTAGTTTCTGAACTCAAGATGTCTCACTCCTGGCCACTCCTCTACTTTAAAAGGTTATTAGCTTTGCTAAGCTTAGAGAATGACAGAGCCATGGCCTCCATGGACTTTACAGAGCCCAATCTCACTTTCCCATGTGGCCCACTGCCTCTAAGGAAAACACATTTCTTTGCTCTCTCCCTGGGAGAACCAGGGACCTGTAAACTTATCTCTGAGTAGTATGCTTCTGTTTTTGAGTTGCTCCTTCAGTCGGGACCTCTTAGCTCTCTTTTGAATTTTCTGCTTTGCTTCCTCACCTCCCTAGAATTTTACCCTCTACCACTCTCGGTCCCTACTAGCATGCACCTGTGATGTTATGTGGACACATGGTAGTCTATCTCCCTGGGTACACTGTGTCTGTCACCAAATCCCATAGGCCTTGTTCCAGCTGGTCCCTCCAAAAAATCAGCTCATCAACAGACCTTCCCTCCATGGAAGATGATCCTTCTCTTAATGCAAGGTGGTCATCATCTCTGTAACATGAGGGTCCCCCTGCTCAGGATCAGAAGCTGGAAGGGCTCTGCTGCTCTTAGACCCGAGTTAAATCCTAGGCCTTTTTCTTCTTTTTGTTTTTTTACCTCTTTCGCTTCCCAAAGAGCCCTTTCTTTTCATAATTTTATAACTCTGTTTTGCTCATTTGGATTTTATAGTAGGTTCTTGCTTCTCCTAATCTGACAGTCCAATTCCATAGGCCATCTTACCAAGGTTTTAGGATCAACACTCAGAGTTTATGTTGTAAAACTCGGTATTAACATGGAATTCTTTCCAGGAGAGAAGAGAGAAGCAACAGATGCCAGGTCAGTAGTCTCTACAGCCTCAACTAGGGCTCTGCATTCCTAATCTGGCCTCTGCGCCTTCCTTCTTCAGCTTCCTCATTATAGCATTTTCCTATTCATAATGTCTATTACAATTACAATTAAATGAACATTCGTTTAAAGTACACTTAAAGTCCAGCTTTAAGAATAAAAAGGACCCTAAGGGCAAAGACAACATGTGACTTTTTCATTAATGTATCCTTAGTGCCTACCATCCTGCTTGGTATACAGCCGATGCTCAATAGTTCACTTTCTATTTAATTAGTAATATACTTATTGAGTACTTACTATGTACCAGGCACTGTTCTAAGCACCTGAGTTGAATGAAGAGTTCTATTTCTTGAAATCTATCTTCTCTGAGACGTTTTCCCTGGTTAATCCAACCGGGGGCTATCATTTCATTATATAAGCGGATTCTACTTGGTTATTATTACTTATGTCCCCTCCATAAGAATTCGAGTAACGTGTGATATCTTTCCTCATTAAACTGTAAGTTCCCAAAGGAGATCCACTTCTTCGCAACATATGAGACAGGGCTCCCTACGAAGTGGCTACTTAACACGAAGTCTAGGAAAGCCTAGGGGAAGTGGTGCCGAGAGGAGGGGAGACTTACTATAGTCTCTTTCTTTCTCTCAGTCTCTGTGTCCTAGAATCTCTTTCAAAGAGATTCTGCCTCTCTTCAACGTATTATAAATTAGAATATACAAAATCATCAAAGGAGATAAAAAGTAAAATAAATCACACATCCCCTATCTCCCACTTCAATTTTCCATATACCTGATTCTTCTGAGTCCCGGGTTTCTTAGACTCAACCCGGAAATGGGTTCTCTCTGGCTTTCTGCCCACCTGCCCACCCTCACCATGGAGCTGTACTGAATAACTGCTGCTATTCTGCATGTTCACAGGCTAAAGGGATGGAAGAGGAGGAAAGGCCAGGGAAAACAGGGAGTGAAGTAGACCTGTGTCTAGTAGGATATGAGCTGTAAGAGTGGGGTGC
Source organism: Pteropus alecto (assembly GCF_000325575.1). Lineage (NCBI taxonomy): Eukaryota > Metazoa > Chordata > Mammalia > Chiroptera > Pteropodidae > Pteropus > Pteropus alecto. Next base: position 1,899,834 of record NW_006439717.1, read on the forward strand.
CTGACTCTGGTCAGAGCAGGTTCTGTAGATATCAGAATTGATCCTGAAGATCTAGCTGGGGCTCACCAAATACCATTTCTAGGTCTCCCCCTTTCCCATCATTTCCAATGTACTTGTAGTGAATCCACCTACTGCCATTTCAACAATTTTATCTCTTTAGTCTCTTTCTTTCCAATGTCTGAGAAAACACCAGGTATCAAAGGACCAAAACCATCCCACATCTTCAGAGAAACAGCAAGTTTTGTGAAGATTTGGGTAAATAAAAGTAGAGCAAATAGAATCCAAAGCACTTGAAGACTTAGACCCGAAAGATTTTTAGGAAAGCCCAGAATATTCCAGAGTGAATCTACAGCAAGAGGATATTAAGGAGGATAGTTCTGTTCTACAGGTTAAGGGGAGTCAAGAAACTAAAGGGGCCCTATTTGCCATGTCTCTTTGTCACTAACCGAGCAGGGCCCTCCTTACCTTGGGCATCTCCACCAGAGGTTAACACGGCAATGGCTTTGCCGATCCCCAGGGTTCTGGCTGCATGATGCTCTTCATGGGTCATGATCCACTCTAGAATTCAAGAGAATGTTCAGTTAAGACACAGCTGGATCAAGGTGCTACAAGCTCTGGAAATGGCTGTTCGACTGGATAGAGCCACCTCAGTCAGGCTCTCCCACTATACTAAGTCTGGGCTGTGCAGCCAGAGAACTTGGACTACTTCTAGAGGGGAGCCCCACCCTCACAGAGTGACAAACTGAAATGTCACAGTAATCAAGCCCAAGACTGCAAAAGTCCTGGCTAATCCCTTCCACCCTAATTGGAGCCTATTTGGATAATAAGCAAAAGTCAAGGAGAAGGGCAGTTTGACTAAATAGGAATGAAAAAGGAAGGAGGAAAGTTAGCTTCAAGGATTCCTCCTTTTTAATGAAAGGAAGGACTGTTGCAGAGGACAGAAATCAGATGAGAACCAGCAAGTGGAAGCAAAAATGCAAGGGTAGTTGGGTTATGGTTAAGATTCGAGTTGGGTGTTATGAAATTGGGCTAAGTTGGAACTGGAGATTGAGTCTATAAAGACACTAGAGCTTCGGCAAGTTAATAGTGTCAGGGTCAGGAATGGTTAAAGACTTTCTATGGCTTTCCCCATCCCCGCTCTCTCTGCCTTCTGAGCCTCTCTTGACCCTTTGTTTTCAGGCCTTGCCCCTCACACTACATCCTATCAAATGAGAAGAGTAACACAAATATCCCTGTCACATATACACAGATATGTACACATGCCATGTGGACACCTTCGTATTTTTTTGTCCTTAGGACTTATCTCTCTCAAACGCACTGCTATTAAACCTACAAGACATACTTTGTATCCACAAAATGCCAATGAAATCATCACTCTTCCAGTTATCCAGGCTCAAATCTGTTGTTTTAAAAATTTTATCTCCTCCTTATTCTCAGAATCAAAAGTTACCAAATCCTATTATTCTCCTTTCTTATCATCCCTTATCCATCTCTTCTTTTTTATCCTCACTGCTTTCTCTTTCCACCTGAACTGCCAACCACAAAATGCTATCCTTTTTATATAGCCTTCCCAGACTTGTCTCCCTCCCTTCTATTTCTCTTCTCCACTCTATTAGAGACACAAGCTGAACCTCCATGAGAAGGTCATAGACCCCTGAGGCCTCGGTGGAAAGAGGATTCATTCACATGAAAAGGGCTGATGACCTTTAAGCACAGCTCATGTTTCTGCTGTGAATCTGGGGAAATCAGGGCACCTGCTGATAAAGACATAGGTCACGTAAACAGATAGATCCATGCACATGCCCAAAAAAATATATGAATGATACAACCATGAAGACATACATACACAAATGCACATAAGGTTGAGAGACACAGATTCATAGACATAACTTCATATAATCAGTGCTGACAGATAAATTCCAAACTTCTTGGGTTGGCATCCATGATCTAGCCCTTGCCTAAAGTTTGAACCTTTGTTCCCACGAATTCTCTATTCTGTTATCACTTGAACATTACTTTGCTCCTCCCCACTTTTGTGCCTGGGAACACTGCATTCCTTTTCCAGAAGGCTACTCAATTCTTTATTGACCTGTGGGTCTTTTCCACAGATCAATACCCCATTCCATCACTTAACACCAGTTCTAGTCGCACCGTTATTAAACCTGCTAAGCATTCACTGATTACCATCAAGAAGGTCTTCTTTTTGGACCTCCTCTAAACACATGTTGTCTGGAACTGGATCATTTATATAGCACTTAATTACTACTTTATGTAGTATTTTAAGTGCTTATTATGTATTGAAAAGAAAGTTAGACTAGCTCAGGGGTCAGCAAATTACAGCCCACCAGCCAAATCTAGCCCTTCTCATGGTTTGGTATGGCAGCAAACTAAGAAAGGCTTTTAAGTTTTTAAATGGTTGGAGGAAAAAATTTTCATGACAGGTGAAAATCCTATGAAATTCAAACCTCTGTGTCCATACCACTCCCATTCTTTGATCTATTATCTATGGCCGCTTTTGTGCCACAAGAGCAGAGTAATTATTGCTGCAAAGACTGGGTAGCCTGCAAAGCTTAAAATATTTATCATCCGGCCTTTTACAGAAAAAGTCTGCAGACCTCTGGAACAGAAGATTGCTAAAGTCATTGTCCCTAACTAGACTGAAAACTCTTTCAGGGAGGGATCATGTTCATTTTTAAAAACCCTCCCACAGCCTACCGAAGCCTAGCAACGTCTTTATACATAACAGGAGTTCAATAAATACTTGTTGTAAGCATTAATGAACTGATAAACAACACGAAATGCATATAAATATATGAATAGTTTTAAATGTTTAGATATAGCTCCATAGTCTCTGTATCTTCTAACATATACAGATACAAATAGGACCTAAGGAAGCATATAGTGCCAAATAGTGAAATATAAACACATGTGGATAGAGACGCTCTCCTATCTACATAGTATTCATGTCCAAATTTCTACTGTTCTCAAAAAAGGAAAGACTAAGTGGCTGGTGCAAATAGGAAGGCAAAAATTTGGAAAGAACAAAACATATGAGTATGCTGATCCCTTTTCCCATGAGTTTTTTCCTTCTCATTCACTCTGGGAGCTCATCACTGATAGAAACCCATCCCTGGAGGCTTCTGTGAAGGAGAGAATTCACCATAACAAGGGGAAGGTTAGGAGTACTGATGGCAAAAAAAAGCTCAGATTTTTCTCCTGCATCTCCAAGGCAGTTATAGAGGCACAGGACACAGAAATGCACGCAGATCCACATATAAGCATCCTTTATAAATACATAGTGACACACACAGAGAAATAAAGACATTAAAACTTAAAACATAAAATCACATAAAATGTGTGTAGAGAAGCACGCCGGAGAGAGAATTACAGAGAGGCAGCATCGTAGGTGCACTGATCTGAATAGGATGAGTGCCAGGATGGGAGTCGGGCCGTCAAGGGCAATGAGGTTTGAGCACCACCCACCCATCCCTGATTCCCAGGGTACCGGGCTGTGCGCAGAAGTCGAGGGACAGGAGCCAGGGGGCTAGGGCTTTTCATGACTGCTCTTCCCATCCCCCCTTTAGGCTCCTACTTCTAATGCCACACCACCCCTCCTCTTCCCTGCTGCTCCTTTCAGTTCTCCCCACCGCCTCCTCCCAACACGCTCATTTCCACCACGCTCTCAGCTTTCTCTCCCGCCCCGGCTCGTTACCCAAGGGCCCTCCTTGCCTTTTAGTCTTAGCTCTTCTCGGCCGCGGGTTCTTTGCACACTGTCCTTGGGGAAGGGGGGAGGGGAGCTTGGCGAACACAGGGAGGAGCCAGGTGGAGGCAACAGGGAGGGGAAAGAGGAGAGGCTTCCCAACTCCCACTGGCTGATGCTGGTCAAGAGGCTCCGCCTCCTCCTGCTCTCCTTTCTCCTCCCTTTCCTCCTCCCCCTAAGAATGCTTCTCAGATAACCCTTCGGCTTCGTTTCTTCACTCTCCAGAGGGTTCTCGGGCCTTCATATCTATCTCAGGAGCCATCATCTCCTGCATACAGTGGGAACCAGAAATTATTCAGTTGCTTCTCTTGTCAGCAGAGACAACATTTTTTCCCGGCCCGACTGCCTGAGACTCCTTGCATTCAAGAATCCTCAGCAACTGATAATAACCTCTCCCGCCGGCCCTATCCATCGTATCCCACCTTTATCACTCTGAAGGAACACTTGGTGGAAGGCTGTGTGTCAGGTTTTAGATGCTGAGAGATGAAAAGATAAGTGAAACAGAGTCCCTGCCCCTGAGGAACATTAAACACTGGTATTTACCCTAGAGGGACCTCAAAAACTACACTTAAAAGTATGTTACCCTTCTCAGAGAAAATACAGAAAAGCTAGGTAGGAATCCGAGTACCAAGAGGAAACACACTTGCTGGGATAACCCCCTCTCATACCTACAGTAGAAGAAAGTGCAGGATTCTGGTGGTGAAGCCAGCATATCTGTAGGGCTGTAGGATCCACCCTGGGTCCAAATAGGATCCACCTTGGGAACGTGGATCAAGTACTCCCAGAGCAAGAGGTGCATCCTTTACTCAAATCCTCTTTACTCCTTCCTGCGCTCCACCTAGCTTTTTGTTTCAGTGCCCCTCCTCAGTCATCTCCCTTGCGGTTTCTGCTATCTTTTCTCTTGCTTATTTGTTCCTGCACACTCTGGCCACAAACAATAGGAATGCAAGTGACTAGGAGATAAACCATTTGACTACACAAAATTAACTTTTGTGCTGCAAATGTTACCATCAGAAAATTAAGACGACAATCCATAGAACAAAAGAACAATTTTGCAAATCATATATCTGATAAGTGACAGATATCCAAAATATATAAATAACTCTTGTAACTCAATGATAAAGAGATAATAACCCAATTTAAAAATGAGCAAAAGATCTGAACAGACACCTCACCAAAGAAGATATACAGATGGCAAATAAGTATATGAAACAATGCTCAACATCCTATGTCATTTACCATGAACTGCAAATTAAAACAGTGAGATACTGCTATAATCTATTAGAATGGTCAAAAAACAAACAACCAACAACAATAACAACAAAACTTGACAATACCAAATGCTGACAAGAATGTGGAGGAGCAACGGGAACTCTCATTCTTTGTTGGTGGGGTTGCAAAATGGTGCAGTCATTTTAAAAGACAGTCTGGCAGTTTCTTACAAAGCTAAATATAGTCTTACCACATGAACTAGTAAATTATACTCCTAAATATTTACCCAAATGACTTGAAAACTACACTCACACAAAAACCTGCACTCAAATGTTTATAGCAGCTTTATTTGTAATTGCCAAAATCTAGAAGCAACCAAACCCCCTCAAAAGGTGAATGGGTAAAAAACTGTGGTGCATACATACAATGAAATATCATTCAGCAATAAAAAGAGAAAATACAGGAAATCTAGCTAGGAATGGGAGTACCAAGAGGCCAACCCATGCCATGATCTAACCCATCAAGCCAAGGAAAGACATGGAGGAAACTTAAATACACATTGCTTAGTGAAAAAAGCCAGTCTGAAAACTCTGTATACTGTATGATTCCAACTATATGAAACTCTGGAAAAGGCAAAACTATAGAGATGGTAAAAAGATCAGTGGTTGCCAAGGGCTTGAAGTAGAGAGATAAATAGGTGCAGCACAATAGATTTTTAGGGCTGTGAAACTATTCTGTATGGTGCTATAATGGTGATTACGTGACATCATGCATTGTCAAAACCTATAGAATTGTACAACACAAATAGTGAAGTATAATGTGAACTATGGACTTTAGTCAATAATAATGTATCAGTATTGGTTAATTAATTGTAACAAATGTACCACACTAGGGCAAGATGTTAATAATAGGAGAAACTTAGCAGAGAATAGAGAGGATATATAAAAACTCTCTGTATGGTACAATTTCCTCAAATTTCTGTAAGCCTAAAACTACTCTAACGAATAAAGTCTATTAATTTAAAAATACATTCTGTTCAATGAAATATCAAATAAAATTGTGATATTAAAACAAAAAAATGGGAATTTGAATAGATATTTCTTGAAAAAAGATATACAAATAATAAATACATACATGAAAATGTTCTCAACATCACTAATCATTAGGGAAATGCAAATCAAAACCACAATGACATTCTCTTTTATGCCATTAGCATGCCTATTATTTAAAAAAAAAAAAGGAGAATAACTTTTGGAGAGTATGTAGACAATTTGGAATGTTTGTGTATTAGTCAATATGGAAAACAGGTTAACAGTTTCTCAAAATTTTAGACATATAGAGTTATCATATGACCCAGCAATTCGATTCCAAGAAAAATGAAAACATAGGTACACACACAGACATGTATACCGATGTTCATAGCAGCTTACTTCATAAGAGGCAAAAAGTGGAAACAGCCCAAATATCTATCAACTGATGAACAGATCAATAAAATGTGCCATATCCATACAATAGAATGTTTCTTGGCAATAAAAAGAATGAAGTACTGATACATGCTGCAACATAGATGAACCTTGAAAACATTATGCTAACTGGAAAAAGACAGTCACAAGTGACCACATATCATTTGATTCCCTTTATATAAAATGTCCAGAATAGGCAAATCTATAGAGATAGAAAGTACAGTTGCAGTTGCCCAGGGCTGCAATAAAATAAGGAGTGATTGCCAATAGGTACAGAATTTTTTTTTGATGGGTGATGGAAAAGTCTTAAACTTAGAGTGAATGCATAACTCTATGAATATACTAAAATGACAATTGAATTGTACACTTTAATTTTAATGAAGTGAAGCTTATCGGTTATTTCTTTCATGGATCATGTCTTTGGTGCTGTATCTAAAAAGACATCACCATACCCAAAGTCATGTAAGTCTTCTTCTATGTTATCTTCTAGGAGTTTTATAGTTCTGCATTTTACACTTAAGTCTATGACTTATTTTGAGTTAGTTTTTGTGAAGTTCGTAAGGTCTGTAGTTAGACTTTTTTTTTTTTTTTTTTGCGCACATCGATATTCAGTTGTTCCATCACCATTTGTTGAAGAGACTATCTTTGTTCCATTGTATTGCTGTGGCTCCTTTATCAAAGATCAGTTGGCTATATTTCTGGGGTCTATACCTGGTCTCTATTCTGTTCCACTAACCTGTCTGTTCTTTCGCCAATACCTCACTATCTTGATTACTATAGCTTTATAGTAAGTCTTGAAATTGAATAGTGTCAGACTTCCAACTTCGTTCTTCAATATCAAGTTGGCTATTCTGGGTCTTTTGTCTTTCCACATAGACTTTAGAATTAGTTTGTTGATAACATAACCTGCTGGAATTTTGATTTGTATCATATTAAATGTATAGATCAAGTTGGGAAGAACTGACATCTGGATAATACTGAATCTCTCTACCCATGAATATGCAATATCTCTCCATTTATTTAGTTCTTTGATTTCATTCATCAGGTTTTTTTGTTTGTTTTCCTCATAAAGATCTTGCATATATGTTATTAGATTTATCCCTAAGTATTTCACCTTTAGGTTGCTAATGTAAATGAAATCATGTTTTCAGTCTCAAATTCTATATGTTCATTGTTGATATATAGAAAAGCAATTGACTTTCACATATTAACTTATCATTCAATCTTGCTGTAATAGCTTATTAGTTCCAGAAGTTTTCTGTTGATTCTTTCAGATTTTCTACATAGATGATCATATCATCTGTGAACCAATATGGCTTTATGTCTTCCTTCTCAATCTGTATACTTTATATTTCCTTTTCTTGCCTTATTGAATTGGCAAGGACTTACAGTAACATGTTGAAAAAGAGTGGTGAGAGGGAATATCCTTGCTTTGTACCTAATTTTAGTGAGAAAGCTTCAAGTTTCTCATCATTAAGTATGATGTTAGCTGTACATTTTTTGTCGAGTCTTTATCAAGTTGAGATAATTCCCTTATATTCCTAGCTTACTGAGAATTTTTACTATGAATGAGTTTTGGATTTTGTCAGATGCTTTTTCTTCATCTATGAATATAATCATGTGATTTTTATATTTTGGTCTGTTTAAGCGACAGATTATATTAATTGATTTTTGTATGTGGAACCAGCCTTGCATACCGATAAATCTCCTTGGTCATGGTGTATAATTCTTTTTATACTTTTTAAATACATTTTTTTTAAAGATTTGATTCGTTAATATTTTGTTAAGGCTTTTTGCATCTATGTTCATAAGAGATATTGATCTGTAGTTTTCCTGTAATGTCTTTATCTGGTTTTGGTATTATGGTAATCCTGGCCTCATAGAATGTTAGGAAATATTCTCTGCTTCTATCTTCTGAAAGAGGTTGTAGAGAATTAGTTCTTTCTTTTTTGGAAGGTTATTAATTATTGATTCTATTTTTTAAATAAATATAGGCCTATTCATATTGTGTATTTCTCTCTGCGTGAATTTTGACAGATTGTGTTTTTCAAGGAATTGATCTATTTCATCTAGGTTATCAAATTTGTGGGCATAGAGTTCATAGTATTCTTTTATTATCTTATTAATGTCCATGGAATCTGTAGTGATATCACCTCATTTCATTTCTGCTCTAATTCTTATTTCCTTTCTTCTGCTTACTTTGGATTTAATTGACTCTTCTTTTTCTAGTTTTCTAAAGTGGAAACTTAGGTTACTGAGTTGAGATCTTTTCTAATATGTGCATTCATATTAGAAAAGCACTGCTTCTGCTGAATTTTATAAATTTTGATAAACTATGTTTTCATTTTCGTTTAATTCAAAATATTTAAAATATCTCTTGAGATTTCTTCTTTGACCCATGTGTTATTTAGAAGTATGTTATTTAAGTGTATTTGGGGATTTTTCAGTTATCGTTCTGTTACTGACTTTTAATTTAATTCCATTGCTGCCTAAGAGGCACTGTTTAATTTGTTCTTTTAAATTTGTTATGACGTGTTTTATAGCCCGTACTGTGGTCTATCTTGATGAATGTTCCATGTAAGCCTGGCAAATGTGTATTCTGCTGTTATTGGATATATTGCTTATGTTGATTATATCTAGTTGATTGATGGCATTGTTGAGTTCAACTATGTTCTTACTGTTTTCTGTCTGCTGGATCTGTTCATTTCAAGAGAGGTGTGTTGAAGTTTCCCACTCTGATAGTGGATTCATCTATTTATCCTTGCGGCTGTATCAATTTTTGCCTTACGGAGTTTGAGACTGAGTTAGGTGCTTACACATTAAGAATTGTTATGTCTTAAGGAAGTGATTAAAGTTAAAGTTGGTAGTTACAAAATAGTCATGGGGATGTAAAGTATACCATAAGGAATACAGTCAATAATATTGTAATAATTATGCATGGTGTCACGTGGGTACTAGATTTATAGGGTGATCACTTTGTAAGTTATATAAATGTCTGATTACCATGTTGTACACCTAAAACTAATATTTGCGAACTATAGTTGAAAAAATTATTTAAAAAATAATACAAGATGCAAAAAAAAATTATTATGTCTTCTTGGAGAATTGACCCCTTTATCATTATGTAATGCCCTTATTTATCCCTTCTTTATCCCTGATAACTTTCCTTACTTCGAAGTTTGCTGTGTCTAAAATTAATATAACTTTCTTTTGATTAGTATTAACATGGTATGTTTTTCTCCATCCATTTTCTTTTAGTCTACACATATCTTTATATTTAAAGTGGGTTTCTTATAGACATCATATAGTTGAGTCATGTTTTTTGATCTACTCTAACAATCTGTCTTTTAATTGGTGCATTTAGATCATTAAGTGATTATTGAAATAGTTGGATGAATATTTACCATATTCATTATTGTTTTCTATTTGTTGCCCTTGTTGTTTGTTCCTATTTTTGCCTTCCACTCTTTTTCTGCCTTTTGTGGTTTTAACTGAGCATTTCATATGACTTACTCTCCTTTCTTAGCATATCAGTAATGCTTACTTTTTAGGGTTTCTCTAGAGTTTAAAATATACATTTACAGTGAATCCAAGTTCACTTTCGAATAACACCATACCACTTCAGAGTAGTGTAAGTATCTTATAATAACAAAATAATCCCAATTTTTCCTCCTTTCCCTTGCACTTATCTATAAACATACATAAGCATATGTATATAATATATACCTGAGTATACATACTAGAATAGAGTGTTACTATTTTGAACAAACTTATTTGTCAGATCAATTAAAAACAAGAAAAATAAAAGTTTTTATTTTATCTTCACTTATTCCATTTTTTTTACTCCATTCTTTTTGATATATTTCTACAGTTTTTCTATGATTTTTTTTTTCCGGCTTTACTGAAATATAATAGACAATTAGTTGCTGGTTGTACAATTAACATTGTACAATTCAATGAGTTTTTTTCAGTTATAGCTAGCATACAATAATATATTAGTTTCACTGTACAGCATAGTGATTAGAGATCTATATAACTCACAGTGATCACCCCACTAAATCTAGTACCCCTCCTCTCCCTTACATATTTATGACAACATTAGTAACTATTTTCTTTATGCTACATTTCATATCTCCATGTCAATTTTGTAACTATCTATTTGTACTTCTTAATCCCTTTCCCCGTTTTTTGCCATCTGCCCAACTTCCCTCCCATCTAGTGGCCCTCAAAATATTCTCTGTATCTCTGAGTTTATTTCCATTTTTGTTGTTGTTATTTTGTTCTTTAGATTCCACATGTACGTGAAATCATGTGATGTTTGTCTTTCTCTACCTGACTTATTTCATTCAGTGTAGTACCCTCTAGGTCCATCAAGGCAATATCTTTTTCCATTCTCTCCCTTTTAATCTCCGTGTCTTTTAATCTGAAGTGAATCTCCTGTAGGCAGCATATGTAGGGGTCTTGTTTTCTTATCCATTCAGCCACTCTATCTTTTTGTTGAAGCACTTAATTCCTTAACATTTGAGGTACTTGTTGATAGGAATGTAGTTATTACCATTCTTTATTCCTGTTTTCAATGCATGTTTTTTCTTCTTAAAGAAGTCTCTCCAACATTTCTTGTATTATTGGCTGGTGTTGATAAATTCCTTTAGCTTATTTTTGTCTGGGAAGCTCTTTATCTCTCCTTCGACTCTAAATGATAGCTTTGCTGGATAAATTATTCTTTGGTTGTAGATCCTAGGTTTTCATTATGTCGAATATTTTTTGTGAAGCCCTTCTGTCCTGCATTGTTTCTTTTGAGAAATCAGCTGCCAGTCTTATGGGTGCTCCCTTGTAGGTAGCTAACTGCTTTTCTCTTGCTGCTTTTAAGATTATTTGTATTTAATTATAATGTGTCTTGGTGGCGGGGGGGCCTCTTTGGGTTCCTGGTTTTTAGGACTCTCTGAGCTTTCTAGGGTTTTATGTCTATTCCCTTCACCAGGTGAGGAAAGTATTCCAACATTATGTCTTCAAATAGCTCTTCAACTTCTTGTTTTCTTTCAGGTACCCCTATGACAAGGATATTTTTACATTTAATAGTGTCCCATGGGCTCCTTAAATTATTATTATAGTCTTGGCTTCTTTGTTCTTGCCATTCTGATTGAGTGTCCTTGGCTTCCCCATTTTCTGTATTGGTGGTTTGATTCTCTTCTTTATCCACTCTGTTGATTATCTGATGAAGAGTATCTACTATACTCTTCATCAGATAATGTGTTCTTCATTTCTGACTGGTTCTCTTTTTAATTTCCCTTTCCATTTTTATGTTTTTTATCTCTTTGTTGAAGTTCTCACTGAATTCATCTACACTTCCCATAAGTTCATCGAGCATCTTTATAACCAGTGTTTTGAACTCTGCATCTGTTAGATTGCTTGACTCCATCATTTCTGGATTAGTATGCTGAGTGAAATAAGTCAGACAGAGAAAGATAAATACCATATGATTTCACATATGTGGAATCTAAGAAACAAAAAGAACAAACTAATTGAAAACAGACTCACAAATATAGAGGACAATCTTGTGACGGCCAGAGGGGCGGAGCTTTGGGGGGCTGGGAAAAATGGGCGAAGGGTTAAAGAAGCACAATAGTAGATGGGAGATGGTCATAGACAAGGCCAGCTGTCACCAGCGTGAGTCTTGGCACTGCTCAGCAAGGAGCACCTGACTTGCCAAGGACACGACTGGATGTGGCTTAGGTGGGGCTGCGAGTGGGGTGAGGTGGAGTTTCATGGAATCTTCTGGGTAGAGCAACGTATTATCCAGTTTGATATCTCAGCTATGGCAGGGCTGCCTGCATACACTGGAGGTGAGGTGGGGGGAAGGTTCAATAGAGGAACAATGGATACTGCTGGCACCTCTGCCCTGGAGAGAGCCTCGCCTCTGTTCCTCACTCCAACTGAATGTCCCCCTGTAAGTCAGTGGTGTCCTCCCTGCCCCCATGCAACCAACCTGGTGCTGGTGCTCAGAGCAAGCAGGTCCCTTACTGTGAAAGTCTGCTCGCAAACAAGGCCCCTTTAAGAGGCATCTGCAGCTGCTGGCTGCCAATGCTGTATAGCCTGTGTCCCACTAGCCGCTGGGGACTGGGCAGCCTCGCGTCTTCGCCCCCTCCTACCTTCTACCTTTGCAATTAATTATTTCTCTCCCTAGTTGTAGTGCTTCTGTTCATCTAGATCCCAGGTGACTTTCCTTGCTGTTTGCTCAGTATTTCTGTCTTTGATTTGGTTGCAAGAGGAGTGAACAAAGCCTCTATCATCTACGTCATTTTTGATGTGTCCCACTTATTCCATTTTTAAAGGGAATTTTTTAAAATTAAAATTATTGGGGTGATACTGGTTAACAAAATCAAATAAGTTTCAAGTGTACAATTCAATAATGTCATATATATTGCATTGTGTGTTCACTACCCAAAGTTAGATTTCCTTCTGTCTGTCACCAAATTTTTGACCCCCACTTCCACCACTTTTGATGCTCTTCTTTTCTTCATGTAGATCCAAGTTTCCACTTTCCTTCCCTCTAAAGAACTTCTTTTAACATTTTATAAAAGGCAGGTCTACTGGCAACAAATTCCCTCAATTTATGTTTGTCTGAGAAAGTCGTTATTTCTCCTTCACTTTTGAAAGATAATTTTGCAGGGTACAGAATTCTAGTTTGGTGGTTTATTCTCTCAACATTTGAAGTATTTCACTTCACTCTCTTCTTGCTCGCATGCTTCTGAGGAGAAATCAGATGTAATTTTCATCTTCGTTCCTCCACCGGTAAGATGTTTTTTCCCTCTGGCTTCTTTCAGCATTTCTCTTTATCTTTTCCTATAATTTGAAAATGATATGACTAGGTGTAGTTTTGTTTTGTTTTTGTTTTTTGCATTTATCTTTATCTCTTTTGGTATTCTCTAAGCTTCCTGGATTTATGGTTTGATATCTGACATTAATTTGAGGGAAATTCTCAGTCATTAGTTTTTCAAATATTTTTTTCTGCTTTTTCTCTTTCTTTTCCTTCTGGTGGTCCCATTGAATGTGTGTCACATCTGTTGTTGTGGTTGTCCCACAGTCCTTGGATAATTTGTTCTGCTTATTTTTTTTTTTCAGTCTTCGTTCTCTTTGATTTTTGAGAATTGTATTAATATACCCTCCAGCTCAGAGATTCTTTTCTCAGCCATGTTCAGTCTACCAGCAAGCCCATCAGGAGCATTCTTCATTTTTGTTATACTATTTTTTATCTCCAGCATTTCTCTTTGGTTCTTTCTTAGGTTGTCCATCTCTCTGCTTACACTGCACATCTGTTCTTGCATGCTATTTTATCCATTAGAGCCCTTAGTACATTAATCATAGGTGTTTTAAATTCTCTGTATGATAATTCCAACATCCCTGCCATGTCTGGTTCTGATGCTTGCCCTGTCTCTTTAAACTGTTGCCTTTTTATGTATGCCTTGTAATTTTTTCTGATAGCCAGACAGATGTACTGGGTAAAAGGAAACAAATAAACCTTTAATATGTGGTAGTGAGGTGTAGGGGGAGAGAAAGCATTCTGTAGCCCTATAATCAGGTCTCAGTCTTTTAGTGAGACTGTGTCTTTGGACTGTGAACTTCAAAAGTATTTCTCAGACCTTTTTCCTTTTCCTTGGGTGGGACAGAATTACCAAAGTGGGTTGAAGTTGGGTATTTCTCTTCCTCAAGTCAGTTAGTACTTGATAATAACCCAGCAAGTTAGGCTCTGGCTAACTAGTTTCCCCTGACGACAGGCTTTGTTAAGTAGGACAGGGTACTCTGGCATATTTCAAAATGGCTTCTTTTTTCCTCCCTCTGCCAGAAGTCTGAGGCGATTTTTCTCTGATAGTTACTGTGGGAATCTGGTCGAGCTCCTGGAAGGAAATCTCACAATATTTTGGAGACCTCCCTTTGACTGGGTCACCTTGTAGTTTTTAGCTCCCAGAGTTGTCTGCACTGAGCCTCCAGAAATTTATCAATTATAGTTCATGTTTTCCTATCCCATCACTGGTTCCTAAGGAGGTTTCTGCTGATGTGAGATTCTATTCCAGTAAACTGTGATGAACTGTATTCACCCATCTGTCTCTCCAACTCTGGGATCAGCAGCTTGCCCTCTGTCTTCCCCTCTCTTATGGATCCAAGAAGAGTTGTTGATTTTCAGGTCTTCTTACTTTTGCTTGTTGCTGGGATGAAGTGGGGACTTCCATGCTCCTTACATGGAAAATCTAAAGTCCAAATTATATACTTTAAATGGGTGAATTTTATAATATATAAATTTTATCTCAATAAAGATGTTTAAAATATTTGGAAAAGTAAAAGCTGGAAAAGCTCCCCCCACATTCTGAGGTTTGTAACTCCAACAATGAAGTTGAAGACTGAAATTGGAGAGCCAATACATCCTTTCCCCACTATACCCACTACCAACTTCTGTGTCTTCACTGAAAATGTTCTTAATGAATTACCACATTAATGAGTCTACCTTAACTAGGTGAAGGCAAGGAAATGTCATTCAGTTACTCATAAGCTTATCTCTAAGGCACTCGATCCTTTCGATCCCTTTTTCTGTCCAAGATCAATCATCCCCAGGAGTTCCTGGAAAACTAAATGAACACAAATCAAAGATATATCATCTCAAAAGGCATCTACGGAACCTTCAGGTCAGATGGGGGTGGGAATCCCAGAAAAGAAGAATTTCCTCAGAAGTACTTAGACCTTGCTTATGGTAGTCTTAGTGTAATCCCCCAACTTGAAGACATTACTTTCTGAGAGTTAAACTAGTAAAAGCCAACACAAAATAAAGAGTAGCTAGTGGAAGAAATATATCACATTAAGAAATAGCTGTAAATGTCTTCCTGATGAGAATCTAGAGAAACCCCTATTCATTATAATTCATTCATATATTTAAAAATATTTATGAGGACTTGTTATGTGCCAGCCATTTTGTCAGGTACTAAGATATGATATGCTCTCATGGAATTTCTAATCTAGAGGGACTATCAAAGGTTCACGGGAAGTTTACATTTCATTGGACTTGGGATACAACTGTAGAAATCAAAAACACAGTCAACAGTTGTAATGTATTAAATTCTTACATTGAGGATAAGTGGAACAAAAAAATTAATCTGGATAGTATGAATTTGGTAGTGTTTATTTAGTACTGTTTGAGAGAAGGATACTGGTAAAATACAAATGTTTCTAGCATTAGAAAGATGGAAGATATAAGTCATAGCTCCTTAAAAATGGATTTTAATTTTATTCTTAAATCCAATTTATACATTTCACTTTTCCCCAATTCTCTGTTTATCAAATAACTTTTAAATTTCAAATATAGTTTCCCAGGAACCTTAATAACTCAGAATGTGTACCATAAGCTGGCTATGGTTGACTTATGAATCAAAATTTGGATGACTAATTTGGTGGTGGACTGATGATGAGAGAATGTTTACGATGTAGGCAGTTCTGGAAAATATGGTATATGTCCAAACCTCATCTCTCCAATGGGGGAGGCTGACAAGCATCCCTTAAGGCAGGGTACATGAAACCTACAGGTGAACACAATATGGTGACTAAGGGAGAATGGCCAGAGGAAGGGGTCTAAACATTGCTGTACAAGCTAGGTTACCCTAAGAAAAGTGTCAGGAGTAAGGTTCACAGTTTAGCAGAGTTAGAGGACCAGGTATCACAAGAGCAAAGCAGAAAGTTAGATAGTCAATTAAGAGATGGTGCCAACAAATTCCCAAGACAACCGAACTAAGCCGGTAGCTGAATTTGTACTCATTCTGAAATCATTTTCATTGCTAATATGGTTTAACAGGGCTGGAAAATGACACCCAAAACCCTTCCTCTAGAGGATAAAGCTGAAATGTCCTGGGTTTGTACTGGAAAAGAACGTGGGGCATTCTGATAGATCTCTGAATAGGACTTATGTCTACTTTAATAATTCAAGTATAAGAATTAGCTGGGGTACTGATAGAAATCTAGGATTTTGTCCCAAATACAATCAGCGTTCTTCAGTTGTTGAGGTTGGTAGCTAGAATTCAGGGTTTAGGGATTTTGGCAGGGGGTTGGGGAGAAAAGACTGAAGCCACAAGAAGAAGGTCAGTTGGACCCAGAAAGACATGTGGCTAAAGTCTACCATTCTTTCTATCTTGTACTAGCTGGTGGTGGTCTTCCTGTTTTCAATAAGTCAGGCAAAGCTAATGTGCACAGAGAAGAATCTCACCTTATATGTCATACCCTGGTACCCAGAAATGAAAGACATATTGTTTATATTGACTCTCAGTGTACAAGAAAACATTTAAAAGGTCCTCTCAGGTTTCCCAGAGCTCTCTAGGTATCAGTGAGCTATTAGGATATTGGCATAAAGTCCAGGCAAATAGTTGGGGTAAAAATTATAATATTATGAAAAAAGGCATTCTGGAGAAGAAAAGCCTAAGAATATGTTTAAGGAGAATTCTGCAGTAGCTAGATAGGAAGAGCATTTGAGTAAACCAACTGAGGTACTCTAAAGTACCTGGTTCATATGCTCTGATCATTAACTCTGTAAGTAGTGGATAAGTAAATGAAGATGTAGAGAGCTTTGGACAGTATCCTCTAGACTAGGATAAAACCAGACATTATTGCCAGGAAGTTGAATGAAGGATAGAAGATTTATTTGACAATGATTACTAAAGGCTGGCAGAGATGGGAAGGAGGCAATAAAGAGGATGTTGTATGCCATGCTCATGAGTCCATTCACTACCACTAGGATGGTATCAAGACTACAGATGGGTACAGATCTATATTTAGACCATTATGAGGAGAAGATGAAGATGATGTTGATGATGGTAGTGATGGTATACCAGGACATTTAGAAATAAGTAGGCATGGCAGTCATCCAGGTGTGACTCTAACTCAGGAGAACAGGAAATAGCACGCTATAGGTTTCATGTATTCAGTCAACAAATACTGAGCACCTTTTACATCTTAGGCACTAGTCTAGACTCAAGGGGATCCAGGATTAGAAAAAAAAAAAAAAAACTCTGTCCACATGGAGCTTAAATTTTAGTGAGGAAAGCAGACAATAAACAAATTAATCAGTAGTAGTAAGAGTTTTGAAGAGAAAAATTAAGCAGGGCAAAGAAGCAGAGAGACAAGGGTGTTATATTAAGTAGGGTGGACTGGAAAAATATTGCTGAGATGATATTCTAAGATGATGTCTAAACAAGTAAGACAGAAAACCATAATACCATTTGGAGAAACAGTTTTCAGGTAGGGAGAATACCAAATGCAAAGGTTCTGATGCAGGAACAAATTAAGAATGTCATAGCAGAGGATCATCAAGATTTCCTATGGACTAGAATCAGAATTGTAAATGGGCTACCATGATGTGGTGGGTAGATGTTGTGAAACATACATAGCAATTAGGTATGGGCCTCTCTCTGGATTGAAACAAATAGCTATCTGGTCTTCTCACTTCTATACAAACCCACGTTCTCTGGAGTTGGTCCTAAAAGGTTGGGATCAGAAGTTCAAGGCTGAAATTAAAGCAATCTTGATAGAGACAGTACTCCCATTGATTTTCCTTCACCAAGAGCAGATTCTTGGATCACTATAACATAGCGTTTATACATGGAGAATCTTGTCTCTGATGAAGAAAGTAAGTATACCTGCTTGGAAAAAACTTGGGCCATGGAGAGCAATCATCTCTACATATCTGTTGCACTCACAATATTAGGGTAACTTTGTATCCTGGTCTGCATAAATCACTTAGGTGTGAGTGTACTGTCAAAGGAATAGAGGGTGGGGAGAGCATGAACAATGCTGGTGACAAATAGCTTAGATAAAGAATATGATAGTAAGGTCTTGTGCTTCTGGGGAGAAGCTGTGGCACAAAAGACAGATGGGTGTTAATACTGCTTACTATCTTGACATGATCCCCCATGTGCAGCCCAATAAGAAGTACTGGAGTCACAGGTTACCAACCAAGGCCAGTTGCCCATCAGTGAACAGGAAGGTTTATGCACAGGGTAGGCTTTAGATAGTAATTTGATCTACTGATCCAGAGCCGGGACCCCAAAGCTGCCCCTGAGCATCTGTCCAGGAGGTAGCTGTCCTCCTCATGGCGACCTAGGAATGCTAATCACCTCTCTTTACAAAGGTTAGGGGCCTAGGGGACTTACTCCCTTGCTGTGCCCCAATGCAAGACTAAATGCCTTCTTTATGTTAGGAATTGATCCTCTATAAGCCAGAAACACACACACACACAGAGCCTGCCTCATCACAGTACAGGCAAAACTGTTTATACTGATTGGCTGTAGCTGCTTCCCTTTCAGGTGTGAGACTAAAAACAAAATGTATTCCACTTTTCTTAAGGACTACAGCTCAGCATCTCCATATATAGCTTCACTTAGAGCAAAGAGCGGAACATCCTGGAGGAAGTCCCTACGACTTTTTTCAGGCCGGCAGTGGCAACAGAGGAACATCAGACCAGGGTTTCTGGATGTTTTGGCATCATTATTTCTGGGCTCAACTCTGCCAACCATGCTATCTGACAGTACGACTTCCTCACTCATGCCCTATAGAACTACACTGACTAGGTGAAAGAAATAGAGCAAGGTGGTAACACTATCCATCCCATCAGAGCAGGTAAATACTCTAGCCCCTTCTAATCCATCCTCAAACCAGGAGCCAAAATGATCTTTTTAAAACACAAATATTATCCTGTCACTCTTCAGTGACATAGCTCAGGAATGGGAGGACCTAGCAGGTGTAGCATGACTTTGGTCTTACACTACCTTTGTAGTTCACTCTCCAGCCACTAAATTCCCCTCACGCAAGTTGTACTGGCCTTCTCTGCTCCACCAATAAGCCAATTCCTTCTCATTTCAGAGCCTATTGTCCTTTTTCCCCAGAAAGCTCATCTTCCCGCTTTGGCTGGCTAATGCATATTCATCTCTTAGGTTTTTCTGACCTATCAAGCCAGATTAGGTCCCCGTTTTATACTCTGATTACATGGTAGGTATTATTTTCCTTCATTGTACTAACACCATTCTAATTACCTAACCATGTTATTACTATTTTACTGCCACAAGACTATAAACTTCATGAGGGCAGGCAGGCACCTACTTTGTTTAGTGCCTGACACAGTATGTGCCAATTTTCTTGGAAGGAATGAAAGGAAGGAGAGAAGGAGGGAGGTAAGAAGGCAGAAAAAGAGTGAAGGAGGAAAGGAGGAAATGATATAGGAAAGCAGGCAGGGAAAAGGCACAAAAAGAGGAATAGAGATCTCATTGGGTCTAATTGGGAAGATATTTGATTTTCCACCTCTAGAGGGAAAGCTGGAACGGTTAAATGTAGCTCTTACCTGAGGCCTCAATACTTAAAGGCAGAAGTTGAACATCAGAATTTTGTCCATGGGATAATGCTGAGTTCAAACCACAGAAGTAGGTCCCAATGGATCATCAGAATAAAGGGGGTCTGAGATGAGTATTAGGTATAGAGCAAATGATAATGGGAAAAGCATGGAAGATGAAGGTAAATAAGGAGTAAACTAAACGAATTCAAGAAACTGTAGGTCAAGGCTATCAGCTGGGCTTATTTCTTGTACCTAGTGGCTTTTTATGCATGGACAAAGCAAGTCCAATTAAAGGGACATAGATCAGATACATGGTTGCCATATGTAGATATATATTGCTCCAATAACTTAATAAATCGGCATTCTTGTATATAAAACGTTGTGTGTGTGTGTGTGTGTGTGTGTGCGTGTGTGCGCATGGACCGATGGCTTGCTGATCTGTGAAAAAGATGGTTTTTTGAAATTGTGCTTGAAATCCTTGGCTAAAGCTGGCAGTGCTATTCCTAAAGTTAGGTGATTATGGTGCCCACTTGTAATACTTGGAAAGATAAAACAGCTTTACTTTCCCTCCCCCTTTTCTGCTCCAGCATTGATTATCTTAAACTCAGCAGCAGATAGCCACCACAGAACTAACTAGTTTGCATTTTCTTAGCCTCTCAGCAGCCTTCCTGCCAGAAGTATTCAACCTCTCCAGGAGAGAGAGAGAGAGAGAGAGAGACTGGTTAATTCTGGGTATGCTAATGAGATTGAATTAAATTAGAGTGTATGCCATTTAAAGCTTAAGACTGGACTGGACCATGATACCCAGCCTATATGCTGGAGCTCAGTGAATCTCTGCCTAAGCAATCAGCTGGCCCCTCCCTTTCCTACATCTCCATAGCATCCTCTTTTGAAATTCAACATTTTGAGCCAAAGTTATCAAACTCTTAACTTACACATTGTCTCATATTATGTCCCTTCTTGATTGTCAGCTCCTGGGGGATAAGGAGTGTCTAACTCATTTTCTCATCTTCTACTGAGCCTAGTACAATGACTTCAAATAGTAACTGCTTAAAACATTATTGAATGAATACCACTATATATTTCATAGGCACTGGGAGTGATTACTCCAACGAATTTAACTTCTTGAGGAAAAACTTTTAGAATTGAATTGCTTCTAAAAATATAAGGAGCTGAACTAAATAATCTCTAAGGCATTTCCAAAATGTAAACTATTGGGAGTGACAAGGTTACATCTCATATGTGTGTGTGTATTTAGTCTTTCTATAATTTCTAGTATATTATTGGGCACATAGCGGGAACTCAATAAATTTTGCAGTGAACTAACTCCAAAATAAATGTATTTAAGTTGAGAAGAAGCAGAGGTATGTTTCTGAAGTTTCATATAACTTGCTTATGAGTTGAACACCTCTTAAAATACACAAGAGACATTTGTTATCAAATTAATTCTTATGGTGAATCTTTTTTTTTTTTTTTTACAATATTTGAAATTACTTTGCAATATAGTAACTCCTAAATTTAATCCATTTTTAAGTTTCACAGTTTTACATATTAAGGTTGCTGATGACAGGATAAACCAGATTAGTAGCTTACAATTACGAGGGCACCGATTAACTTACTATTGGCTAAATCGAGCTTTTCTTCAGAGAGAACTGTTCCTCTTTGTACAGTTTCCCAGATCTCGGTGTCTGTCTGTCTGTCTCTCTCACATACACAAACACACATTCTCCCTGTGTCTTAACTCATACTTCAAATTTGGCAAGTCTAGCCTAAATTATAATGCCATGCATAAACTTTTCACTTTCCAATACTCATTCCACATTCCTCACCCTTATTTAACCACATGTCTCACCATTGTTCAAAACGGGTATGCTTTCCATGGTGTCTGGATCATCCATAGTATCTAGAGTCTTCAAGGCATCTGTCTCAGGTGGTGGCCTTTGTAAGCGCATGCTGGAAGTTGAAGCTTCTCCAGCTGAGAAGCAATATCTTTAGGTCACCCTCAAGATGGGATTCAGGAAAAGAAGTATTCTCTTTCATTTTCTCTATGACTCGGCTGTCCAGGGCCTTTTTTCCATAAATCCAGTCAAAAATTAGAGAAGTGATGATTCTTCTCAACAACTATCTTACCTCAAAAAGGTTCTACTCTTTTGACATAAATAGGGAAAAGCAGACCTCGACCTCGTAACTAGATTCTTTGAGACTGGAGTGGAAGTGAAAGCCAGTTTTATTTGGGACTATTTTATAGGTTTTGAAGTATCAATTACAATGGCAACAAGGACTCCCATAGAAAAGGTTGAAATAGTTCATGAAGGACAGAGTAATCAACTACAGCTCATGTTCTCCCTCAATTCCCAAGTCCTTCTTATCTATGGCTTATCCCAATACATCAGGTCAAACTGTCACCTGATACTCGTACCAGGAAAAAAAAAATCACTCAGTGACAAATATTTTGTCATAGTAGGGATGGAATAAACAAGGTCAGTCGATCCCCTAAAGCCTGCATTTACACTAGTAAGTCTCACATGCTGTATTGAGACTCCCTGCAAGAGACCCCATTCTGTCACTGGGGTAGTTTCAGGAGACAACGGTACCTGTTCTCTGAGGAGTCCTGACTAACTGGCGGGATTGAATCACACACATGAAAAATTTCAGATGCAATTCCTTTTTACGCATGGCTTTTTCCTAGAAATAGAGACAGAGTTTAATCCCAAAATTTGTGAAATGATTAAGATGGACAAAAGTGACATGGACCAGGTATGCTCAGTACTAATAGACCTGACAGTCTAAAAATCAGCATATGAAGTGATACAAATAATTTACTTTTATACAGCTGACAGAGCAAGATCCCTGAACTCAGCAAGCATCCCCCTTTCCCACCTGTTAAGAGTAGCTAAAAGGTGGGGGGCCCTCCAGAGGCTTCCATTCTTCAAGTCTGAGCTCAGATTGTGACTGTCATCTGGGTCTAGACTACCTACTCAGAGTAATTTCTCCAAGACTTCTAGACAGGGCCTAGGCCCAGAGGCCCACCAAATTGAGGGGCTTGGTAAAAAATCTGAATGAATATATTTCTTTCCATTATCTTTCTTAAAAAGTATGTCGCAGATAACAGGTTAATTACTAGATTAACACCATTCAGTTCTTCAGAGGGCATATGCCTCGGTCTTTTCCTATTTTTACTCATAAAAGTAGGTCACTGGTGGACTCCCAATAGCTTTTTCTATACCCATGTTCCCAACTCCTACAGATTTTGGAAAGTTTGACATGTTTACAGAGGCTAACCTATGCCAATCCCAAACTGCTTCCCCTCCCCTCTTTCTTTTTCCAAATGGCCAATCAAGCATGATGTGGTGCAAAGAGTACAGGACTGCAAGTTAAGAAACTTGTTTCATAATTCCAGACCTGCCATACATTTATAACTTTGGGAAATGATTTCACTTCTCTGAAACTATTAGACTAAAATATCTCCAATATTCTCCAATAACCTCTATAAGCATTAACGTTCTGTAATTCTCAATAAAACACGATGTAGCCTGAGCTCGATTTAGCTCTCAGATCTACATTAGTCAAGGTGATCACAGGTTCCCGCAGATGGAAGGCCACAGAGTAGGCTGCCATGGAAACCAGAGCCTAAGCACAAAATCGCGAAGCGGAACCAGAAGGCGGCGGGTTAGGGGGTCGAGGGAACAGAGAAAAGCGAAGGACGAAAGTCACACTAACACCACTCCGAGAACAAGAAAAAGCCCAAACTGAAAGAGGAACAGGAAAATTAGGACCACAGCCTTAGACGATCCCTTGCTTCTCAGGCCTCGCCACACTGCGCAGGCGTTTTGCGAGTCAACTCTGCTCTTTGACCTCCCGCCCCACCCTCCTCCTCCTCCGCAGCCACCCAGCGGCTCTTCCGGTATTGTGGAGGCGGTTCCGGTTCGCGGAGGTTCCCGGGTTTTGCGTTCCGCGCCCGGCCGGAAACCCCTTCGTATAGCAGCCGGTTCCGGTTCGGTGAGTGGCGGCGGGAAGCTGGGGGAGGGGTGAGGATGGAGGGAGCCCAGGCCGGGAAGCAGTGCTGCTCCGGGCCGGGTAGCCTGGGCTGGGCTGGGCGGAAGTGGGGACGGCTGTGGGAAAGGCGCTTTTTCCCCTGCCCCGCCCCCTGGGACCACCTCCCCTCCCCCCTGCTGTCCGCTGGCGGGGATCTGGCCGGCGGCCGTTAGTTAGGCTTCCCGAGGCCGTTCCTTCAGGCCTTTTTCTCTTGGGCTGTGGGGAGGCCGTCTCCGTACCGTTGCGGGAGTCCTCATCTCACTGCCCAGCCCTCCTCGCAGGGAACAGGCCGGCTGGGATTTCGGGGCTTTCCCGCCAGAGCAGGGTCGACTCTCAAGGGAAAGCTGTTTTCACCGGGAATCTCAGCTTTCTGTTACACCTGCTTCACCTCACGCCTTCCTTGAGACCTGAATGATACTACTTCTGCGTCTCACGTAAACATTTCGCCAACTCTTTTACTCTGGTATCTCCCTGAGATGATAGTGCCACCACCAGAAAGAAACGTCTGGACCCTCCTGCCCAGGTTATGAAAATCCCCTTAACCATCACAGTTTGCTTACCTGGCTCATCGCCTCCTGGTAATTCCCTTGAACCGTGCCTTTCTTGGTGTATCCTAACGTGGTCTCTGGATATATGCCCAGTTTCTCTTGAGCTTGGTGATTTCTGTTTATCGGTACCTCTGCAGTGTTTTCACTATCTTGTTGGCAATAACTTGCTCCTTTATCACTTTCAAGTCAGCCTTGTTAAAGTCATTTCACTTCACGTTTGGTACGCTTATTATATTTCGGGGGGGGTGATTTTTATAAAATTTATATAAAGCCTTTTATAGGCTACCAACTATTTGACTCAGAGTCCATGTTCTAATTGGATATTCTGGATTGAATAGATCGCATCATCTCCTAAATCTTTATTCTTTATAAAGATAATTTGTGTTAAGGACGCGGATTGAAAGATAGATTACACTAAATTCGAAATTGCAGTTACAGTGAAACCTTAAGCATCTTTTTAAGCATGATCCCTTAGCTTTCTTACAATTTAGAGATCCCCTTCCTTTTTTTACCCTCTAGTTCCATTTTAGAAGCCTCATGCTTTTTATCCTCAGATGCCTCATTCGTTTTTACCTGATTCCAATTAATTACCCCATCCGCAAAGATGGTTTTCATATCACCTATTCGATACGTTAAAGAGGGAGCAAATGGATTAAAAAACAGGTTCTGCTACTTCAAGCTAAGGTGATGTAACTCATAACTACTGCTTTGGAAGTCTTTCCTTTACCTAACTTACACACCTACCAATTGTACCAGCTCTGTTGTCTTGCTGTAAGTATCCCTTTATGCATCTGACTTCCCCCAGTAGACAGTGAGCGTCTCAGCAGCATAAGGAACCACCTTATTTTTATCCCTGGTACCCTGCATGTAATTGATGTACAGTAAATGTTTGTGTACGAACGACAGTGAATACTTAGTGTTTAAGGTGTTGGTGTCTAATTGGGAGCGAATACATGTAAAAATATGAAAAACAAAAACAAATAATGTGATATAGTACAAACTGTATCATATACATAATTTTCCAGAGTTCAGAGTAGAGTGATTCACATGATCACTTCCACACCCTTTTCATATCATAAATTCTAACCACATCTTGTTCCTGGATAAAGCTAATTGTACAGTGTTTCTCCACAGTATATACTTTCTAGTAACTTCATAGCTCTAAACATTCTCTTGTAATCACCTCTTTGCATGTATGTAAGTTTATAAATGTTCTACCATACTTGTTACATTTTGTTACTGTCCAGGACTTTGCCGTTATTTTTTTTCTTTCAGATTTCTTGTCTTGTGTTTAGCTACTAACCTGACTTCACCTGAATTATCTGTAACTGCTTATGTTCTTTAAATAAGTGACCAATGTGAATTAGGAAATGAGTTTTTAAAATACTTTTCTTAAAAAGAAAAAACTTTTATGCTTGCAAGAATTTGGTGGCATCAGTGGTTCCAGATCCAGCATTTCATGTTGAATCTTGGGGTAAAATATCCCTTCTCCCAATGTAATCGCAAAGTGGCAAAAAGAAAGTACCGTAAGCACACTGAAGAAGCTGGATATGTTTGTATTAAAATGTAAACTTGGGGCTTTAATTATTAAAATTATAAAACAGCAGGGAGTCCCCAGAGTTAGCTAGGGATTACTTTTATCTTGCTAAAGTGTATGAATCCCTGAATGAAGATATGTTAAAGGATGTAAAGTTTTGTAACGTTTGTTGAAAGCACAATTGGTTGAGTCAGAATACCTGGACTTTTTTCCCTTTACCCCATCTGTGTGATTTTAGGCAAGTGACTTAAACTTCTCTGGACATAATCTTAAAAATTCTTTGATTTCTTGTTTGCCTCTCTCTTCACATCTATTCAGCAATGCAAAAGAAGTTGAGATGGGACTGTTGTACTGGGCACCAGGTCTTTAAATTGGCATTCTTCTTAGTACAACAAAAAAAGGCTAGTGATGACAATTATGAAATGGCCTGATAGAATGAAATGTGAAAAGGCTCCTGCTAGTTTATTAGTTGAGGGTATTGTTTTTCCCTCTTAATCTGAGACCCAGGGAATTTTGTTTTATTAAAAAAAGAAAAAGAAGAAGAAGAGAAAAGAGTAACCTGAAAAATTTCCAGACAGAAGCCTTTTGTTAAGTTGAACATTTGGAAATATTTGAAGCCTAAATCTAAGGCTTAAATTTTGGGGGAGACCAGATATTCAGATGATTACTCTACTTAGTCTATAGCTATGCCAAGAAAAGCTGAAGCAGCCTTCTTTGTGTGCGCACTTTGTTGTTGTGACCATAAAGAATATATATGTGCATCAACCAGTCTCCTTAGTAGATTGAAACCCTGATATCGCTATGTAGTTGAAGTACTCAATCTTTTTAAAAAAATACAGTGATAAGATTATGAGTAACGTAAGTGTGACTATTACCTAGTCTTCCCCTCTTGGAAATCTGCCAAGAAGCATGTGTGCAGGGAGTATGTTTATTAACCTAATTCCAAGCAGTTAGGCTTTTAACTTCCTTTTTCTGGGAAAATTACATACATCAGAGGAGAAAATAATTTCTTATAGGCAAAGGGGCTTTGGTTTTTAGCAGTTTGATTAATGATGGGGGACAAAGTACTTAGTATAACTGCAAAGTAATCCTTGATTGTCCTCAGAATATCAGTAGCTTTGGCCACTTTGTAAGACCTATGTGGAACAGAAATCTTAGTAGGACCACCACAAGATGTATCACTTGTTTATGAAATGGTTTAGCATGAAGTAATAGAGCAATGGATTGGGAAGAATTTCTAGGCTGTAATTTCAGTGTAGTCACTAACCAGTTTTATGATCATATGCAAATTTATCTCCAAAGGGTTGACTCTTCCAACTTGCTTCTTGCTGTACTATTCTGTGATGCTGTGGGTAGTCTGTAATTGCTGTTTACTATAGCGTAGATTGTAGAATTATTGAAACTACCTCAGGCTAGTTTTAGTTCTCATTCTCTTATCAAGTCAGCTCTCCTTTACCACTTTATCTTTTTTTCCACTAAAAACACAAACGTCAGTTCTGAGTGGATTCCTGTTTTAAAATCAGATGAAGGAGATATTTCAGTGTATAACGTTTCTGTTTTCTGTTTTCTTTTGTAGGACTTTGTATCTGCTGAAGTCAGTGATGTGAAAAGACCTGTCATGGGTAAGAGTTTTAGTTAAGCTGGAGTGAAAGAATAGATTTTCCTAACATTTTAAATATTTACATCTTTGCGCTTAATAATTTTTAAGGGAAATTTCATCCTAATCATGTAATACCAAACAATTTTCTTTTGGTTGAGATGTTGTTTATAGCATTGTTTGGAAGCATTTTCTCATTCCTTGTATTGAAAAAGCCAAATATACACTAGTAGACGTTTTCTATGTTCTAGGCCCTGTTCTAAGTACTTAAAATACATTCACTTAATTTTTTATAGTTACCTTACAAGTGTACCTTATAGTACGTATTATATCCATTATATCAACAGGTAAACTGAGACACAAAGTTAAGAAACATGCCTAGGGTCACACTGTTATAACTGGCAGAAGCAGAATTTAAACTCAGGCAGTTTAGTTCCAGAGTCCTTATTCTTTAGTACTGTTATACTTCCTTCTATAAGATAAATAATTTGATTACGGTAAATTTTAAATTTTATTTAGCTAATGGCACTGACAATTAATTGTGATTGGAACATTTTCCGCTATTCATAGTACTTTATGTATGTAAAGAGGATCAGTGTAAGGAAGGTCAGGACTAGTTGCCAAATTAGGAATAGGTTGAAAATCTGTACAGTTAGATCTTATATCATCGCATATGCTCCTTTTATATCCTCATTAGCCCTCTCTCTCCTTTTGCTTTGTCTGCCTTCTCTCTCTCCCTCTCTGTCTCATTCGTTTCCCTTTTTTCTTATTGCTAATCTCATTGTAAGTCATTGAGTTTCCTCGCTCTCATTTGTTCCTATTTTAGCTCTTTTATAACAAAGTAACAAAGGTCTCAAAATGCTTATAAAGTAAGGTTCTGTCACAGTTTTATAGTGATTGAGCTGATGTCCATTAAGAGCCACATGAATAAATTATGCTTTTTACAGAAAAAGATTTTCAGGTGGATTAATTTTTAAAGCACCTTTTTGAGTTAGAAGGAATAAACCAGTGTTGACAAGTGTTTGTTTTAAATGGTGAATTTTTTCCCCATTTTTAAAATACTTTTATTATTTTTAAAACTTTGAATCAAGATCTTGTTATTACTTGTTCAAGTTTTGGACGATTTGTTGGTGATCTCAATTCCAAAGGACCCTGTTTCTGTACATGGGCCTCTTTCTTTGACAATGACATTTTGAGATCTCTTGCCAATGGTTATTTATGAAGGAGAGGTTTTTTTTAACTGTAGAGCTGTTCTTTGGGACTCATTTTTATTAAGTGAAAAGATTGGTTCATAAGAATGTAGTTATTAAAGAATTATATGTCTTGAACTAATCTGATCTCTTTCCCCAGATGATATTGCTGATAGGATAAGAATGGATGCTGGAGAAGTAACTTTAGTGAACCACAACTCCATATTCAAAACCCATCTCCTGTCACAAACAGGTTTTCCAGAGGACCAGCTTTCACTATCTGACCATCAGGTTAGAATTAGTTTTCTTCCCTTAATTAATGAATTATTTTGGCCTAAGTTTTCATCTGATGTAGTTTAAATGCCACACTCAAAAGTACAGGCACACATATAAACTTTTTAGAATCAGTAAGTCTAGTGTTTGGATTTCTGTTTGATATATTAAAGTTAAGACAAGAACTATGTTATGATGTTCTTTGAGAAAATAGTAACTTTGAGAAAATTCTTTATTATTCTTCTGAATATTACAGTTACCAATACCTAGATCCGTGTTCTTTTAAACTAGTGTCTTAAAATTGCTGAGCATTAAGTGGGATATGTGTGTGTAAATATACAACAGCTCTGAGATTTCTCCGTGCTATAAAGTTTAGATTCTTAAAGAATCAGCATCACCTGGGAGCTTGTTAGAAATGCACAATCTCAGGCTTCACCTCATACCTACTGAATTATAATCTACATTAAAAAAAAATTTCTAGCTGATTTATATGCACATTAAAGTTTGAGGAGCAGTATTTAAAAAGCCATCTTTCTCAGTAGGAAAGCCATTACTAATTTGAATGAGGCGATCCTTTGCTTTGTGAATCTGGCTTGAGCATATGTTAAGCATCCTTGGCCTCTGAGTACTAAATACCTGTAGCATCTGCCCCAAATAATTATTTTGATAACTGAATATATATTCATACATTTCCAGATTTATACTGGGTTGCAGCAGCACCCCTGATGAAAAACTCTATAAAGTTTTCAAAAGAATCGAAACTGGGTCAGTTTTGTCCACTGTTTTGATAGATGGTAATAGCTAGCTTTCAGAACAGGATATACTAAATGCATATTTACCTTCTAATGAACATTCTTTGAATTAAGTTGTATAACAGATATGTTACCCATTTTTCCCTTTGAAGCCTCAGTTATTTCATCAGATTATCTGCATGTTTTCCTTTCTTATTAGTATGTTTATATATTTAAATCTAATTTATTATATTGAGTTCTGAAATATTGTTAAAATCTCGTTTAATGATACATTTCTCTTAGTAGAAATTTTTATACCATTTTATTGTCAAAAGTATGATTTAGGAAAAATCTTCTGCTTTGTTTAGATATTACCTTCCAGGGAAGGAAATTTGGACCGATCTTATACATGTTCTACAGGAAGTGCAGCTTATAGTCCAAATTATTATTCAGGTATGACATATTACTTGGAGTCAAGATATTTATACCTTTCAGATTTCTTACTAGCAAATCATTTTTGTCTACCATCTCTAAAAGTACAAAAGCATTGTCACAATCAAATGGTATTTTCTCCACTAAAACATTATTTTAGTAAGCTGTGTGTGCATGTGTGTGTGGTTCCTATGATACTTTACTGATTTAGTCTCAACCAAATATTTTTTAATGGGAAAGTTTTTGAAATCCATTCTCCTTGTTTATTATGCCATTGTAAAAATCACTATAGCTTTTTTTTTAGATATGTGTATGTGATGTAAAGGCTATTTGTTTTGTATTGATTAAAGCACAGAGCTAGCCTATTTCTATTCTGCTTGAACCCATGAATCTTGAAAGTTTATTTCTGCTCAAGCTTATCCCTCCATCAGGGCAGGAAATGTTAACTACATATCTCTGTCTAGCACCTGCCACAGCCATGCTTGCATATTTCAAGGGCTTGCCTATTCAACTTGTGATCCATTACAGAAGTCAGCATTCTCTAGGGTATTCTGTCTCGCCCCTGGTCTGCCTGACTTTTCATCTCTCCCACCTAAGGTTTGGACTTCAATGATCTTCTGGCTGTCTTGGGGGAAATGAAGAGATTTTTGTTGGTTAGCCTCTTGGCAGTATGACCCAGGAAGATTATAGTGTCTTCCCATGTCTTTTCACTCCTCCTGCTTCAATCTCCTCACCTTACCACAAATATGGGAATATTAGTGATACCATTGAACCTGTCTCAATGGGATTTTTATAAGGATAAATCGAGATAATATATATGAAATGCAAATAATAATTATTGTTGTTATTTGGCTTCCTTAGGATTCTTTGTCAGCAAGATGAGATCTCCTCCCCTAAAAAGACGTTAGTATGATGCTCTTTTAGATTTATGTTATATTTAAATGTCATTTAGGTGGGTGGTACGTTAGCCTGGGCACTGGATTTCCTCACCTGGGATGAGGAGTGGTCTCCACATAGTGTGTGCATAATTTGTATAGAAAAATTTGCTACAAAAGTAACTCTGCCATAATTATTATTGAAAAGACCTTGCTGATGAGCAGAGAACCTGATATCTGATTTGATAGCTCATTATTAATCGTAGAGGAAAGATAGTTGAGTGGATAATGAAACCAGATTGTTAATATTTCCATTTGAACTTAGGTGTGTTTCCCTGTAATTTCATATGCTGGACTTAACATTGGACAAAATATTTGTTTTTAGTTTAAAGTAATTACTCAACAATTAATAATTTTATATAGAAAATTATACTCAAAATCATTTGACCACAGTTCAATTCTTCGTGGCTTTTTCTTATTTTGACCTGTGTTTACATGCACAGTACACATTGTATGATTTGATACATATAATCTTTTTTTAGCCTAACATTTTTATTTTCACTTTCCATCTGTTTACATGTTATTCTTCATATTTACCTTTTTCTGTTGATTTCCGATAATTCATGGAATTGATATGCACATTTATAATTCTTTATGTGCAATTTTAAAATCCAGAAGGCTCTGAAAACCAGGTTTTTTTCATAATTCATTTGGCATCAGAATTTGACCTGAATTCATTCCTGACATGAAACTCTATTTTATCTTTTATTTATCTCTGTAAATATGAGTATTTATGTTTTACTGCATATATATCAATATCTTTGATTATAGCGTGCTACTTCAGATTATACTTAGAAATGTTCCATACTATATTCCAGGTTATCTTTCCAAAATTCCAAAATTTTTGAATTCAGAAACAACTAAACTCAAAGGGCTGTGATTTAGGATAATAGGTCTGTGCCTTCATTTGCTTTATTATTTTCCCTATGGCTTAGGTCCCATTCACCTTCACCATTTTCAGCTATTATAAATAATGTGACTTAAAAACATTTGTATACGTAGCTTTTGTCTTTTAAATTTCCGTAGCCCTTCGATATTCACAAAATATATATGTGAAGTCATCTCAAACCATCATATTCATTACTATGATGATACTTGACCAGATTCCTGGCTTTCTACTCAGTTACATGATTCTTGAGAGTTAAGTTTTCCCATTTGTCTTCATACCACAAGTTGATCCCTATGTCAGAATCTTACACTGAAGTTTTATCTCTCACTTGAAGGCCCTCTTTTTAGGAAAAGAAAAAAATTATAACAGTTACTGTATACATGATGATGAAAAGAAAATGACAGTGAATAGTAAAGCTACATTGAAATGAGGATGTTTAGCTATTAGATTCATTCTCTAAATTACAGCCTAAAGCAGAGGATTCAGATTTGCGAATTTCTACCAAATTTCATCTAGTTGCTGACAAAACAAACTTAAGGCATGTCACAGACCTCCAGGGTCACTCCCAACAATCAGAATTTTAAATCTTCAATGCCAAGGGTCTTTAGGGTCTGTATACTTTTTTCTTATAATAAAGTCTTTAATTCAAATCTACTTTTTATTGTGTACTTTTAAAAACTTGTTCCTTTGCCACATCCATTCCAATTCATTGCATATCCTGTAGAATTTTGTCTCTGCTATCTTCTTTGGATGTATTCTTTCTTGATAATTCCCACATTGATTTCTGTGGTTAGTCACCTCAAGCCTTACCTCTTGATTGGGATAAACAATGAGTCCGTAGTTTACTACAGTAGTCTTCTCTCTGACTTTATTGGTATTTGTCTCTTCTCTCACCTTGCTATCCTTTTCTCCACCAAGGTGAAAACACAGGAAAGCCCCAAACTTTAGAATTGAGGGTTTGGAGCTTTCTATTTACTGCTTTACTAGATCTGCTTCTCTATATTAAATTTTAAAAAAATCTTCTTAATCCACTTAAGATTAGGCTATGGAAAACATTGATTTTTTAAAAGTTTTAGAAAGTAAAAAAAATGTGCCACTTCTACTTTAATAACTAGTGCTGGTCAGACTTCAAGACCTCTTGATTTTATAAGGAGTACAATTGGAAAGAAAATTAAAACATTTTAAGCCCTAAACGAAGAAAAGTAGATTAAGTTGAAAAGAAATGATTTCCTCATGCTTAGAATTTCTATCAATGTCTTCTCTTTGGAAAATATGTTAAATTAGGTTGTCAAACTGGCATTTAGTAGGTCAGATGATTTAAAGCATCCTCCTGTTTATAATAACTAAATCCTAAAGTGAACAGGAGCAACTGTTGGTTACTTTTATAGTAAGTGATTGGCTGATACGCTTTTTTAAAGATCTGACGTTTATTTCATTATGTCCATAAAAGTATTGCTTAACCTTTTAGAAAATTTATAGAGAAAGGTAGAAAAATATCCATCATTCTATTATTGGAACATAACCAAAATTAAATTTTTGGTGTATTTCCTTATAGTTTTGTGTGTATTTATGTGCATATAATAAGTAATCTTATTTGTGGTATTTGAAGTCTCATTTCTTAATGATGACGGAATGAATACCAAGTTAAACTATCACTTAAAAAAGAGTGTCTACAACCTTCTGTTGGTCTCTCTCTGGCTTTGCTTGATTATATTAGCAATAGAGGACTATTCAGTGATTTATTGAGAGGGGATAGAACCACTTTATTCTGGTTAAACAGACTGCTTGATCCAGTTATTTTCCATTGCAGTTTAAAGAGGAAGCCTCTGTAAACATGCCATTGAGGAGGCTATTCTGTGTTATTCTTAGTCTCAAATTTCACACCTTTTAGGGTAACTTCCATTTTTTGGTAGACATCTCTAGTTCGGTCATTCCCTAATCACATTTTAGCAAAAAAGTGTGCGAGACGAAACTTCTATTGTTATTACTTTGCATTTAAAGATAATTCTCTGGTACTTTAATGAGACTCATTTTAATTAGCCTCATGTCTATATCCTTAAAGTAATGGTAATAGATGCTAAGCATGGATAATGATTACACAGGAAAAGATTATAATTTATTTTGAAAGTAAAGTAGATTAGGTTCATCCACTGGTGAATCAAGTAGTTATACCACCCCTCCTGACTGCTGCTTTTTTTCTTCCTTATTTGCTGTGAATCCAAATAATTTTGATCAACTAAAAAAAAAAAAAAAAATTTGTTTGTTGCCTTTTTGGCTAGAGTAACAAAAGCTATATTAAATATTTTAAATAGCAAATATATAACATTGTGCAAAGTTCTATAATAATATGCTTTAAAAGAGGATCTTCAAAATGATATCAACATTAGACAAAAATTTAGGAAGTAGAGAATTATTCTTGTTTTTCCACTGGTGCTCCTCGGAGTTCCATAGCCTAACATCTGAAGTTATTTTAATTATTTTGAAGGCACTGTTTTAAATTGTCCAGTCCTGCTGATAAGGAGAGGAGGGTATATAAATTATTCTATTCTTAGCTGAAACTTCGAGAGATATTTTATCACCCCAGTTTGTAAGCCACAAGTCAGAAAATTCAAACAATAAATAATTCTTACTCAGTCTGATTGCAGTAGCAAACATTGGAATATTGATATGTCTGTTGATTATGGCATTAAGTGACTGAAGGTTAACATACCAGAACCAGATGCATATGATGGGTCATTTCTGCCATAAGCTGGCCAGAATAAGCAGCAATTAGGTTATCTCTGTTCTTAGATCCCCTGAGTTGTGAACATGGTAATTAAAAACAAGAGACACCAGCTGCTTATTAAACAATAACTGTTGTACATTTGAATTACAATTCTCCTTGGCCCTCCACCTGCTTTCTTACTGGTCTGGCCTACCTTCTTTCAGGCCCAGGCCTGGGAGTGCTTGCAAGATATAGTTGGGGTAAAATGTTGACTTTTGGTGGACACCACGGAGTCACATTGATGCAGATAAGGCACATGGCTGTGGCAGGATTCAGCTCCTTCAACAATTTTCAGGTTAGTATGGCTGAATCAATTATAGTTTGTAGAAGTTCCCTTACTGCAGACTTTACTGGCAGTTGAGACTGGGATCTTCCATGAGAGACATGGTACTATGCCACATTACTTTGGAATACAATGTTGGACGTGGTTGCAGTCATATGGAGAACCACTATAGGTAATTGTTTAATTTATTGATACTTTTATTCTTTTAGATAATCCTTCCTCAGACAATTTTCTTGGCTCAGGAGATATAAGAACCTTTGGCCAGAGTGCAAATGGTCAGTGGAGAAATTCCACTCCAGCATCAGGTTCAACTTTCCAAAAATCAAGAAACAGCCGAAGTCTTTACCTCGAAACCCGAAAGACCTCAAGGTAGGTATTCCAGCTGCTTTAGTTTACAAGCCCTTCTCGTGATATAAGAAAAAATGGCTGTAAGATAGTCGTTACATTTGCATTTTAAAAGAATAACACCATTTTTGAACTTTGAAGCCATAGAGATATGGACAAGTCCATTTTAAACGTTTAACTTTTAATTTACTTGATGCTGGATTTTGGTGACAGCCAAATCTTACCAGTAGAGAAGAGGGGTTTGAAGGAAATCTTGATGGATGTGAGTATATCGGGATCCTTCAGGATCAATATGGCTGTTATGAATTTCAAAGCGAAAACCAGTCAATTCCTACAACTTTAGCAGCAAAGAAACCAGCACGTTTTGTGGGCTGTCACGTGAACAGAGACCTGACTTAAACCAAAGCAGCTCTGTACCTCATGATCTTAGTCAGCTAGTCCTAAGCTACTTCTGTTGGAAAGTAGAGTCACAACTTTATCCTACTTAGCTCAATTTCATAAGCCCTACCTATTCCTTCACCAAGCTTATAATGATTATTAAAGACAGATGAAGTTTGGCTTAGAAACTTTTCCCTTAGGCACTTTATTGTAATAGTGGTAAAATATTTCTTTTTTAAAATACTGTTTATGGCTTCTCAAATTTTACTTTGGTTATCAGGATTTTAGGAATGTGGTATCATTTAATTTCCTGCTTAGTCAAGGCTAACCTTTCTGGTGTTGACTGAAACCAACAAGATGTTTTTTATTTTGTTTTGTTATTATCAGCACATGGACTCTGGAGACATGTCAGTACTCCCGGGGATCATTTTCCCATTTCTTAACATTTAAAATAATCATACCAGACTATATTAATACATTCACGTTGTAAAATTTAAAACATTGCCAATAAAGCCCAAGAGCTCTTGACCATTATCCACAATCTTATTCTTCCCTCCCTTTGGTGTGTTTCTTTCCAAACTTTTTCCTAGGCTTGTATCTCTTTCATTCTCTTACTCATGTACAGCATCAGATAGATGCTACATGTACTATGAAATGTATAATATTACTTTGTTTTCATTAAAGATACTCTGTATGCATCATTCGGCAAGTTGCTTTTTTTACTCAGTAATGCCATACTCTTATTTGTTAAAGTAATATTATTCACAAACAGTACATGTGCTTTGTAAAAAGTAGGAAAATGCTGATAAGCAAAAATAAGAAATAAAAACATCTCATTCCTACCAGTCAGAGATCACCTCTGTAACATCTTAGTACATGTCCTTCCAGATACTTTTCTCTGCACTTACACACATTTTTTTCAAAATGAGTTTATATTGTCCATATGCTTTTGTAATCTGCTTTTTCAGTCAATCATCTCTTCCATTCAGTAAATTTTGTCTTGTATACTAACAATTATATTTAAATTTTCTTATTTGACCCAAAAGTTATCCTCTTAGCTAATTTATCCAAAAGTAGCTATCACCCTTAAGTCTCTTACAATCTAGAACAGACCTTTTTTTTTTAATGACATGACATTTTTCTGCATAATGTTCCACCTTTTGGATTTGACATTTCTTTCTCATAGTATCATTATTTTCTCCTCTGTCCTCTATTTTTTGTAAACTAGATATTTGACTTGAAAAAAGGCTGATACTGTGGTAATATCATATTAGAAATCCTATAATATCATTAGTGGTGCTGGATTAACTTCTGGGTTGGGGAGATAACAATCTGGTCCTTATTTGGTTAGGTTTTTCCCCCTGTGACTAGAATGTAATCTAAATGATGTTACTTTGTCATTAGTGAATGACCAGTTTCCCATCAGCCTAATAGTTATTAATATCAATTAATAATCTTCTCTGATAATTTTTTTAATTGAGGTGTAATTGACATATAACATTGATTTTAGGTGTACAGCATAATGATTCAATATTTAAATATATTGCAAAATGACCACAATAAGTCTAGTTAACATCTATTACCATAGTTATAAATTTTTTTTCTTATGAGAACTTTTAAGATCTCTCTTAGCAACTTTCAAGTGTGCAATATAGTATTGTTAATTATAGTCACCATACTGTACATTATATTTCCACGACTTATTCATTTTATAATTGGAAGTTTGGATCTTTTGACCCCGTTTGACCTGATAATTTTATTAGAGTTAATTAAATAATACTTTTCTAATTTTATCATTTCTTCACTTACTAATCGGCACTCTGCTATAAAGGAGAGCTTTTTCCCCTCATTAGCTAGGGCTATTTGTTACCCTGCAATACATTTCCTACTAGGAAGGCAGGATATATGATTAGATCTTTGTTTTTCATTACAAATTTTCAAAGTTTTTTTTTTTTAATAGCTACTTCATGTGGGTCAAATGAATTTTCTTGTTCTTTTTTTTTAGTCATTATGGATTCAGTGTGTTTCAATCCACTACAGTCATTATTTTTTTAATACTCACATTCTCACAACTTTGGCCAGTGGGAGCTCCTTCAAGCTTGCTCCTGTGTCTTGTTCAACTCTTGCTTTCTGGCGGCATTGCAAGATGCCCTCACACTGTTTCTTTAGGAAAAAAACTTCTGCATTAAAAATACAACACACACTCTCTGGGAAACATAAATACAAAAGACATCGTAGGGAATTCATTATGTCTTTATCAAATAGATTATATATATTGCCCTTACCGTCTTTTCCTAGCTGCATCCAACCCAGCTAAGAAAATAAGCCTGTTCCTGAAATTCTGAGTCCTTGCTCCTATTCCTATTCTAACACACATAGAAACCATCAGCATTTGAAGCGTTAAAGAGAGAAGAGTATATGTGCATTTTGATTTTCTTTAGCTCTAGTCTGATTTTATTTGGTTTTAGACCACATGCATTGATTTAAACAGTTGATTTCATTGATTCATTTTAGTCATCTATCTACCTCTATTTTGTATCCTCAGCCAAAAAAAAAGAAAGAAAATAAATTATATTGATAGCAAGTACCTCAGATTTGCTGAACACATAGAAAAAACTGTAAATTATTTACCAGTCTTAGAGATAAGCCTGGATTTTGAGTTCACAAAAATATTTTTTCTGCCATTTTTTCCATTAATGGGGCACAAATAGCATAAAGAAACAAAAACAAAATTCTCCTTTAGAAGGAGATAAACAGGCTGGGAGAGTTCACAGAGAGTGTGCAGCCTAATAAAAAACCTGGTTGTTTTTAATGAAGGATGGGAGCCCTCTGTTGGTGTTTTAGGAAATTTTAAAATTCAGTTTAAAAGCTTAGTTGAGAGGCTTCAGTTTTATCCATCTTTTAATATTTACTCTTAAAATAATTCCCTCAAAAGGGCTTGGGATAGGGGCCTGTGGGGAGTAAATAGAAAATGTATGTGTATGTTAACATACCCAGGTTTTCTGAAGATGTTTAATCTGATAAGCTTTCTGTCATATCACACAGGTCTATGGTTCCTAACCAAAGGAACTTACAGATTGTTAAGCTAAAACATACAGTTTTAGGTGTTTGATACTTACATAGTTTGGCAGTCTAAGACCTCTTAAGTGGCAGAACCTGGTGCAGCAACCCATGTATCATTTCTTGTATATTTCCCTCCAGTGGTACATCTATCATTCTACCTATCAATTTCTTGTGTTTGTTATTTCTTGAAAGTAAAAGTAATCACTAGTTTGGATTTTCTTACTTTACTGTTCTTACCTTATAAACTTTGTTTTTTAGTGGATTATCAAACACTTTTATGGGAAAGTCAAATCATCACTGCCATGTGTCTGCATATGAAAAATCTTTTCCTATTAAATCTGTTCCAAGTCCATCTTGGAGTGGTTCGTGTCGTCGAAACCTTTTGAGCCCCAAGAAAACTCAGAGGCGACATGTTAGTACAGCAGAAGAGGTAAGGAAAACCTGTAACAAAAGCTGCTAAAGGTTAGAATCTTTACATTCAGCTATTTGTTTTCTCTAATGTAGATGTTTATTAACCATTGTGTTTACTTAATCTTTTCTGTTTTTTCTTAATAACTTTTTGAGTGCTGTCATCTCTTCTAAAGAAATTAAAAATCTATTGGTAGGAACTTCATTATTTTTCTCACCATCTTCTATACCCGTTCTACAGTAGACTTAATCTTCAGTGTCGTCTGAATGGCTTCTCATACATCAAACTCTCTCCTCTCTTATTTGGACCTTTTCTAAACTCTTGTTTCATGTGGCAAAATTGTTAACCTGCTAGATTCAATGAAATACCTGCTGTTACTTCTTACTAGCACAATTTTTCCTCAATATAAAAGAAAAATCAAGAAGCCAGCTAAGTAATTTATATTCTTTTATTATGAGTAAGATTTTTGAGATCATAGATTTTCTCCAAAAGAAAGATGTTCTGTTGACACTGGGTTGTTACATTCATTCAGTAAACCTAAAGGAAAAAATAAATTCTGTAGGTATAATATAGCATATAATTTATCTAATAGGAAATGTGCTTATACCTGTTGGATTAAATATTTATTATGCATCTGGTCAGCTTTGAACTGTTTGCCATGAAAATATAATTGAATAATAGCAACCTTACATTTATATAGCATTAGGGTTTCCAGAGTGCTTTCCACATGTATTATTGTTTTGAATCCTTTTAACCCTGTGTTACAGGTAGAAATGAGGTAATATTCCCATTTTATAGATTTGCAAATTAAAAGTCAGAGTTCACACTAGTAATTGGCCAGCCAGCAACTCAGGTCTTCTGAAGGAATATGGTCTGGTATGCTTTCTGTTATACAACCTAGTGATGTGTTTCCTGCCCATTGGAGCGTACAGATTATGGAGAATAATTTTAAGAAGAATTTTATAATTTGAAAATCTCTTAGGTCGCAAAACTTGATTATTTGTGATATGGTTAGTAAAAATGCCGTACTTTTTTTTTTTTTTTTGAAATTTGCGTGAAATTGAAAATATTCTAGCAGAGGTGTAATAATTAGTAAATCATATTAGGAAAAAGGATAGATAAGAAACTGGCAACAGCTGATGATAAGAGCCGAGCAACAGTTACAAAAAGGAAACTTACTTTCACTGTACCTTTTGTACTATTGAATTTAGTAACATGTATATTAGTTATTATATGCTTAATTTTTTTTTAATTACTGGAGTCGAGGTCAGGCTTTGCTAGAGCTAGGCAGCCACAGAAAGACTTGTGGGGAAGGGGACAGCAACAGCATGGCAGCTAGATACAGGCCTTCCAACACTCTCCGCCCCATGAAGCTGCTCCTGGGATCCCCAGGATCCTTTAGACTATGTTCATTACGAACCCACCATTCACTTGCTAGCCAACCAGTCCTTTGGACTACTCAGCCCCTTCTCCTTTTGATTCCACTTGTAGCCTGAGGACTTGAGCTGGCCGGGCTACAAGCTGGGACAGTGGAGGACGTGAAGCTAGGATTTCTCTTCCTTCTACAGTAGTGTCAAGAAGATGCCAAGTACTGAACCTATCTATAAAACAAAAGATGAAGGAAATTTTGCCCCAATTGACTTTAGGTCTATATTCTGCTATGAAAAGTGGTAGTACAGAAACATGCAATAATCCATATAATATGAATAAGACATAATATTGGACCAAACTTTATTAAACATTCAACAGATTGTTTAGATATTGAGTCTTGGATATTACGGATAATCCAGATTAAATATAATACTTTTTTCTTCCTGGGGCTAAAGAATTTATTGATGGGAGCATACAAATTGGAGGAAAAATTGTTTTCCATGGAAACATTCATTGGGATCTCCAAGGGAGATGCAGTTGCTTATGTTAAAGAAGGAAAATTATGTATTAATCTTATGGCTGGATTTGTCCATCACCTTTGGGAATATGAAACCATGTACAAAATTAACATGACGATGCCACCACTGTACTGTTCAGTCTTACAGCAGGGGTTCCAAGAGAATACATGAAGAAGAATTTGGAGACGTGCAAATGGTGGCTGTACTACCACTTGGCTGATGGCTGATTCAAGGGTGGCATTACTCAATCGAAGAGTAATAAATAATGTACAGAGAAAGAGGTTTTCTTTTTACTTTGTAGTACCAAATGCTCCAAAAAAGGATTGCATTTGAAGTTTCAAGGGACTTACCTCTTTACATTTTCTTTTGGTAAAGCCAAATGTTATTATACACGTTCTTTTTAGAGTTGCCTAGATGATCTTTTCTTTGTCTGACGTGATTCTAAATAAAGTATAACATACTTAATGTGTGTTTTTTTTTTTTTAATGAAGTACCTTGCAACTTTTTTTTAAGATAAATTCTTGTGACCTCCAAATTAACATGTAGAACAATGGAAAGTTCTTAACATATTTTTGTAATTCTTTTTTTTAATTCCATATTAGTTTAAAATGAAAGTATAAGGCTTGAAAAGACCTCAAATAATTATTTGGAATATGGAACATTTATTCTTGTTCATTTATATCGTCTAATGACTCTGAGGTTGTTTGGGTTCGGACAGAAGCTTTTTTTTTTTTGAAGATAATTGGGGAAGATAATTTGTGGGAGACTTTATGTGTGTTAAATTGATTTTTAAAAATCAGTTCTTTAGTCTATTCTGCCTTGCGGCAGCTGCCCACTTCTCCTTGCTCACACCTAGCTAACGCCCAGGCCTGGAATTGGACAGCAGCCTCAACCACACACTCACTACCTCCTGCCGCTTTCCAGTCATGGACCCCTGCAAAGTGAGTGAGCTTTGGGCTTTTCTGAAAATGCGTAAGCAGGATCTGAGTGTTCTGCATAATGAGGAAATGTGCTTCCTGAGGGAGGAGGTAAAGAGCATGGGGGTAAAATACCACCTGTTACTCGAAAATTAACTCAGAATATCAAAGAAGAAAAAACAGTAAGAAAGTGGAGGAAAGCGTACAGACAAAGCATCAAGTGAAGAAAGTGATCTAGAAAACTGACAATAAAAATGTGATTGAACCAGATACTGATTCCTCTCAAGAAGTGAGAGATGAAAATGTAAAGATAGCTGAGGTGATAGATCAGGTAAATGATAGAAAAGTGGCTGCCATTGATGCCTTAAATGTTGGTGAACTACAGAAAACCATTCACTTGTTCACAGATGCCATCAAGCTGAATTTTTGCTTGGGCATTCTGTATGTCAAGAGAGCCAGTGCCTTTATCAAATTACAGAAGAAGCCAAGTGCCATTCAAGACTATGACGGAGCTATTGAAATAAATTCTGATTCAGATCAGCCCTACAAATGGCGAGGGAAAGCACACAGACTTCTGGGCCATTGGGGAGAAGCCAGCCCATGATCTTGCCTTTGTGTGTAAATTGGATTATGGTGAAGATGCTAATGCAATGCTGAAAGAAGTTCAACCAAGGGCCCAGAAAATTGCAGAA
Source organism: Pteropus alecto (assembly GCF_000325575.1). NCBI lineage: Eukaryota > Metazoa > Chordata > Mammalia > Chiroptera > Pteropodidae > Pteropus > Pteropus alecto. The sequence continues at coordinate 1,942,533 of NW_006439717.1, forward strand.
CATCAGAGAAAGTATGAGCAGAAACATGAAGAGTAAGAGATCAGAGGAAGAACGGAAAAGGTTAAGAAGGCTTGGGAAGAATATACTGTGTAGTTGAAACTAATAAAACTTAAAAGAAAAAAGAAAATGTGACAATTTATACTTAAAAAAGAAGAAAGAGGAGGCTTGGGAGAAACATGAGAGGGCCCAGAGGGAGGAAGAAGCCAGACATTAATCAGGAGCTCAGTATGGTATTTTTCCAGGTGGCTTTCTTGGGGAAAGCCTGGAAGGGCAGG
>NW_006439717.1:1942831-1945471 GCF_000325575.1 Pteropus alecto
GTTCTTGCAGTCATGTAAGATCCAGAAATTATGGTGGCTTTCCAGGATGTGGCCCAGAACCCAGCAAATAAAGTATCGGAGCAACCCAAAGATTATGAATCTGGAGGTCAAGTCAAATTTGGAGGTCAAGTGAATGCCCTTATGACAGATAAAGTTCTTGCTGAAGGAAGAGCACTTCAGATCACCCAGTGGATGTCACAATAATACAAAGCAGTATGCCTCTGACTGTCTCATGAAGAAAGCTGGAGTGCTTTGAAGAGAATCCCTACCTCTCTGCCCCGAAAGCAGCTGTAGCATTTTACAATGGTTTGGCATTAGGGTATTCATTTAGATAATGTTTTCCTACTAGGAATTACAAACATAAAACACTTTTAAGCCTTAAAAATATTTAAAAACAAAAGGATGTGTTAAATTCTACATATTTCTTTACTCATCACTTTGGTTTTTTCCTTTGAGTTAATTGGGCAAAGAATTACTTTGGAAGATTTATTATGTAGTTTATTTGTGGGAAGCAAATATAACATTTACATAGATAAAATTTGAGTATGATATATGGTTACTGAGGCATTTCAATCTCTCTTAAATGCTTTATTTTTTCAAAAGTGATTTATTTCAGTAAAAATACTAAGACCACCAGTATTGCCATAGGACCTGGGTAGAAGTACCTGGCAGGGTGGCAACAATCTTAACTACATTTTACATTAACACGTACCCTTGTGTGGATGCATTTAAATCAAACTGTGGTAAAGGGATGATTTTTATAATGCTGCAGTAGAATTGGATTACTTAGCTTTGTTCTTGTCCGATATATAAAATAAGTGTTTCGTATTATTTCCACATAGGAAATAAGGGAATACTTTTTATATTTCTATATTTTAAATTACCTTTCTGGGTCAGAAAATGCCCAACTCTTTCAGCTTTCTTCTTATTCCCCCCACCCCCTTACTCTTCTTTGGCTAAAAATAGTCCTTTTTTACTAACATCATCACTGTTACTATCATTCACAGCATGACTGTACAAGCATATTTAATACTGAGTTTAATTTACTGTGTAACACATACAGTAACTATGTAGGCTGTAGTTTCTTACTTGGCTGAGAGATTTTGTATTTCAGTATTAGATTTCTACTTTGGTGACATCTCATATCAAAAGATGTTGGAAAGAGGGATTCCCTGTGGTGGTTGGTCTTCTATTTAGGAAATGCCAATTGGGTTTTTGTTTGTATTTTGGAGAGTATGAGGTTTGAATTGATTAATACATAAAGGAGAAATTCTTGATCCAATGTGAATTATAAAATTGATGAGATCCATGGTTCTTCATTGTAGGGTTGTTGGCATTGTGAAAAAGTCATTGTTCTATTCAGCTCTTAAATACTGCAGCCTTATTTCCACCTCTTTCTCTCCTTCCCTCTCCTCCAAGGGTAAAGAAAATGATAACTTTTCTGTTATACATTCAATAATTTTATTAAATAAGACTAAACCCAGGCACTGTACTAGGAATTTCTAGGTTTCTTCCTGTCTTTCAATTAAAATGCTAGTCTTTAAAAGCAACTTCAAGAGATGAGACCCTCTGTACTTTGCTTATTTGAAGAATCAGTGGTAGGAGCAGTGAAGTAAATTTCACGAAATATATTTTTGAAATAGCACATCTCTGAAATCATAAGTTGATTCAGATTCTAACCCTTCGCTGTACACAAGCAGATAGAAATGCATCTGTTCTATAAGTCAGAAAAAGCTGCATGCTAACTGAGCATGTTATTTTAACCCCTTTAAAAATACTCAGCATATAAACTTGCGTTTGAGCTTGCCAATATTCTTTTTGTTAATGTGTATTCTTAATATTTCCAGTATATACTGTGAATAACTCAAGAAGACTATGTGCTTCTGGATTCCTTATCTAATTTGATTTACTGAACTATACGTTACCTAAGTACGTTCTAACATTGCAAATATTACCAGTAATGGGTAAAAGTAAAATTGGTCTTCTGAAAATGTGTCCTGTGCTTTTATACTTTTAAGTTCCACAAATACAAAATACATTCCTCATTTTCATAGAAACTTAGTGTCATTTCTCAACAGAAATGTTCTTGTACTAATAATGCTGTAGGAAAGAAAAGTAAAGCAAGGTTTGTTCTGCTTAAAAATATATAGTTGTTGGCTGTTTTTAGCTACATTAAAAATAAAGTATGGTCTCAAACTAGAAAAAAATCAGTTCTTTGTATTGAGTTAGATTTTTTTGTAATTTGCACTAGCGGAGTCACTTAATGGCACCTTGGTTCTCCATGTTTTATTTATAAGTATAAAAATTAATTCTAAGAAAACATTTGCTCTTGGGAGGAAGGAGGGAAGTGGTTTTAACTTTTTATGGATGAAGTCTTCAGGGTACCACAAACAAAGGTTGTTGTTTTTTTTTTTTCTGTCTCACTGTTCTCAGTGTTCTCTTGAGGTCTTTATGTGATGAGAATATTTCTTTACATTCCTTTGGTATGCAAAGTAACCTTTTGCACTAGTTTACTGCTTTTCTTTCCTCCCTATGATGTGATAATACAGTCAAAGCTTTTTAAAATCTAAATTTGATGGGACAGTGTAAATGAACTAAAATGACTGGTTAATTAAGAATTAATATCCATGACCCAGGTGG
>NW_006439717.1:1945492-2062491 GCF_000325575.1 Pteropus alecto
AAGCAACATACAGTTAAACCCATTGTATTGTGGATTAGGTTATTTGGTGTAGCAGAAAAGTAGAGTCAAGATTTATATGGAGGGGGAGGGAGAATGTTCAGAATTACCAGTTATTAAAGTGTTAGATAACACAGCTTTCTTTCCTGTATATAGATAGATTGCTATGGATTTGGTTGGCAAAGAACTCTCTTACAATCTAGTAAGAATCTGTATAATAGCAAGTTTAGGTTTTAATAAAGAGCCATTTATTTTAATTATGGTCTTTAAATTTGTTCCTCAGATACTCATATTCTCTCCAGTAAAATAGCCAAAAACTACAGATTTGGTCATCGATATTATTTTATGACTGGTAATTGTCTTTTTATTACCATTATAATTTTTGTGCTGTCACTGAAGTACCTGCCCAGTACTATAAACAGTTTCTTCACAAACACTAGAAAAGAGGACTGCTGTCTTCTTGAATACAATATTAATGTCTAAGGGATAAAATAGTGAGGTTTATTTTCTTCTTACAGAACATTACAAATTTGTTCTTTCTCTTGGGTCTGTTTTTCTGACAAATGGGCTCAACTATTCTACCTTTTCTTATCACTCAACTATTCAAATTTAAGGAAAGCTCTTATTAGTTGTCATGCCTCAGTTCAAGGGGTAGCTTGTTAGATCAGTAACATTATATTGACAATGTAATTGAACTTCACTGTGTAACAAAAAATGATTCAAAAAGAAAAGAAAGTGGTATCTCTTTACCTTTGCATAGAGCATTGCTGAATTCATTCTGCCTTGAGCAAACATTTATAAATGAATAAAATGCTTATGGGCATATTGAAATGTCACATACAAGATGCTGCTAGTCCTGGCACAGAGTATTATAATTAGTTTGTGGAGATTGGTGGTTGTATTAAGCTGTATATAAGATTTAAAGACAAAAAAGTAGAGTGTAGTATTTAGCGAATGCAGCCCATTGCTTTAGGGGAGCTATATAGAGTTGATGCTTTACCATGGTTACAGTCTTTATGTAATCTGGTTCTCTGCTAAGTGACCTCTCATTTCTTACTACTCTTCTGATTCACATTGACCTTACTATTCCTTGAACACAACAAGCACATTCCTGGCTCAGGGACTTTGTGTTTGCTGTTCCTTTGTCTAGAATACTTTTTTACAAATTTCTGTGACTTCCTCCCTCGATTTAGATTTCTATTGAAATATCATCTTTTTAGAACGATCTTACCTGTTCCCATTGTTCCCCATCCATCACTTTCTGTTTTTCCCTGATCTTTAATTTTGTTAAACTACTGACTAGTTTTTTTTGTTTGTGAGACCTTTAACTGTAATGTTAAGCTCCAGAGGGGCAAGAACTTTATTCAGTGCAGTATCTCTAGAGACTAGAGCACAGTAGGTATTTAAGTCAATAAATGAATGAATGTTGTAGAGCATGTACTTTCTCCTAAATGCAGTATTGGGACTTAAGAAAAATAAATAAATGTTAGAGATGAAAATTGCCTCTGGAAAATACTTATACTCTTAAAAACTGAATAGAATAGAAACCTGTTAGCAAGATATTGCACTCAGATCTTGACTGTTCTGGTTACTTCCTTGTGATTTTTATATCAGCAATCAATGGGTTTTTTGGAATCTTAATTTAGAAGTCCTCAAATGTTTTATCTCTGAGACTCAGAAGTGATTGTCTGCTTGCCTTGTGGTTTCATATCCTATAGCTTTTCTGCACTATTATTTACATATATGCCCCATAATTTTCCAAAATATACTATCTGATATTTACTTTACTAAACTCCTTTTGTAAATCCTGTATAATTTTATAGCGTATCCTTAATGAACCATAATTCTTAATTATCTTGAGGACTCTGCCTGAGCTTCGGCAAGGCTTCTGGGAGTCTAGATGCTACTTTGGGAACACTTGCCTCATTGGATGTGTTTAAGATTTTTTTTTTCCTTTTATAGACCGTTCAAGAAGAAGAAAAAGAGATTTACAGACAGCTGCTACAGATGGTCACAGGCAAACAGTTTTCTGTAGCCAAACCCACCACACATTTTCCTTTACATCTGTGAGTTACAGAAACATATTTCAAATGAATTTAATTTTACATTTTATTATATAATAGTGAAACTATATTTTTCTTTTGCTAGATCTCGATGTCTTAGTTCTGGTAAGAATACTTTGACAAACCCACTGTTTAAAAATGGAAACTCTTGTGCAGCTCAGATCATCGGCTCTGATACTTCATCATCTGGATCTGCCAGCATTTTAGCAACCCAGGAACACCTGTCCCACAGTGTGTATTCCTTATCATCATATACTCCAGATGTTTCATTCGGATCCAAAGATTCTGATCTCCTTCATCAATCCCAACATCACCACTCTCTTCTACATCAGCTAGATAACTTGCCATCTTCAAATACACAATCTGAAGGTAAAAATGGTGTTGTATAACTATATTTTTGATATAATTCAAGTACATTTCCTAATAGTCAAGTAACTTCATTGGATGTATGCAGGGTTGTAATATACATGTAACTTAATTAACATAAATAATTTAAGTACATTTAATTTAATTAGTCATGTTGTGAGTAAACTAAACCTACAAGTATCTTTTTTCTTACATGGAGATGCAAATCATTTCACACAGTATTTTATTCAAAGGATTAACTTCTCAGCAGAGTCTAGAGTCAAAGTACAATCAGCCCAATCACTTCAGTACTTTCTCTGTTCTAGTACTTTACAATGAAAACTAAGTACAGTTGTCTCTTGAACAACAAGGAGGTAAGGGGCCTCAGCCCAGTCTCTCACCCCTGCATTCAGAAATCCATGTATAACTTTTAACTCCCCAAAAACTTAACTACCAGTAGTCTATTGTTGACCAGAAGCCTTACTGATAACATAAATGTTGATTAACACATAGTGTGCATGTTGTATGTATTATATGCTGTATTTGTACAATAAAGTAAACTAGAGAAAAGAAAATGTTATTAAGGAAATCATAAGGAAGAGAAAATACCTTTATAGTATTTATTGGAAAAATTCCGTGTATAAATTGACCTACACAATTCAAACCCATGTTGTCGAAGGGTCATCTGTACTCTGATGTTCTGAGAGTTTTGGAGCATCAATTAAGTATTGAAGTAAAGGTTCTTAATCAGATGATAGTTATAAAATCTGTATAATGGGTTTATGCATTTTAGAATGATCATCAACAAATTTTGGAAACGAAGTTTTCTACCTAACTTTCAGCTAACCAAAATATTCCATCTCTTAGCATTTCAGTTAATTAAGGTTTTGCTTTGATAATTTTCTTTGCTTAGTTTCCCCTTCTTTAGGTTTGTGTTATGTGTGTATTTATGGTATATATTTAGGTATGTAACTTAAAAGTTTTAGGTTAAATGGTTAGACATTAAGGATCTTTTGATAGATTGATCTCAAAGACTCTCCTTCAGGTCATTTGATTTTTAAAAAATCTATTCCTCACTTTCTTAAAATTCTCATTTGGGGATTAAAATGTTCGGTGGCATTATATAGCTACACATATTTATGAAAACTTGCATTAAATTTTGTGAGGTGATTTACTGAGAACTGTCTTTTTTTTTTTTTTTTAAAGCCTTTAACTTCAGAAACATAGTGTATGGCAGATGCTTAGATACAACTAAACTGGGACAAATATACCACATCAGACTGTTTAATTACTTTCCTTGTACTATTTAATAAATACTCTAAATGAAGTTTTAATCATAGCATTTCAGAAAGACATGATACTTGCCTTTACCAACACAGAAAATAAATGCTAGAATGGTAGAAGTTGTACTTTTTGTACTGCTACTTCTCTTATAGCTGTCTCTCTCTTTCTGCTTTCCCTTCTCTTCCATTCTCCCTCCCTTTCCCTGTCCCCTCTTAACTTCCTCTTCACTCTTTTACCTTATTCAGTCTTATGGTAGTTCATGAACTAAAGACTATTAAGATATCTTGTCATGTTCTTGTTCCCCAGGAACAGAAAGAGGAAGCACAGGGAACAAACACAGCCAAGGAATAAATACTGAAGGAAATATATACTTGTATTGTATTTCAGTGACTGCGTTATTTGTAAAGCAAGCTCTTCACTAAGCCCTATTCTTGGCTCAGTGAAAATGGACCTGCCTTTCTTTTCTCTTTTGTCTTACCTTTATCTTAATGCTATATTATTTTTATGGAAATAGAACATAGCAAAGTATGGGAACTTAAACTATAAACATCTAGAATATGTGACCATGTGTAATTGTTATTAATAATGATATGCTCTTGTGTTTCTTTATTTAGGATCAGACTCTGTGATTTTACTCAAAGTAAAAGATTCCCAGACTCCAACTCCCAGGTAAACTTTGGAAAAAGAACATTATTAACATATTGTTTTCTGTCTCTTCAATTATGTGGGGTTTTTTTAGTTATATAATGTAAAACTAAAACTATCTTAATTCAGACGTCTCATTTCTTGTTTGACTATTTCAATGACCTTCTAAGTGGTCTTCCTTTCTCCAGCCTCCATTTTGTTCTTCATTCCGTCTCCCACCATGTTCTCCAATCCATTGTTTGCATTGTTTCTTACTCTGTCTTTCATTCTACAACCAGAGTGATCAAAAATGAATATATGATCATTCATTACATTCCCTCAAGGGTGACTTATCAGACAGAGAATCACACTTCTTCGTATGGTATGCAAAGCACTTCCTCCATAAACCTTACTTCCTATCACACATTTTTTCCTTAGACAAGTAATTTAGTAATAGCCTACTGTGTGCCAGGTATTAGTATAGACAGTGGGGATAACAACAAGGAGCTTACATTCATGGTGTTGTTCTAAGTTGATACAGTTTCCCTTATTCTTTACTCTTTAGCTACTAGAGAATTTGACTCATCAAATCTAGAATATTTCCAGGAATGCGGCAGGGATGGAGTGAGCTGGAGATTAGGATGGGTGCCTTGTAATCTACACACTTGTATTTAATTGAAGAATGTGTACCTCTAGTTAGTATTCTGCAAATTATTGAATATTAATAATCAGGTAAGATACTAGTATAAAGAAACCAATAAATTTTATTTTTGTGGTACATTAAAATTAAATCCAGATAAAAATTTAAAATCATAACATAGCCAAAGTAACCATTTGATAGCTATGTATAAATCTCTTTTAGAGAGGTGCAAGTACAAATTATGGAATTCCAGAGCAAATTGATTTAGGCTGCTTTTTCTCTAATATAAATAATGGAGAGTGCTGCAAATATTCAGGTACGCTTAACATAAAATATTGGAATTTTATTTTTTAAATAAATAAGTAGTTAGAAGTCTCTGCAATTCAAAGTGATAGTCATATGGTAATTATATTATGCAGTTTACCCAGTATTTTTGCTTTAAAGTGCACTAATAAAATTTGCAAAAAGGAGCTTATGTTCTAAGGGGGTGTAAGGGGTGTAAGGGGAGGGGTGGGGGACAGATAGTGAAGAAATACACATATATGTATGCCCGGTGGTGATAAATGTTGTGAAAAAAATCAAACACAGTAATATATAGACTGGGGCGCCATTTACCTAGGATGATCATGGCAAGTCTGATAAAGTGACAGTTGAGAGACATGATGGAGGTTAAAGAAGGAGCCATATGGAAATATCTACTCTTTCATGTGTTTATAATATGCCAAACTATAGTATGACATGTACTTTCTTACCTTCACATTCAGTGTTCTTTCTGCCTGACATGTCTCTCCTACCTCAGCTTGTCTGGCAATTGTCTGGCAGTTGTCGCTTTCTTATCTCTTAAATCTCAATTCAAATGTGATCTTCTATGTGAAACTTTACCTCTCTGGGAGGTATCAAGTACTTCTTCCTCTGTAATCCAATGGGTTGCTATTTGGATTTCTATGTCTTTGCCATATATGGCCTTAGCAATTCAGTTGATAGAATGATAATAGTATCAGTTTTCTTTTGAGAAGATTTGGGATGATAAAATGTTCTTTCTACTCAGTTGGTTACTTTGCAGCACCCCTATATGTTCTAAACTTCGGATATTAAAAAATATTCTCTATTTGTTATAGTTTCACAAGGAGACGTTACAATTCGGATTCTTTATACTTTTAGGGAGTGGGTAGTCAGACCTGGGTTCTGCTCTTGCCTTTATCAGGCTTCACTTAAATTTTGACAAATTACTCTTCTGAACTTCAGTTTCCTTATCAATAAAATGCCAGTATTAATACCTTACTATTGAATTGTTGTGAAGATTAACTTTCAGATAAAGCATTTATAAAAGTGTTTCACATGTAACGCATAAAAGAAGGTATTCTTTCTTGGGAAAAAGTTGATATCGTAAAGAGTGCTTTCAGTTCTGTAATGGTTATTTTTTAAGTCTGCCTTTTCTCTCTGGAGAATTTCTCCTAGTGATAACTAAAAACTGAGATGGAAAGAGAAATGGTCTATTGGGTAAGGCTGATTAGATAATGCTGTTTATTGAAATTGGAGGTTACTTTCCCAAGGCGTGGTTGATTGGCTCTTTATTCTTAATCTCCTACCAGTAATGAAGATTTGCCCTTATTTCTCAGAATATGCCCTGCTGTTTCATGTCTCTGTGTCATTGTACATTCTGATCCTTCCACCTGGAATTCCCTTTCTCTCCTTGTCCACTTGTTAAACTTTTATTTTGCTTTTAAAAATCTGACTCAGGTGTTATTTTTTTCTGACTTCTCCAGATAGCGTTAGTCTTTCCCTCTAACCCTTCTATCCCTGTATCTTGTTAATTACTAATACCTTTGCATTTATTACCTGGGGCCAATCATAGTGCTTGACACATGATGGGTACTTAGTAAATAAATCTTTGTTATATAAATGAATTTCCTAGAAGGCCTGCAGTGCTCTCAGGTAGCTCAAGTACTCACCATCTTTGTTTTAGTTTAATCCTCCTTTGTTTTATTAAAAGGTATTTTATAGTAGTAGAAAGAACATAGTCTTTGGTATTGGACAGACACAGTTTCTAATCCTGGCTTTTCCAAGACAGATGATTTTTCTGAACCTTTACTGTATAGTATGAGTAATAATTCCTTGTTATCTATTTGTATTGAGGTTCAGTTAACATAAGATTATCGTGAGGCTTAACTAATATGTAGTACACTTAAAGAAGAGTTTTATACGTAGAGCTCTAAGTAGGTGTTCAGGCAATAGTTGTAGTTATTACTGTATACTTCAGTTACATGAGAAATAGTATGTAATATCTTTGAAAAGCAAAGAGATTTTGCTTTTTACCCTTCATTTTGTTTTCCTAAGCCAGCAGATACCTTGATCCATTGGAGAGAAGTGCTTGTCCCTCACATTATTCATTTATTCAATAAATACTGAGTGCCTGCTATGTGCCAGGCACTATTCTTGGTATAGAGGATACAGGAGTAAATACAAAAGACAAAAATTTCTATCCTTATTAAGTTTATATATTCTAATAAGGGGAGTAGACAAATTTGCATAGCATGATTCATTACTGTGTAGTTTTAGGTGATTTTTACCAACTTTTTATATTGTGTAATAAATGTGTTTTTATGTTCATTTGTTTTTAGCATCACTCACTAAGTAGCCACTCACTGCTACCACTGATCTCTGTGGCTTTCTTTCTTGGTTGTTTTGTCAGTGGTTCACTGAACCAAGGAGATAGGTTTTCACCTCCTATGTTCTCTCATTATTAACCTTGGTGACAGTGGGGAGACAATAGAACAGCATTTTCATTTCCAAACCCCATCCTAAAGATGATTGGGAACACTAATTCTCAAAAGTTAGGCTAAGGGGCAAGGGATACCCTCCGAGCCTTTGTTCTTGCCTTCACTAAGACAGATTTTAGAGATGTAAGAACTGTGAAAGGGACTCTAATCAAATCCAGATACTAAGGCTCATGGAAATGAAGTGACTTGCTCAAAGTCACAAAGCTAATCAGGGACAGCTCCAGGAGATCCAGGGTGCTTAACTCCCAATTTTATTGTTTACTTGTTCCATATATCTAAAAGTTTACTTTGGAAAAGTAAACTTTACTATTCTTCCATTTGTTTCTGTGAGAGATCCTTCAGTTAAGGCTTGGCAAGGAGTTGAGGAAATTTGAGAAGAGCAAGTGACCCTAGAACATATGGTTAACATGCCTGCAACTCTGCTAACCATTATTCATTCAGTTTGTTAGCAAGAACTGCACAGAATAGAATTGATCTCTCATCTTTGGAATGGGGTTGTATTGCTGATTCTCTGCCCTGGTTCATTCATTGACTCACTAGCTGCTTGATATGGACTGTTCTGTGGTTGAAGATTTTCAGTATCTACTATAATTTGGTTGAATATATTTTGATTCAGGTAGACTGACAATGAGTCTGAGAACCTATATGATTTGATTAAATCATTAGTAGATCTGTCAGTCTGAACGATGTAGGAAGAGTAATCATTTTAGTTTAATGTCTTATCTTGATAAGTGATATGCTCTCACATAACATTGGTTTCTCATGCAAGTAAGGAGCTATGCTAAATTTAATTTCTCTGCTGAACATTGGGATTTCTTTTAACTATTACATGTGCAGATGACTCATTTGTATTCCTTTAGTTCCCAGTTACAATTATGTAATCTAGGTCCTTTTGTTTATTCCATACTTGTAAAGCATTCTTGTAAATTATATAAATGATTGGTTTTCGTGGGAAAATATTTGAATTTTCTCATAAGCCTCCTGCTCATTTGTCATATATTTTTTTTCCACCTATAGTCCTACTTTTTTCCAGGCAGAGCTATGGATCAAAGAATTGTAAGTTATTTTTGTATCATTTTTCCTTTTCTATAACTTCCTTTTCAGTTAGAAGAAATCAATTAGCCAATCACTCTACCTATTTTTAGTCAGTAACTATTTCCTATTTATAGCTATTTATAAAACAACTTCTAAGTTTTTGAGTTTTTAAATTCTTTTGTTAGGACATTTCTGTGTTCAGATTTGTTAAATCTATAACAATTGTTGAAGCTAAGCTGAATTGGAAAAATATTTCAAAGTTAGCAATTATATAGAAAGGAAAATAAATGCCCTTATTTTCACATTGATAAAACTAATTTTTTGACTAATTTCTATTTCCAGAGTTTACAGAATCACTGAAAACCTTTAGTCTCCAGTTTTAAGAACTCACTTTACGTTATCCAAACACCCTGGTATTGTTGATATTTTTAAAGAAAAAAAATAAACTTGTATTTCTTCTTTTGGTTCATAAATACAGTATTTGAATTAAAACCTTAGTAATATCTTGTATTATTTTCTCCTCTGGGATTCAGTCTCATTTTTGGATTTCTAAAATAAAGCTTCATTTTTCTCCATAATCTTAGAAACATGTTTTTAAAAAGGACTACACATTTACAAATATCCATAAAAGTTACCTGTTTACATTTGGTCACAAACTAATAATTTTTCAGCATTTCAGTGAAAATGGATAATTTTAATAACATCATGTGGTTTCACTCTGTCTTAAAATATAAGTACAGTAATAGGTTAGTATAAGGATTTTAGACTTTATGAGGATTTTATATTTAATGCTCATTGTGCATCAACAATGTGCTTGATATTAAGAGAGTGGTCTGCATTTGTCATATTCCTTTTCATTTTCTAGAACTAGTGTTTATGATTCTCGAGCACGGGAAAGATTATGTCAGATTGAAGAGCAGAAAGCGCTGGCATTACAGCTTCAAAACCAGGTAAAAAAAATTGGGGTAAAATTTAAAATTAACACATCCAAGTTGAACCTAATTCACGTTACCTAGAGTTGGGATTAAAGCTATTGTAATTGCAAAATTGTATGGTACCATAGCATTGGATGATAAGTGGTATATGTTCTTGGTTTTTCCAGCTAGTACTGCTCAGTGTACATAGAGAGATAGCATGTTTCTTTATCTCACTTATTCTGAAGTTCTGTCTTTCAGAGATTGCAAGAACAGGAACATTCAGTACATGATTCAGTAGAACTGCATCTGCGTGTACCTCTTGAAAAGGAGATCCCTGTCACAATCACCCAAGAAACAGAAAAAAAAGGTCATAAATTAACTGATAGTGAAGATGAATTTCCTGAAATCACAGAGGTAAATTACATAATATAAATTCTTGCACTAGCAAATGTTATATTTAGAAAGAATGCTCTGGAGGAATTTAAAACATGAAGTAATAGAACACCTGATTTTTTAATTGTATTATATATTAATGCTTTCATTTTTTATTATATCCCAATCTTGGCTTTGTTTTTAAAGGGTTATAGAAAATTGAGGAAAGAGTTATAGGTGGCTTTTAGCAACTTCAGTGAAAAACCATTTAATAAGTTTGTGTTTCATGTATATTTTTACTTAATGCACATGTACAGTAGTTTGATATCAAGTAGTAAGCTGATGCTTACTATTTTTTTAAGTAAAAAAAACTCAGTATAAAATTTGGAAAATGTATAAAACCCTATACATTTTAAATTAATATATTCCTTAATCCAGTCTTCTTTTTGAAAAACTATCATATAGCTTTTGAGTATAACACATTTACTATAGTTGTGCTATATTCCATATTTTACATTAAAAACAAAACAAAAGTTTTCTAGGAAAATGTGACTAAAAAAGACTGACTACCTTTACTCCCTGACTACCTTTTAGGAACCATTCTATTTCTCAGGAAATCATTTGGACCAAAACTATAAAACTTGATTAGGTCTTCTCATGGACATGGACTATTTGATAGCAGGTTATTTCAGACTTTAGAAATAATATGAAATAGGGGTCTGAAATGTGCTGAAAAAAAGAAAGGAGGACAAGATGGGATGGAAGGAAATAATCATGGAGATTACTGGAAGGAATAGAAACCAAAATGTTAGAGGTAAACAGTTGATTAATGATAAATAGTCTGGGGATTGTATGGAGCTTGTTGAGAAATCCGATGTGTCTGAAGCCATATATGCTTGATCTCTGAACCTTCTTGATTCTTTAGGAAATGGAGAAAGAAATAAAGAGTGTATTTCGTAATGGGAACCAGGATGAAGTTCTGAGTGAAGCATTCCGCTTGACCATTACTCGCAAAGATATACAGACTCTAAACCATCTGAACTGGCTCAATGATGAGGTAATCTTGTATCCATTTTTATATTCAAATAGTAAGTGAACATTAAGTGCAAACTAAATCAAGGGATTATCTCACTATTTCTCAAAGTGCGGTCCTTGGATGACCTGGATCAGAATCAGCTGTCACAGGCCCTCTCGATTCTCCTGAATAGGTATGAGGCAGTGTGATAGAGATTTGCTTTTTTAAAAACTCAGGAGATTTTTATGTACCTTTAAGTCTGAGAACTGCTGATTTTCCTTCTTATGTATTGACTATTTGGACACTGAGGGAGAAGACATTCACTCATTGGTATTCTCACTCTCTTAAAGACACCCTACCCTGCAGTTCACATCTTCTGAGCAAATACTTGATAGCTGACCATGTTACAGCATGAAGGAATACTTATCATGTAGAAATCCATTTCTACTTCCCCTTTTGTCTGCTTGTTCTAGGTCACTTAGGTTATGAGTGATAAACTTTCTAGAATAGCCTACATTTGTACACGGTATTTTTAAAACTGACATTGAAAAAGTTACATTAGATATTCTAAATATTGGGGTTAAAAAACAAAATTATGGCCCTCAGTTCCTGAGAGTTCTAATTATTTTAAGTAAATTGATTATACTACAGTTTTTAAACTGATCTGTCCTATTCCTAAACCTATAGGAGCCTATTTTATTTCAGAAGAACATTTTCACAGCAAAAGAAGAAAACTGGGGTGGGTTTTTTCCCTAAGTACCTGCCTCCTTTCTTAGGCCCACTAGGAGCATCCCTGCCTGATATTTTTGGCTGTACTCAAGCTTCATACCAATGGAGGAGTTTTAGATACTCAGTATAGTAAGCACTAGGTAGTCTAGATACCTATATCTTGGTCTTATATGCTTAGGACCTTCCAAATAATAATATCGGCTAACATTTATTGAGCATTTACCTCATGTTAGGCACTGTTATAAGTGTTTTATGTTTTCTATTCATGTGATGGTCACCACAGTCCTTGGAGGTGGATACGTTAATTTTAAGTCCATTTTATAGATGAAGAAACAAGACATGGAAAGATTAAGAAACTTGTAAAGTTACATGTAAGTAGCAGAGCCAGGATTCAGAACCAAGTGCTGGATTTTATGTATTATATAATATTGCCTCAGAATCTTAAATTGGATCCTGTTTTAGGATTATTTGTATAGAATTTGAGAAGCATATGTCATGCCTAGGATATTGATTTTTCTCTAGGACCAGCTGGACTGGCCCCATTCTCTTTGCCACTGGTGAGTTTATAAGATATAAATTATAGAAGTCTATCATTTTCTGAGCAGTATCTTTGACCAACCAAGAATAGTAACGAAGGTATGGTTTGATACTGTCTTGTTTTAGGGGGAACCACCCTTGCTTTTTTTGGCTCAGAATAGTGATATTAGAACATTGGATAAAATAGCAGGAAAAGAAAGAGCTTACCAAATCTGAAGGCAAAATGAAAATCAAGGACAGTCAGAAATATCCATCTATTAGTGTTTTTGATTTGGAGACGTTAATCTGTGGTCTCTTGCCATTTTTTTGCCTGCTACTTGCCAAAAGGGAAGGAGTCAGTTATTCTACGGGGATCGTAGCCTGTTTATTGTAAATTATGCAAAACCTTCTAGGGGGCAGCAATGAGTAGGATATGAGCTGAGTTCTTGCTGTTTATTGTGGCATTACCTCAGTGATCCCTTACAGAGGTGGCATTCATCAGGATGTGTTTTCCATTCCCTGGGCCCATCAGAGGCTGGATTTTTAGCAAGCAAAGTCAATGGAAATTACATTATTCAGAAGAGATGAGGGGAAGGAAAGAGTCCTTGTCTACTTTATCTCTGCCATACCTACTCATAACTTTTTTAGAGAGTGCTTGTCTTCTGAGTTCAAAATAATGGTAACCTTGAAAGCATGTCACATGTCCATGATGATGATAACCATTTAAAAAAGTACTACTTTCAAAGTACCACACTTCTCAGGCTTTCAAAGTTTTTGCCGTTGAGAAGCTAACATTCTGATGAGGAATTAGTAGTTATCCTTAAGTAGTTGTACTCATTTAAAAATTGTGTTTCTCAATTGTGAGCTCTCAGTTGTCTTTTGCAAGTAATTTGTCATCTCTTTAATCCTATTCTCAAATAGGATTTTCATTAATAACCATTCATGAAATGGGTATTTCCATTAATAACCATTTCTCATCTTTTTGTATCTCTTGTCAGTTTTATAAGCTGAATTAAAACTTTCTCCAAAATAAGGTGACTGAAAAATTATTTTTACCATTTTATAGCCAAGGAGTATAAGATCCTGGAAGCAAAAGGGATCAGATTTAGTTTATAAGGAAAATAAAATCCAGAAGTCTTATATTTGGGATATGCACAGAAAGCCATTAAGCTACCCTTTCTCTGGTCTCTTTCCTAAAAGAAGCATAGGCCACACTGCCTGTTCATACAATAGGCTTTCAAACATGTTTTCATGAATGAATTTTTATAGTGAGTAGTTAAATTCTGCATAGCTTCAAAGGACTAATGATTGACAGGAAGGATATTTTACCTTACTGTAAGAAACTAGAACTTCTCAAAAATGAAATGTAGGAAATGGCTGCCTTGTAAAGAATACAAAAAGAGGCTGGAAGACTGACAATATCAAGGACATTATACATGGGGGTTTCTATACTGGGTCTGGTGATCAGTTATTAATAGAAATATCTAATTAAGGGAGGAAGAAGGTAAAAAGAGAGGAGAAATTAGTTGAAAAAAATTGAAAGGCACAATCAAGAAACGAGAATATTTTAAAGTGTATATCAATACTAGAAATCATTTATTAATTCCTAGAGATTGAATTGAGTAACTTCTGGAATCCAACTTTAAGATTCTAGGTTAATGATCATGAAGAGAGGACTGCTTTGGGCTTTGTGTTTCCCTTTATGGTCTGATTCTACTGCTTAGAGTGTCTAAGAGTTTTTTTATAAGGCATCAGATAAATTTAGAAACCCATGGAAATTATTTAGGCATACAAGTAAATGTATCTGACTTCTGCTTTGGGTCATGATAGACTAAAACAGATCAGATTTACTTTTGTAACTTAAATAGAAAACTAGATTAAACATAAAACAATTTTCAGGTGTTGGCTAACAATAATCCCTGAAAGAAGGGAGAAGAAAGAGATGAGCCTATAATTTCCCCAGCTTACTGGGTTTCTGTGTTGAGGGCAGAGAGCTGGTAAAACCTAGTGGTCCCTGACAGTCTTGCTACATGGAGGAGACAGAGTTCAGAGTTTGGGGAGGCCAAAGTGGCTAAGATTGTGAGGTAAAATGCTGGAGGGGTGGTTGCTGCATAAAGAGAAAGCTCCAAAAATGTGCAGAGGTCCCCCCTTGAATCTTTGAGTACTCATTTGTACATTTTTGGGAAGAAACTACCAGAGGCTGGGGACCACCAGGAAGAAGAAATCAGAACAAGCCTCACAGCTAACACAGATGCCAAGAATAGTTCATGTTCCAGCCAGCTAGAGTGGAAAAGTCATAGGGCATTGATTATCTAGATTCCTCAAAATGATATTACCTCAGGAGTGGGGCCAAACTGGCCCTAGAATAAAGGCTACTCTGGACCCATGGTAATAGATCTTAAATATAAGTTTTAAAAGCCTGAGTTTGATCTGAGTAACTTCACAGAAGCCCAACAATATTTAAAGGAATACAACAAGTTCTAGTTACAGCAAAACCCAACAACATGAAATTTACAATGTCCAGCATCCAGTCAAAACTTACCAGGCATGCAGAGTGGAAGGAAAATGCAACTTGTAACAAAAGGAAAAACTAGTCACCGGAAATACCTAGAAATGACAAACATTATAGAATTAGCAGGTAAGAATATTAAAACAGATATTATAAACATATCCCTTATGTTCAGGAAGGTAAAGAAAAATGGACATTATAGAAGAGAAGAAAGATCCAAATTGAAAAAAGACCCAAACTGAAATCGTAGAGATGAAAAATACAGTATCCGAATTAAAACATACATGAGGTGAGATTAACAGTAAATCAGAAACTGCAGAAGAAAAAAATTAATGAACTTGAAGATATAGCAAAGGAACCATCCGAGTGAAACACAGAAAAAAGGCTGAAGAAAGATGACTGGAGTATTAGTGAGCTATGGGAAAATATCCAGCATTCTAAGGATGTAATTAGAGTCCCAGAAGGAAAGGTGAGGTGTAAGTGATGTCATAAAAAAATTAAGAAACAATGATGAAGATTTTCCCAATTTGAAAACTTAGAGCAACAGATCCCAAAAATTTAGCATTTCTCATCTCGTTATTTTCCCTCTAGGACCTGTCATTTCTTACTACTAATTTACATGGATGAATTGGAAAAATAGCAAGCTGACATGTCTCTTTCTGGTTCTGTTTTGCAAACCCATAGTAATTATTGCCAGTTGTTTCCAAAATACAAAAGTATTAGACTCTTGGAATATTGTATTTCTAACTTTACTGGCTGGGGAAAGGCCATGAGGAAAAGACTCTTAGCAAATATGGGGAGTGAGGGAGTGCAGGAGGAATTAAGGTAGAATCTACATAGACTGTAATTATACTAATGACAGCTGGCCAGCAGACTAATTGCCTAATTTGTAAGTCTCATCTCTGAAAAGAAAGAGATGTCTTAGCTACTTAACATTACAGTAGCCTTGTGTATAGAGAAAGTATTCTTGATAGTAGAGAAGTAAAAGACTTTCTATATATACCAATGTCACCTGATTTTTATTGCAGAATCAGGATCTGGAATCAGAGCACATAACTTTATCTAGCATTCTGACTTTCAGAACACAAACCTTCAGTGGAAATAGGGAATTGGTAATAGTCATAGCTCTCTGTTTCCAAGGAGCAGTTAAATTTAAGTGATGCTCAATAAAGAAGAAACAGCTTGCAAAACATTAAGTTCAACTGGACAAACCTAGCACAGGGAATAGATTTTCCTTAGGGAATAAAAACTGATTGCATAAGAAGGAAAAGAAAAAAAGACGACAACATGAGATAAATTAGTTAATAGACTATGATGGGTCTGCTACATTATGCACTCTTAACATGTGGAATAAAATGATCAGAATGAAAGTTTTAGCATTTCTAGTGTGACTCATTGATAGATTCTACATCATTGTAGTTTACCTCTTTAAAATGTTTGTTAGTAAAACTAGTCCTTTAATTAACCTGGGATTTATGTGGTGTCACAGAGAAAATAGTAATCACAGTTATGACTCCATAAAAGTAGGTGTTACCTGTCTATCTTTCTCTAAAACTTTAGCAATAATTCTAATAATTAGCTGCTTGACTTTGCATGTGAGAAAAATCCTGGATACATGTTCACAGTGAGGAATGCAATACACAGAGCTTACCCAAAGTCTGCCACCTTGGTTTTTATAATATTATTAGGTTAAATCTTAGTGAATGACCTGACTCATAATATTCAAGTGCTGCTTCTTGGTTAATCTTTTGGGCTTTGTGGCTGACTCAGATAGATTGAATTTAAAAATCAGAATGGAAGATCAAGGTGTAAATCTATAGAGGTAAAATAGGAAAAACAGCCTTTTCCCCTGAAAAAAGTTGTCTTGGTCCCTGCTCAGAAGCACTGTCATTCCCAGGACTTTTAGAACATTTTTTTCCCTAAGCCAGTTAGAAGGGTTCAGAGTATAAAACTGGGAAGCGTTAAAAGTCAAGACTTTACTGTTAGTGAAATATTTTACTTCTAAATGCATGAGAAAGCAATAGTTTGGCTGGCTTACTGGGCAAGAAGGAAGATACAAATAGCAGTGGTCATTTATGTTATTGTGGTAACATACAGGAAAAGGATTGAGTCTTTAGTTTGAAAACATTGTAGGCTTTTCTTTTAAAGAAGCTTTTTCCAGCTTCAGCCTGGCAGCTCTTCAAATAAAATCACAAAGGAACAAGACAACTATAAACATCCATCCTACCCCCAAATAGGACTGCATAGACAAGCAGGCGCTCATGGCCAAGGCTATGAAGGTGCAAAAAGGGTAGCTCCTTAGGCACCAGGAGCTACAGCAAGCAAACAGAGGCAAGTGTGTGCCCCCAGAAGAGTCACAATTGGATCAACAGTGGCAGTTGTCCTCAGATGCTTATATTATTGGCAAGACAAACAGTAGGCCCAGGGTTGATTTACTACTTTTAGTTTCCTATTTCAAAGGAAATTCAAGATCTTCTGGAGCTAAGAGAGTTTTGTATGCAGAAAGGCTCTCACCATGGGAGGGAAGCGACCCTTGTCTTCACAGAATTCAAGCATATGCTCTGACCATCACTGCTTCTCTTTCATCTTAAGCACTGTGATCCCTTCTCTCATTTCTTTTTCCTTCATCTTCGGCCCTCCTCTGTGAGATGACATGTAGGATTCTTTTTGTTTTCTAACTCCTAGCTTGTATTTTTGGTATGATTGTGTCTTGGTTGAACTATGGCAATTTTCCTCATTCGGACAGAGTAATAGCTGAAAAACTGAAGAGAGAAACTTGGATCTAAATTCTGCCTCAGATGTCAGATTACACATCCTTAGCTAATGGGAGGGAACATTGAGGCCACTAGTCTCCCTCCTACTGGGATGCAGGAGAAATGAAAAAGAACCCAGATTACTCCTTAGAATAACACTTTTCCCGGTTACCCAGAGATAACTCATGGATTACAATCCTAACCCTACTCCCAAAGTTGCCTTGAAATATCTTGCTTTTGTTATATTTTTGCATCACTCTGGTATATCAATAGTCTTTGGAAACAAATTACATCATTCTATTTATAGCATTCTGTTTTTAGTAGTTCAGTCACTGAAAATGTCAAATCCTAGAAAATGTAGCATTCTTAATGGGAGCTGCACTTTTTTTTCCTCCTAAATGGGAAAAAGAGCAATTAATGAGCTGACTTTGGAGGAGGCTGTTTCCCTCTCATTGGAGAAATCTTGGTTGGAGGCAGAGCTAAAGCAATGGAAGAGTGATTCTCAAAGGAAACAGACAATGTGGTATCCTGTTTGCTAGGTTTCTGTTCCCATTCAGCTGGGTTGGTCTTTAGCTTTATAGTCCAGATAAAAAAACCAAACAACCTAGGCTGCATAAGTCCAGCTAAACTTCACTGGTTTCTAGAACTCTTTCCTCCTGAAAAATAGCATAGTCATGTGTAGCATGACACTCATTTATGTCATCCTGTTTTACTTAAGTGTAATTATCCCATGGGTCATAATTACCTTTATGGGCACCTGGGGAGAAATATCTCCATGGCTTTCATGTGCTTGGCTGTTCTTATCTCTCTGCCTGATTCCTTCCACCTCTCCCTTGAGTCCTCGTTGCCTGTTATAATACAGAACTTGTCTGCCCCATGGAAGGATTGGTTTACCGTGACTGGCAGGTCATCTGCCCATTCAGTTCACCCCTTGAATTGAAGAGTTAAGCCTCATAACATAGCTAATATTGTGGGATGGGTAGAACACCAGAGCAATCCCTTCTTGCTGACTTTCTCTCACTAGAGAATGGAGCCTAGAAGTCTGTGCTTGTTAGGCAGACCTTCCTGTATTCCTGCCTGCCTTCATTCCTAGAGGCATCGTTAGTACCGTTATCCTTGGGGTCAGAGTTAGATTGGAAACCTAGACTGAGAAATCTATAATCTTAATTGTGCCTTGGTTCATTATCATTATTTAAAATAACTGAGCTGCAGTTATCTATTGAGGATCACACTAGGCAGAGAATTAACTCCTCTGGGCCTGCTGGGCATGTTGCTCAATCGTCAGAGATGCAGGCAGAACAGTGTCTTCAATCCTAGCCTTCCTCTGCACCCTTCTTCCCCCAGAGTTCTGCCTCATGGCAACTGTGGTTTCCCTGCAGCTGCTGGGGCATCCTCATCTATAGGCCCTTTCTCTAGTCTAGACCATGCTCTGGTGTGTTCCTGGCAGTGGCCCCTGCTGCCTACCCAGTATGTAGTTGCCTACTGTTAGGCAGTAGCTCATTGCTCTGGCATCCTAGTGTGTAAATATTTGTCAGAGGACAGGGACATTTTTCCTTTCCCAAAAAGCATTCTGAAAAATGTGCCTGTTTTCTTAGTCATATTTCCAAGCTCTAGATCAGTTAGCCCATTCATTCCTTGCAGTTGACAGACACTGGCCCAGCCTCATCTGACCACATAAAGTAAGTATGCAGCAGCTTCCGGCCCAGTACTTTCAAGCTTTAGTACCAAAGAGTCCTAGACCTAAAGGAACCGTGGATGACATAGTCACTGTTAGAGAACACATTGTTTCATTAACAGAGAGAATCACATATCTCTTATATCAAGCATTTTAATTTCTTTCATTCATACTTGATATTGAAGGCATAAATAAAATCAACAAAAATGAGAAAGCTAACCATATAGATTCCGGGGAGAACTTTTCATTTTTGTGGCTTTACTTTCAAGTTTCATGTAATACAGATTTTTATATTTCATCCATATCTGCCTCTATAAAAGGTGATGTTGCTGAGCTACTATCAGTTTAGAGGTATTTTTTTCCGGGACAGTGGATGGCTTATCCTGTCACTCAGGTGCACTTGAGGCCAAAACAGATAGCTTCTGCAAGATGGCTTTTTAGGCTGAAAAGGTTACATTTAGCCATGGAGCAGAGTTTTCTATCTTCATGCAAAACCAGATGCCTCACATGTAAGGATTGAACTCTTGGTCTTAGCCTTGTTAATACTAGGTCCTAACTAAGCTCAGGATGTATTTAAATTGCTCAGACAGTCCCAATAGGTTACAGTAACTAATAATGTGCCTTATTAAACTACTGTAGATCTTCCTTTCCTTTCCTCTAAGTCACACCTTCGATCACCCCTTCCTCCTTGTTCTGCAGTCTTTTGACCTAATCCTCAATCTTCTGGCCAGCGTCTGCCCATACGTATCTCTAACCCCATCATTATCTTTTTCTGTTTTCACTGTTTATAACAGTCTCAACCCCCTTCCCGTCTAGTCAGAATCTGATATAGGGACATGAGGATGTTGGGTGTTAAAGTCTTAACTGTACTGATTAGGAAACAATAACACATGCAACAGTACAGCACTTGCTTTTCCTTCATATAACACAACTATTTTGAAAGGCTTGAGTATTTTAATTCATATAATTTCTTCCCACAGATCATCAATTTCTACATGAATATGCTAATGGAGCGAAGTAAAGAAAAAGGATTGCCAAGTGTACATGCATTTAATACCTTTTTTTTCACTAAGTTAAAAACGGCTGGTTACCAGGCAGTGAAACGTTGGACAAAGAAAGTGGATATATTTTCTGTTGACATTCTTTTGGTGCCCATTCACCTGGGAGTGCACTGGTGTCTTGCTGTGAGTGCCCTTTTGTTTTTGATAAAATTTAAAAGGAATCTATATAATTATAGAATACACAGAAAGTAGTGAGTATTAATTCTATATCTTCACTGGAGGATTGAGAGAAGAATATTATTTAGTTGGCTAAAAATTGGATAGATCATTGAATTTCCTATCAAAAGTGGGAGATACTTAGACTTTGAAGAAAGCTGTAGAATTTCCTTTTCTGGAAATATTTAAAAAGGCATTATAAGTCTAAGCAGTCTCAAGGAAAGGAATAGAAAGATAAAGTGACTTATTAATGATGCTGCCAGTTCAGATTCTGTGACTGTTATTTTCTGCTTAATCATGACTTGCCTTGTGTACTTGGTAATTTAATATTTTTTGACTGTGAGAACATGGACATATTAGCTTAATGTATTAATAAAAGTATAAAAGTTATTTCACAAACTATTTTGAATTACATTTGAAAAACATAAAGCCAAAAGGAAATTCTTGGGTATGGAAACAAAACCCAGAATCTGTTGCCATCTTTCTGAAACTGTGGAAATGATCTCAGTCAGCTTATATTTTCTGAAGAGCACATTGTATCTTCACTGTTGCCAACACTGTAGATGGGGAACCTGAATACAGAAAAAGGTTTTAAGGCAATTAATGGGGCCACCAGTTGATCAGCCCCCACTCTAGTTCTATGTAAATAACCCCCCTGTTCTGTCCTCTGCAGGTAAAGCATGGTATGATGGAAAAATCAGTCAAACTTGTCATATTTCACAGAAAATCTGGCAAAAAGTTCCAAGTTCTAGGGAAGGGAAAAGCTGAGAAACCAGTCTTCTTCACTTTATAAACACATATTTTTTTTCTTTTTTTGATTCCTAGGTTGTGGACTTTAGAAAGAAGAATATTACCTATTACGACTCTATGGGTGGGATAAACAATGAAGCCTGCAGGATCCTCATGTGAGTAGGGAGTTGAAGACAGAAGAATTTAGTGTTGGGTATATGTTGTGTCTTCCAGCTATTGAACTCAGTTCTTTGATACTTTCAGTGGAGTGATTAATAAAGGAAATCATGTTAAGAATGGATACTTTAAGTCTAAGTAATTAAAGTTTAAAATAATAAAGTAATAACAAATATATGCCCTAATGGGGACAGTTACTGTCCTAGATCACTAAAATATAGAGTGGATATATACATGTAGGTATAGAAACTACTTAGAAATCATCTAATCCAACCTCCTAATTTTTCAGATGAAGATACCAAGACCCACAGAACGACTTTAATTTGCCCAGGTTCTATTAGTTAGTGGCTGAGCTAGGAACCAGAATGCAAATCTTGTTATATTTCCCACTCCTTGAAATGCTTATTCCTCACTATATCACTCTGGTGGCCAGGAGGGTGTAGGTTCCAGAATGGTGAGCAGTTTGCTCTTAAGAAGAGTGCTTTATATGAGGTATGCCTGCGCTTAGCAAATTGTTAATTTGGATTGAATTTTTGCACAGGAGACTCAAGACTAAAAATTATAAATAAATATTTCGATATTGCTAGAGAAACATCATTCTTCCATTAGACTGAGTTCTAAAGGACTATATAAACCAATGAAAAGAATCAAAACTCATTCCTCAGGAGTGACAATAGGTAGAGGAGCCTGGGTATCAGAGGCAGAGGTCATGTTTTTTTTTTGGGTTGTTGACAAGGTGGGCATGAATTGTGGGAGTTCTTGAAGGAAGCTTAGTAGTCCAAAGATACCTAGCCCAGCATTACATACAGTTTTCCTCAGAAGTGCATGTGAAAAGTCTTCCTAAGGATTGTCAGCCCTGTTCTTTGGGTGGCAGCTGTCATCAGTGTTCCCCACAGCTCATCTCATTCTCTCCCAATACCTTTAGGCAATACTTAAAGCAAGAAAGCATTGATAAGAAAAGGAAAGAGTTTGACACCAATGGCTGGCAGCTCTTCAGCAAGAAAAGCCAGGTACATTTTATCTTGATGAGAGAGAAATCCCAGCATAAGAGTATTTGGGAAGGAAAGGATTTTACTGCTTGAGCCCCAAGGACCTTCTCTCTTAGTGTCTATCCTGACTTAGGCTTGGTTGTTTGGTTCCTTGGGGAAGATAGAGTAAGCTACTTGTAGGAAAACTGGTAATGCGTTTCTTATGTAGAACTAGGTTTTTTAAATGCCCAGCTGTTTTGCTAAGATTTTCACTGCTGTGAGACATGTTTGCTAATTGTTTGGCCCTTGTGGGAGGGACCAGTTTTTACGCCCTTAGTTGCCATGGAAGTCTCAAGTAGTTCCTATGTGATTAGTAATGAAGTACACAGGCATGACCGAGAAGCTATATTTTTTTTCTCTGAGCCTGTGTTGTTTTAAGTGGGGAACAAGGATCATCTTTTCAAAATTTAGGGAACCCTGTAAAATTTATGTCCTTTGGTTCTTATTTTTATAGTCTAATCAGAAGGAAAGAATCTTGGAAAGATGTCACTTGTTGTTTTTGGTCTTTCAGGAAATTCCACAACAGATGAATGGAAGTGATTGTGGGATGTTTGCCTGCAAATATGCCGACTGTATTACCAAAGACAGACCAATCAACTTCACCCAGGTGAGCTGAGCCTTAGCAGGGAGCTCTATGACTACCCTTTCTCTAGGCTGTCCCATAGGTGTTTTTCTGAGAGGACTCTGCTTCAGCCTATAGCTTGCAACACTGGAGATGACTGCCTGTGCCATATCACAAGAAAAAGGACAATAGTAGGCCACATCCTAGGTCCTCACATGTTAAAGTCAAGGAATCCTGGTCGATAGCAGAGAGTTCTTTTCTGCCCATCACCCCCAACTACCTAAAATCCTATGAGAAACAATTGAGACAAGAGCACATTTTCTTCAGTTTCCTTTCATTTGTTAGCAGTCAGAATTTGGAACATGCTACACCTAAATCTCCTAGAATAATTTGTTACGCTGCCTCTGTTCCTCACTTGATGTAGCTGATCAATCTTCTCTTAGTTTATGATTGGTTATTTCTGTCCATGTGGTCCTTCAGAGACCAAAGTGAATTGAGACTAGAGATTATAGTTTATTCTATGTCCTCCACTTAACTCTTTACTTCTCTTTGAATTAGCAGCCTTACTGGATTTTTCCACCATAGCCCTTGGGTGGAACTGACTCCTGCAGTTCCCATTAACACTTCACCTAAAAAGTGACTTTGATTTACAGGCTTCAGATCACCTATCCTCTTAAGATTTCAATGTAGAGGACTTGATAGACATCATTCTCAAAATTCTTGGAGACATTTGGGTATCCCTTGAGGACACCTGGCAGTGCCCAATAAAACTTCTAAAGCTACAACATTGAAAAAGAGCAAGAGAGATAGCAATAGAGAAAAGCAATGGAAAGAAAAAAAGTCACATGTAATTAAGAATGAGCAATTCGAAAGGCCAGAAATGGAACTGAGACTATTTTAGTTGAAAACCTCAAGGAGGAAAAGATTATGGGGAAAGGAGTATTGAGTGTGGATAAAAGATATGAAAATTAAGGTGTCTTTGTATTCCTACAGCAACACATGCCATACTTCCGGAAGCGAATGGTCTGGGAGATCCTCCACCGAAAGCTCTTGTGAAGACTGTCTCAATTAGCAGACATTGACATTGTGGGGGACCAGCTCTTTGTTGTCTACAGCCAGAGACCTTGGAAACAGCTGCTCCCAATCCTCTGTTCTTGTAAAGCCCTTGACCCTGGACCAGGCCCTGGCGAGATGCATTCACAAGCACATCTGCCTTTCCTTTTGTATCTCAGATACTATTTTTGCAAAGAAACTTTGGTGCTGTGAAAGGGGTGAGGGACATCCCTAAGCTGAAGAGAGAGACTGCTTTTCACTTCTTCAGTTCTGCCATCTTGTTTTTAAAGGGCTCCAGCTTCCCTCAGTCCCTAATTAGGGGACTGAGAGAAGCTTGGAAAGACTCTTGGTTTCATATAAACTCTTGTTGTTAGGCCTTATTAAGAGGTAGGAAAGGGCATGGGTGAAAAAGGTAGGGATAAAAACCACCAGCATATACACGCACACATACATACACACATGATTTTCAAGATGTGTCGTCAGGAAAGTGACTGTAAACTGGACTTTGGGGCACATACATAAGTCCCTCTGGGACTTTTCCTATTTATATGCACCTTTGTGAAATTCTTCTGCTTCTGTACAAGGCTGTTTTATCATCTGTAGCTTCTTTCCATCCTGAGGCACAACACATGAGTCCTGGGTAGACCCCAAAGTCCCAGGCAGTCCTTTTCTTAAAAGCAGGGGTTTGCATGTGCTCACAACACATGATATGGGGAAGACCCACCCAGGGAGCGGTTTAGTGGAGCAACAAGGCACCACTTTTATTACCGCCTACTTCTGACCAAGAAGAAGAAGGACCTCAGTCTTTAGCATAAAATTCCAGCATTGGATGAATGCAAGTCTAGTGTGGTCTGTGGCTAGTTAGTTTAAATGTGTTTCTAACCACAGAGAATTTAATATATATATATATACACACACATATATATATATATATTTCACAGGGATATGCTTTTTTTTTTTTTTTAAGGCTGAATGTGTTTACCATTTTGGCCTGTAGATTTATTTCCATTTTCCAAATTTAGCTCCAGCACGCACACATCCCAGCCCCTATGTGTAGGGTGTTTGTGGACTTCCTAACAGAATATTTTGAGGCCTGGGTGAACTTTAGCTTGGGGGTAGAGGTTTAAGAGAGAGGTGAGATTTTTCAACTGGAAAACGGGTGGAATTTGGACTGATCAACTCGAAATTTAAAAAAACTGCTATTTCTTTTGTTCTTTCTAGCATCTCCCCCACCCTCTGAACGTTTCTCAGGCTAGATAGTGAAATGATCCAATGCCAGTGTCATTTTTGTACTTAAGTTCCAAAATAGGAACATTTTATACTTTTTGTGTATTGTAATAGGTAGTTTTGTATGAAATATTTTCTCCTCTTCCCTTGTACCCCATCCTTTCCAGCATTGTGCTTTCTCCTTGGGCTTATTTGAAAATTTAACTCTGTTTTATACCAAGCTTGTTTAGTACATTTTTCTATGTTTTACCACAGGTTACAATTTGGGGAAAAAAAAAAAAAAAAGACTATTTTTTTTAAATATTCCATTGTTAACTGAATGTTACTGTTTCCACTCCAGCAATTAGATGTCCTACCCTTTTCATAACTGCCTGCCTTTTAGGAGAAGACCACCTTTTGTTTGTTTGTTTTCTTTCTTTCTTTCTTTTTCTTTCTTTCTTTCTTTGTTTTTTTTTTTTTTTTGGTTGGTGTTTTCTATAGGAAATAAATAGCTTCCTATATATGAGTTGCTGGGACCTTTCACATTTCTCTTTTAGAAAGCAATGACATGCAGACTTATTGTAGGACTCCTGAACATTGACTCGGTATTTAATGTATTTAAGTGACAATTTGAAAAGTGGCAGTATGATATAGACTTGGACTATATGAATCAAAAGGCCTGAGTCTTTCAGTCTCTCTTGCTGTTGTTTGGGGGACTCAGAGCAAGATACTTCTCTGTATTGATTGTTTGTTTAGATAACATCTGTCTTACTTCCTTCACAGACTTTTTGTAGACCAAAGCAACAAATATTTATTGCCATGTGTAGCAGAAAATGAAACATGCAACAAAAGCACCTTGAAAAATACATAAGGACTGTTGAACCTGTCTGAACTTGGTCCCCCTTTCTGACCAATACAGTTTTATACAAGGTAGGAGTCAGTGATCCTGAAACCACCTTCATGGTAGGAGTGGGCCAAGCTGAGAACTAGTTTGTGGCCTATGTGGCTCAGTGGGAACCAAATACAGACTGTTAGAGTGAGCCAGTCTTTCCAGAGGGCTAGCCAATGAGAGCAGGGCCAGCATCTGGAAACTTAACTTTTGCCTTCATTTGAGGGTGGGCTTTGATGACCAGGAAAAAAAAAAAAAGGACATTCCTGTATTCCATGGCCAAAGGCATGTTACCAATATCTTGTTTAACCTGCTTTAAACTAAGTAAGCCAATTGCTTTCCTTTTCTCCTATGTTCCTCTCTACCCTGTATTCAGTGCTCATAGTCACCTACCTCCCCTCAAAAAGGAACATCTGAGTGTCAGTAAGCTCTAGATGTCAGTTATAGAGGCTTCAACAGAAATCATAGTCCCAACAATCAGTCCTGGGCCCTGTACAGAGAAAGTTAGATAGACCATTCCTGACCTTCTGAAAATACATGGTCCAAGGCACAGAGGCCAGTTCCATCCCATTTGTTATCTGGAACCCACTTGTCGTTCCCAGGGTCCTCTTTAGTATTGAATGAATTTTTCCTTATCTAGCCTGGAGACTTTGTAAATTGACTGCTCTATATGTGAAGTGCTTCATACTTCTCTGTGATATCAACTTCTTTAGCCCCTGTAATCATGCTAGCATCTACCCACTGACACTAGCAATATTAGTCCCCATGTTTTAGTGGCCTTGGGGTAGAAACAGAGGTAACCTGGAAGAGCATTTCCAGCAACCCCATCCCATAGCCTGTCCATCACCACCTGGTTTTACATGCCCATGAAAAGGCTCTAATGGGTAGAAAGAGAGAGTTCATTTAAGAGCTCCAGTGTTTTTTTTTGTTTCAGTCTGGTCCTCCTTTGCCATCCCTCCTGCTCTCAAATATGTCTTGCCAGATTAAGAAAGATGACACTTGGGCTTTGTCTTCTCCCTTGCTCCACCTGTATAGGCCAAGATGAAGTGGAATGTGATGGTTTTCCCCTTTGACTTTATATACCCATGAGAGAGAGGGAAGTAAAAGGCTATCAGGCCCCATTGTTGACTCAAACGGGCTACATGCTGAGCTCCTGGGAAAGTTGCCGTATCTCCAGAAACAATTTCTCCAGAGCTTCAAATTCCTCCTAAAATTTTGCAATAGACAAGGCTCAGCTCAGTTTCTTCCTTACAGTCCAGGGCCTATTTTAGCTGAGATGAATCCCAACATCTGTGTATTAAGAACCGTGACTACCATTCCCAGCTTTGGAGGAGGGGAAGGACATAAGGGCATGTCATGATGGTCACCCACCAAGATAAGGGATAACACATATGCATCCCCTGTGGGAGAGAAAAGAGAAAATAAGAAACTGAGCTAGAAGATAAACCTTGAGGAAGTGTTAGTATGATCTGCCTCTCTGGCCAGTCATGGTTAGAGTAGAGATAATTCTAGTTGTGAGGGGTTGGACCAGATTTCCAGGGTCTTGTCAAAGTCAGATTCTGAAATGTTAGGGTCACTATGCTTGAAATAGATATTGGTCAAGGTAGAGATTCAAAATTAAAAGTTTAAGGCCAATGTTATTACTGGCTTGGTCTTAAGAGTTAAGGCCCAGGTCAGTCTTATCCTAATAGGACAGATTATAGCTGCTGACTTTTCTCCATTCTCAGCTGAGTAGCCACCATCAACTGCTTGACTTCTGGAAAGTATCCTTCCACCCTCTGCAGAACATAAGTGCTAGGAAGGCAAAGTGTGTGGCAGAGAGGTACATAAGGAGCCCAGAGTCCAATCTGCTAGGTGTCCTTCATTTAATTACTCTTTTATTCTTTTCACAAATACCTACAGAGCACACACATCCAAGTCCCATCTCCTTTAAGCCTTCCATTTTCACAATATTATAATATCTCTTATCTTGACATCTGCAGCCCTTATAATCAGAAAATAACTCCACATGGTATTTGTATTGTAACCTGTCTTTTACATCAGGAATAGACTGAGACATGTCACCACTGAGGGCAGGTGAATGATTTTGGTGCTTTTTTTCTCAATCCAGGAGTGTAAGCTGTCTCTCTGGCCTGCCAGAGAGGAGTTAGGGGCATCTCGATTAAACATTTCAGAAAGACTATTGCAGCACTTGGGGGAAGAAGGACTGCTCATGGCAGCCTGCAGTGAGGCTACACCTCATCTGTGATCCCCAACAGTTCATCTCTGGTCCCAAACCTAATGCCCACTCTGTCCTATACAAAACACCTTCCTCAGCAGTTCGGTATGCCCTTCAGGGGTCTCAACCTCTATCCCAGTGGGCTAATCAAAGTTTTCTTTCTCCCCTAACCATGTGTATTGCTATTATTTATAGTTTTCTCCATCTTTTTATTTTCAGTGATAAGAGTATATCACATAGATTGAGACTATGGGTCCCTGTCTGCCTTTTCCTTTAAATGGACTGTTTTACATGCTGCCTGTGCCTTGTCTATTAGCCGGAGCTAAGTTCCTGGAGGGCATTTGCTTTATACTTCTGGGGAGCCCCTTAGGCTAGGTTTTTAATAAGCATATGTTTAAGTGCCTGGCTTGGGTGCCTGGCGGATGGAATGAAGAGATGGTTTGACCAAGGAAATAAAAGCCACCTGTCCCCAAGGACCTCCTAGTCTAACTTATTTAGGAAGCTGACAGACACCAAGCAATGTACCTTATCGAGAAGGCAGGCTCCTCCTAGGCACAGGGTCCAATGTGAAGCTGGATATGGGTGGTAGAGGGGCAGAGGTGGAGAGAAGTCAGGGATGATGTTACCTTTATCTGCCAATATACGTGTGACTCCTTAGTTTTTAAAAGGTGATTTATTTAAAATAAATTCTGGATTTTGCTCTCTTGCTTTGACTGGAAACTGCCTAGTAAAAAAAAAAGACTTGATGGTGTTTGTCTCTCTAAGACTGTCTCTCTGTTTCTCTGACTGTTTGTTCTGTCTCTGTCTGTCTGTGTCTCCTGATCCAAGCTGAACCAGTGATTGGATCCTCAATGTGGTCCGAATTCCTGAGTCCACCCCTTAACCAGGAGTCTGAATACTGTTCATTCATTCATTTCATTCCACATACCTGGAATTGAATCCTGAACGCAAATAACATGCAAATCTGTGGCTCCCTGGCACTTTTTAAAACCAGGTCTGTCTGTGGAGCTGGCCAGAGAGCCCTCCTGAGCCAAACACACCATTTGGGGCTCCAACCCACCATGCTCACAGCATCCCTTGTCTCCTTACCCCTCTCCTACACCCCTTCTCACAATGTAACATCAAAAAGGTGCTTCCTCTGCTCTACCTGTAAAGCTCACACTCCAAAGAATAAAACATAAGAAAGCACTGACTTCTGAAAAAAATCTTCCACTATGTTGGTGAAATGGTTTCATCTGTGTTTTTAGAAGAGTCCCTTGTAGTATTCAGGGCATTCTTGAGTTCTAACATTTTTTTAGGCATGGTTAAGATTTTTCAGCCATTTGAAAATGGTTGGAGTGAGGAGGGAAACCTTCAAACCACCCTTATTTCCTGATTCCTGAATGGGGTTAAAGATAGATGACAATTGCCTGGGTCTGCATGTCCATCACTGAACCTGGACAAAGTGCCTTCGCAGTGCGGTCCTGGGCCCGGTTGTGAGAGTCAGAGTCAGCCTCTGTTCCCCAACAACTCCCCAGGTGCCTGATTTGGTCTTGGGTGCTGTAGAAAGTTACAAAGGCAAGGGAGTGGGGTTCGTGTTCCTTAAAGAACTTGTGTTCTAGACACTTCCTGAACTACAGGAATAATGTTTTGTTTTCTGTGTACCTGTGCCCCATTTCCCATTAGCCCATCATTGGCTAATTATCTATGCCTACAGTGGCCTATGAGGCCCTGCTCAGTTGGTGGCCCTCTATCTCCAATTATCCCCTACTACTCTGCCATGGCTCACTGGTCTGGGCCACACAGTCCTACTTACGTGTTTGTCTAACAAACCAACCTTGCTTCCACCTCATGGCCATTCTACTCGCTGCTTCATATGTCTGGAAGCCTTTTCCCTAGTTATCCTCCTGACTTACTTCCTCCCTTCCTCTGGGCTCTGATGGAATGTCATCCCCACACCCTATTTCTTATACTCCGTAGCTCTCTTAACTTCATTTTTTTCTGTAGCATTTATTTTTTTATTTTTTATTTTATTTTTATTTGTTTTTTTACGTCTGCAGTAGGTGGTCTCCCATCCAAGTACTAACCAGGCCTGACCCTGTTTAGCTTCCAAGATCAGATGAGATCGGTCTGTAGCATTTAATATCTATTATTCACTCACTTGTTTTCTCTCTCTCATTAAATGTCTATTCTATGTTCATGCTGCATCCCAAGTGCCTAGAGCAGTCGAAGGAGAGAATTGTTGAAAAAGTGAATGTTATTCAGCATCTCTGAGCTGTGCTTCCCTTTCATTTTGATAGCTTCCACCCTGTTCTAGTCCTCACTTCCTCATGTCTGATTTACAGTGCAACCTCCCCCAGGGTCTCTGGCTCCAAATTCATCATCTACTTAACAGAGCTATCTTCTTCCAATAATAAGAATAAAAGTCAGCAATTATTAAGGCCCTGGCCCCAGCCTTGTGTGCCAAACACTTTATATACATTACCTCATTTAATCCTCACAAGTGTATTATGTAGGTGCTATTATCATCCCCATTTCTCAGATGAGAAAAATGAGCATAGAGATTGAATAACTTGCCCAAAGTCTCACAGATTGTCAGTGACAGAAATAGGGACTTCAAGCCAAGAACATGTCTTCAGAGCCCCCAAAAGCCCTGTGATTTGCTGCTTCACACAGCCAGCATATTCTGTGTCGACAGGGCAAGTGCCTGACCTAGATATCATTGGGCTCTACCAGTGAAACCAGAGAAGAGAACTTTTACTGAGTCGCTACGTCCAGTCCTCCCTCTTTTCTCTTCAGAGCAGGGTTATTTCTTCACCTTAGTTTGGAAGATCAAGGAGAATGGCAGGGTCCCTCTGCCTTTGGGTTCATTTTTTCTTGGTTTCTCCAGAAAGGGGTACCAAGAAATTCTCTTCACTTTCTCATGACAACCCTTTCCCCTACTGTCCTTGTTGCCTCCCACCCTCCTTCCCAGCTCTAGGCTGCCCACATTAGCAAGGCTTCCTTTGAGGCCCCTGGTTCTAACCCAGAAAGGGGTGGGACTAAGGATCGAAGGGTGGGGAGTAGGGAGACACCAGGCAGATGCAGCTCATCCCCACAAGGTCTCAGGAATCAAGGGCGAGTGTGTAGGGACATGTGGAGACATTTTCGGTGCTCCATAGTGTTCTGGTTCGTCTTTCACGTTTGTGTCTCATGCTCTATCCCCTCAGTATGGATTTCCCTTTGCCATCCGCATTCTGATTGGTTTGAGAATCTCAGGAATGCACAGCCTTGTACCCTCCTGCTACCCCCTCCCATCTCCATACACAGTGCCCCGGGTGAGGTGAACTTAGTTCAAGCTAGAGGCGAGGGGGGAGGGGTCCTCCACTCTTACTGGAAAAGAAAGACAACACACTCTCTCAACCCTTCCTCCCACACTCTCTCTCCGATTTCTTCCCCAAAACCAGCCTGCCACTTTCAGCTTCCTCTTAAACAGATGGCCTTTCCCACCCTCACCCCTCACTGGTGGCCTTTCTTGATGATAATTACTCCTAATTGTTTTCCCTTGGCTCACAAGGCCTTTCCTTGCCTGCCCTGAGCCAACAGTTCTGTGTGTCTGCTCAGAAAATGGACTCGGCTCAGACCAGAAGCAAGCCTCTTCAGGCCTCAAATCCCAGGCTTTCCAGGTCTAATTTAGTTTTGCCCATGCATAAGCTTTAAGAAAAATCTCCCACTGGAACCCTCCTGGGGCAGATTGCAGTGGGGAATAGTGATCAAACTTCAGGAGTACTTCCCAGCAGCAAGGTCCTCAGGAGCTCTGATCATTTCCTTCCCGGAAAATCTCAGCACCTGGCTTGGGGGATGGGACCCCTAAATGGGGTCTCTGAGCACCATAGCTCCGACCTTGGTGGTATGGAGCTGCTGCCTATTTCATTAGCCAAGCCACCTCCCCTCTCCACCAGAGGATCACCTGCCACCAACCAAACTCTCCAGCCCTGTATATCATCCTATGCCCTGGCCAATGGGGTGAGGAGGCCTTTTGCCAGAGCTTTAGACCGTCACAGTTACACACACACACACACACACGCGCGCACACACACATTTGAGACTGTCACAGTTACACACACACACACACACACACACACGATGGCTTTTTGTTACTCCTTCCTGGTGCCCCCAGCTTCTGGATTAACACCATGGTGACTGTTGGTGGGGCCGGAGAAGGAGGATGAGGGTAAGGGAGGGAGGGGGACCTTGGTTAGCAGGGGTGGAGATGCACACATTGTCCTTCTTTGTTGACCCTGCTGACCCTAATTCATTCTCCCAGAGGAAGGTCCTCAGTGGTCCAGAGCTCTGGAGAATCTACTCCTTAGAAAAGGATTTTGATGTATAAGCCAGGGAGAAGAGCACATAGAAATGTTTTATTCATTCATTCGTACATACATTCAATAAATACTAAATGCCTACTATGTGCCAAGTTTCTGTGTCAGGTCCTAGAAATGTCTTCCATCTTCTGGTCCAAATAGCACTGCTCTAGCCCCAGCCCTGATTACTTTGTCCCAAGGCCCTGGTTCCATGGCACTCCCATCAAACCGAGGTTCATCTTGTTCTACCCACCTCTTTCCTGACTCAGTGCTACTTTGCCCAGCGTCAGAGCACTTTTTCTAGCAGGCAAAGAAGGCTCTGTAAGAAGGAGCCTGAGGAATAGACATGAGGATAGAGAAAAGGCCAGTTTCATTCAACCAGACCTCCGGTAGAGTCTCAAAGACACACTGTAAAGGACCTGGGCTACAAGATTTCCTTTAGATTCAGGGGTAAGATTGCTGAACCTTCTAGACCTGTGTCTCTCTTTCCTTCTTTCCATGTTTAGACCAAGGAAACAGATTAGCTTTTGATCAGAATGTCTACTTGGATCTTAGAGTCTTCATTCATTCATTCATTCATTCATTCATTCGTACATTCATTCATTCATCTACCCATTTACAGAGTTACCCATCTACTCATTCATCCATTCAACCATTTATTCACTTAGTCTTTTAGGACCTATTCTGTGCCAGGCACTGTGGAGAGAGGGATGAATGTAGTATGGGTGCTGATCTCTGTGGGACTATCCTTTGGTCCCCAGGGTGTCTCTCTCAGCCTCGGCTCCTTCCTCAGAACCCAGATCTTCCTTCACCCCTCATGTTGGGGGCCAGACTCCAACTGAGAAGGTCTCTCAATGGGTAACTAGAAGTCCTGAACCAGAGGCCACTGGAAATTAGGGCTAGCCAGGGGAGTGGAGGCCTAGCTAGTGGCTGGAGGGATGAGGA
The DNA here is from genome assembly GCF_000325575.1 of Pteropus alecto. Lineage (NCBI taxonomy): Eukaryota > Metazoa > Chordata > Mammalia > Chiroptera > Pteropodidae > Pteropus > Pteropus alecto. The sequence goes on from NW_006439717.1 coordinate 1,979,093, forward strand.
AGGTGCCCAGCCAGGCCACTGAACCCATCACTGTGGTTTGGCTCCTTTGGTGAAAAAATAGCAAGTTTGGACAAGTGTCTCCCTGTGTCCTGAGCTCTGGGTTGCTCACAGACAGGAGTCGCTCCGTTAAACAAACCACAGCCAAGGGCAACAAGGACCCAGAGGGGGAGTGGGAACATGGGACTCAGGACAGGACTTGAGACCAAGTTTGTCCATTACAGGCATAATGGTGCAATGAAGCCTGCTGGCTGGGTTGGAAGTATGAGTATGCACTTCAGGAGCTGCAGGTAAGGCTGGGAAAGGAAAAGCGACACGCAGACTCACAGACGCAGAGAAGACAGACACACATAGCATAAAACTGAGACAACTACTAAAGCAAATGGAGTCTGCTCTCTAGAATCTGTCTTAGGACATCAGCCAAAGATTCTTCCCCGCGAAAACCGAGATGGTTGACAATAGGGTTGAGAAGAGAAGTTAATATGGGGTGCCAGGAATGTGTATATGTACTCTATTCATATATGAGTTTGGGTCTGTATAATTTCTTTCTTCTGTGTCTTCTACTTCATTCTCAAATCAGAAGGATCCTGAGTGGTTTGGGCTTCTCTGGGCCTCACTTACCCTTTCCACATATGGCTGAGGGCAAGTTAATGGGACCTGTGCACACAGAGGCTCACACAGCTTTGAAGACAGAGGCCCATTCATACCAAGACCCTGTGGCACCTCTCTCCCAGGCTGGTCTGCGGTCCTGGTCCTGTAGCACCAACACGCACAAGTGAGAGACGTGAGCCTTTGCACATGCAACCTTGTTCTCGAGCACACATACACACAAAGCCACACTCAAGCTGAGTTAACCCTTCACTACCATGTGCAGGGGGCTCTTGTCTCTTAACTTGGGCTCTAGCTTTGCCTTTTTCAATCTCTTCTATTCAACCCTGAACCCACCTGAATTAACCCTCGAACAACCTCTTTGGGACCCCAGGGAGCTCACTGTGGGCTTGCAAATCCTCCCAGCACCTGTGAGAGGAGGCGAACACAATCTCGCCAAAGAGCAGGATGGAGGCTTTTCCTTCCAGTGGAGGAAGAGAGATGACTATTGAAATCTGAGTTCAAGTCACAGCTATACCACCTATAAGCTGTTGTTCTCAGACAAGTAATTTAACCCCTCTAGACTTTAGTCTCTGACCTGTGAGATGGATAGGGGTGAACCTGAAGTCCACAGATAAACCTAATGAAGTTATATGCAAAGCATGTAGAATTCTACATTTTACTGAAAAGAGGTTTAGCCAGCTTCTCATAGGTCTCTTGAACTCCCTCAAAACTTAAGAATTAGTGAACTCCTCAGACATTCCAGGACTCTGTATGAGTTAAGTGCTCTGTAAGTATTGGAAACATGGCCATTGTAAGTCCACAGAATCACCTAAGGTCAATGTCAACCTCCCCTTGCACTTAGTGCCTTATGTCCTCCACATGACCCCAACTTCTATACCCCCATGTTGGGGAACTGCACACCCCATCACCTCCATGAAGAGCCCAGCTCAGGCTCAACTTAGGCTCTCTTTTCTGATGGACCTATTTGCTGGGATAGGGTCAAACTGGGGTCAGGGTGGAAGGTCAAGTCTAACAAAGGTCAAGGAGCAAGAGAGAACGAGGATGGGGTGAATATTAGGAATAATAACCATGATACTAGTGTCTATTGAGTGTTTATTATGTGCCAGGCATTGTGTACCCAACGAATGAAGTGAATAATATTATTCCCATTTTACAGATGAGGAAATTGAGGCTCAGGGAGATTTTGTCAGTTGCTCAGGATCACTCAACCAGTAAGTGGTAGAAACTAACAGTGAAAGGAGATCTGTCTATCTTCAAAGTCTTTACTCTTAAAAGAAAAAGAATGAGAGAACATGGAGGGTGAGGTTTCCCCACTGCTGACATTTCAGATCAATTAGGCATCGCACTGAAGAATTTTGAGCACAAAGCTGCATAAGGAATCCCCTTTTGGGAGAAGAAGCCAGAGCCAGCAGTCTGCCCAAGCCAGTCCTTGCAGGTATGAGGGTAGTGAGGAGGCTGAGCTGAAGGCTCTTCAGAGCTTTCGCCAAGGCCTGACTCAAAGGCCCCTTTGTTCACTGCTCTTGACTTCTACAAGGAATTCTCCAACCTAGGGTCCTCCAACTCCATCCTTGGGAACCTTGGGCTGCTCCAACTGCATACAGGGTGTTCTCCAGCCCCTCTGTTCACCCAGATAACAGCCAGCACCCATCATATCATAGGGTCTTTAATGGGGATGGGGGAGGGATGTCTCAGGGACCAGAAGCAGGACTGCCAGGAAGATGGGGTGAGCAGGAGGGACTGTGTCAGGAAGGGGTTGTATGCTGGCTGCTCCCCAGACAATCAAACGCATCTTCTTTTGAGGCATAAAATCGAAGACTTATTTGCTGTTTATTTTTATATTAAAAGAGTTTTACAAATTCTAATTGATTTGCTGTTAGGGCTCAGAGTTCCTTCAACCACTTGTTGATACTGATCCCCTACCCTCTTCTTCCCATAATCCATGCCATTGCCCCCTTCAGCCTCTGTGGGATCAAGAGGAGCAGGGAAGATGGGAAATCATGCCAGTTGGATTACTGATGGATACCTCTGAACTTAATTCCAGCCCCTTTGTCCCCAGACTGGAGTCTAGAAGGAATCAAAGAATGCAAGAAAGAGCTCTAGCCCTCAGGAGATCTGTAGTATGTGGTCTGGTCAACTCTACCAGGGAACGGGGGGATCAGGGAATCTCCATCTCCTTTCCTAGTCCCGTTGCTGGACATTCCTAAACTCCATTATTCTCACACTTTTTGCCTTGGCCCTTCTGGATTTGGGCTCCACTTCCTTTCTGAGGGTAAGGATGGCAGTCATTGTTACATTTTCCAAGCCTGGAAAGAATGTGACTTACAGCTCTGTAGGAGCCTTTTTTCCTGTGGCCTTATTTCCTTACTTCCCTTTTCTCTCAAGGGCGGGCGAGCGTGAGGCTGTTCCCAGATAGGCTTCATTCCTCCTGCTGACTGGGCCACACTCATGGAGCACCTTCCTCGGGTGCACTGGTTTCCACTTAGCTATCACCTCCTGCTCCAGCACGGGCATCTTCCTACCCTAAAAACGTCAGTACTCCTGGCCCCCAAAATGGGCATGGATGGCAGTACTCCCTGCCCCCAAAATGGGCATGGGTGCCATAGAACAAGGGCATAGGATTTGGGGCCAAGGAGCTCAGGTTCAAGCCCCAGAGCCACCATTTGCTACCCGAGAGACCTTAGGTTTACCCTTTGTGGACCTCCCTATGGGCATAATATTATACAATTGTCCACTTCAGTGGATTATAATGAGGTCAAATGAAATTGCAGATGTCAAAGCACATTGAAAATAGTTACTACATCAACATTAGTCATCATTATAGCAAAGGGTGGAGGGACTGTCCTAGAGAAACCACCAGAAGCTTTATGATGGCATCTTGTCCACATCTTGGCCTCTAGTCCAACGCAAAGATATCCAGGGAAGGAGACCCCAGGCCTCCTCAGTCTGATTCTGGCCTGACAACTTTGTGAGGGGAGGGTGGTCTCTATATTGCTGAAATAAACACCTTTGGATTACATGCACAACAACGATTTAGGTTTAATTCAAGGCAGATTTTCAAAAGGACTCCCTTTGCTAATTATAAGCACAACCCCAACAGACCTCCAGGGGAAGTGGAACCCACCTTAGGGAGTCCCGACCAGGTAGGGCTTCTTGGTCCATGTGGTGTCCCTGGGGACTGTCATCTCCAAGTTCACTGTTTTCCTTTTGGCTGGGACAGAATGTGGCCCAGTGTGCTCTTTCTATCGTTTAGGCATACGGTCGGTCGCAGACTACTAATTGAAAATTGGCTCTCCTTGGACAGCTCTCAAGCACTGCATTTTTTTCAGCTACTCTCACCAGACCCACAGATGAATTTATCTTCTCTGCGTGCACCGTTTGGCTGTTTCTGTTTCAGGGAACCGCGAGCTCAATAAGCTCCACTGTTCTACCAAGCTGGCCAACACAGCCATGTCTCTGTTCTCTCAGCCAGACCCTGGGGCCTGGAGTCCTGCCTCCAGGAATTCCAGAATTCAAGAATGTTAGAGCTGGAAGAGACCTCAGTCTTCACCTAGTCCTGCCCCAACTGCTGTACAGGTGGGGAAACTGAGGCTCTCAGGAGTAAAGAACACTGGCCTTTCTTTTAAGCCCAACATCTGTCTGGGGCAGGCACCAGTGGTCTCCTGGCCTGCTGGCTTCTCAGCCATGGAGAGTTCAGACTCTCCCAGGCACCCCACTCCATTGCTGGAACAATAGGAATGACATCTCTTGCTAATATTGGGCAAAAATTGACCTCCTGCCTCCCTTTAATTCTCACCCATTTGTGCAATCTCCATGGAGAGATACAACCAAATGGTACAATTGGAGCAATTGGAAATCAATTCATCCTCAAAGGGAGTGCAGCAGACCGTCCCGGGTCATTCTTGGGCAGACTGCCCACCAGATTGAAGAGAAGGCCCAGTATCCTGATCACAGAGACCTGGATTCGAATTATACTCTATTGCTTAAGAGCTGGTGAGCATATTACTTAAACTGTTAAAGACTTAGTTTCCTCGTCTGTTAAAATAGGGATGATAGTAGTTCTCATCTCCAAAGGCTTTTGTGAGGATGCAGTGAGACAATATGAAAAGTGATTAAGCACAGAGGTGGTGTATAGCCAGTAGGCAACCATGTTGGTTTTGTTAATGCTGTTTTAAGAGCATAGGCTGTAGATTTATATTGCCTTCATTTGAATCTCAGCTCCCTCACTTATTATATGTAAGTTACTTAACTTCCCTGGGCCTCATACTCATATTCTGCACACTTTCAGTTACAAGTTACCTGCCCCCAAATCCAACTCAACTCACTACCTTAAACAATAATAGACTTTATTAATTCATATAATTGAAAATCCTAAGGTCATGAGGGTGTTAGGAAGAGTTTGATCAGGGCTTCAGCTTGTTTTCTGTGATTCTCTTTGCTTTGCCTTCCTGGTATGTTGGGTCATCCTCAGTATGGCTCACCTATGATCCCAAGATGGCTAGTGGCAGTTCCAGGCCTCACATCTGCACATATCACAGTCTAACACAAAAAGGAAAGAGAGGTCTTTTCTTCCCTTATCATTAAATCAAGTTCTGCCCTACACTTCATTTGGACCAACCTGAAGGAGTCACTCTGGCATGAGTGATGGGATTACCCTGATTGGCTCAGATCTACCAGGGCCTACCCTGGGAACGAGGACTGGCACTTACCCTACCAAACTGCAAGTCGGCTACACAGTGGGGGTGGGGTGTGATGGTTTCTGGGGGAGGCAACAACCACATCCTCTACAGAGGATATTTGTAAGAGCTAAATGTGATAATGCACGTAAAGTATTTAGAGCAGTGCCTTGCACACAGTAAGTGCAAACCATTTATTATTATTATTATTATTATTACTGTAATTAGTATGCTAAGCACATACCATGAATCTGTTATCAAATGCATTACTGAGGACTGGTTTGGGGTATAGTCCCAGTAGCATCAGCAAGCCTACTCCTTTCTATTTCAGAGCAGCTGTGTTGCTATAGCCCCACTCCCTGTTTCTCTCTTGGGACTCTGTTCAGTCAACAGCCTGCTTTTGATCATGGCTCCTGGATCTCCCTAGCCCTCTCCTAGCTTTAGTGGACAGCTGTGCTGCCAGGCTCTTTGTCCCCAACGTAGAGCTTCCTTTATAGTCTCTCCATATTTTTAATTTCTGCCTCTGGAAGTTACTTTAAGGCATCCTGGACTCTACCTACCTCCGTTCTCCCCTTTGATCTGTGTCACTCAACACCAGCTCTAAGCTCCAGGGGAGATAATATGTCACTTTCTGCTGGCCTCATTAAATTATCCCAGGAGAGGTAAACCTTTCCTCCTAGACAAAGGTTTCAAGGGTATCTTCAATGGCATGTTTCCTACCAACTTGTGATTCTATGTGAATTAATCCCAAGTTTTGGTGATGAAAAACTATGGGAGAATTCTTACAGCAAAGGACTTCACTTACATGGTTAATAGTGGAATCTATTCTTCTCCAGATGGCTAATGGCCTGGTCTTCCCTTTGACCTTCTGGCTATAGCAGAGAGAGCCTCTCCCTCACCTTTCAGGACAAGCTAAGATTCTGATGAATTTTAGGTCAACACCAGCCCATTGCCAGTGCCTGGAGAAATGTGTCCGAGTGGGTCATTCCCTCTTGTTGTCTCTCTGGCACTGTAGAGAGCCCATTTGAATACCCTTCCACGGATCTGACCAATGGCTCTGGGAGGTAGTGGTGGTGGTGGTGGGGGTGGTGGCGGTGAGACTAATTATTTATATACAGGTACGAGAACCAGGCAGGGAGACTTTAAATGGTTTGTACAAGACCACTCAGCTAAAACGTGAGATAACCGGGACTTGAATCCAGGCCTCTCAAATCCAGGGCCAGTTTTCTTTCACTCCTGCAGATTTAGGTCTTGCCTTTGATTGTGGCTCTTGGGAAAGCATATCTTGAGAAACCCGAATTGGGCCTGTGTCTTCATGCCTAGCCCAGAGCAGGAGCTGGGCCACGCAGCTGAGCGGGAATGGGCCCTATGGCCCTGCGCTGACCCTTCTTCCTCATTGAAGGGACACAGTGGGGATCCCAGGAGTGGGACCAGATCCTTAGCTACATCTGGAAGCAGTCTCTTACACCAGGGCCGCAGTCTCTCTCTGATCCCCGAAGCTCCGCATCGCCGCGGGTGAACATCTCTCTCCGTTTCTGTCCTTTGACTTCAGCCTCCTCCCCATGTCTCTCCTCTCTGCTGGACTTGATTTTCCTGCCTCCTGGCCTCACTCTTGATATCCAGTGTGTCTCCATTGGCTTTTATCTCTTGTGGATTTCTTCCTTCTTTTGACCTCTCCGTTCCTGCTTTGGAAACTCCTGGGTCAAACAGGCAGGGTGATGCTTCAGCTTTCCCTTTGCCCTCCCCTTCTCCTTCCTCCCCTCCACCTTCTCTCCCCTCTGCCCTCCAACAGCAGTTGCCCTGCACCCCTCTCACTTGGGCCCTGGCCCCTCATTACCTTAGCCAGCTCCTCCTTGATGCTTGGGGCTGAGGCGAAGGTACAGGGAGGCTGTTAGAGTCACTTCTCTGGATACAAAAGCCTCTTTCTCCCCCTCAGAGATGAGGTTTCCAGGCAGGTTATTTTTATAGCAGGGCTCAGGCAGGATCCTTCAGAGAAAATAAACAAAGTCACACACACCAGTCCTTCACACCCCTTAGCCCCTTTCCTGGAGAGGGGCCCAGCTTGGCTGTGCCGACAGAGGGACGCCCACTGCCCCAAAGGGGCCACAGGAGCTGCTGCCTGGATGAGGAGAAGCCGGGAGGTCCGGGCTGGGGGAGGGGCACCTGGGAGGGAGACAAAAGTCCTCTGGGCTGGCCCCAAGGGGGTTGGGAGGAGAGAGTTGGAACCCTGGGACCCCATCACATAATCTAGGCCAGGGTCTCAGGATCTGCATCTGTAGGAGTCAGATTGAAATTCAGATTTAATTCAGATTCTAAATGCTGACCAAGAGCTTTCAAACACTTCTTACTTAATCTCATCATTGAATCCAGTAGAATTCAGTTAGACAAATTGCAGTTCCCCATCCACTGCTCTGTGCCCTGTGTTAGGTGCTGGAGAGAAGAGAATGAGGAGAGTTTTCCAGCTGGCAGGGTGAACATCTCTCTTAGATAGTTAGTTACTACAAGGACCTTGAGGCAGGTATTATTATGCTCATTTCGCAGATGAGAAAACCAAGTCTCAGGGAGGTGAGTGACTTGTCCACGGGAAGCTCGGGCCTTGGAGGCCAAGAGCATCAGGGAATCTGAGATCTCTCAGGGCAGGTTTCTGCTGAGAGGATGCAGAGGGCGAGAAACCTGAGTAGGAATGGGTGACAAGGCACAAATCCATGTGCAATTCTCCTGGGTCGCCGAACCCCACCAGTCTAGACCTAGGGTGGGGCACCTGGTTTCTAGTCCTTGAGGGCAGGCAGGCAGCCGTGCCTTGCTGACAGATCCCCAGAAAGGAAGGCCTTTCATAACTGTGTTCACTGTCGTCTCCTCAAAGCTCCTTTATGAGGGAGCCTCAGGTTAAAAAGACTTCATAAATCAAGCACATTCCCTGTTGGGCATGACAAAAATACATGGCCCCTGTGTGTCCCTGCCCAGTGAAGGCAAACAGAGCTCGCTGAGCTCACTGCAGTGGGGCCAGCATCCACACTGGCCACACTGTCCTCTGCCTCCCTCAGCAGAGCTGTCCCTCACTGGGGCACTCCCCCCTCCCGCCTCCAGACAGAGAATTCCAGATTCCAGCCATTCACACTAATTACCCTGTAGGAGGAGTGAATTTCAACTGCTGCTTCAGCCCCAATCCTCATTCAGCCTTTTCATGACTAACTGTGGAAGGAAGGAATGTGTCCGTGGTTCAGAAGTTCCAAATATCAGTAGGTAGAGTTCTAGTGAGTTCTTGAAGAACCAGAGGAGCCCCAAACAATACATTCTGGTATCTATACTTTCTTATCTTTAAAATGGAGCTAATAATACTTGTGGCATGGCGTTACTGAGAGCTTATAGATAGGCAATGAGTGCTTAGGAAGTCTAAGCTATTGCTGGCTCTCTTCCCTGGGAATAGGCTAAATATTCCTTCATTCATCAAACGCTTGTTGAGCACCTGCCTGCATGTGCTGAGTACATGCTGGGGGCACTGCGGGCTCAGTCTCCTGAGGCCTATCCTCTATTTTCCAGGAATTCCATCATGGAGGCTGGTCAAAGCTCACCTCTGGGGCTCCCAGGTCAGGTCACAAGAGCTGGCAGCCCTTCCAGGTCCCAGGGCCTTCCCTTCCTGGCTTGAGCACGGGGCATCCCCTTTGAACTCCCCAGTTCACTTCCCACCCCTCTCCCAAGTCGCAATTTATTATTTTCAGTCTACCAGGGACTGACCTCAGTATGCTTTAATGGCCTTTTCCTCCTGCGGCCCCTCTCAACTGACACCTGGAATGCTGCTCTGAGCTGCCTCATGCCTTTCTGTCTCTGCTAATGAGGTTTTCTAACAAAGCCATGTGTCACTGGAGTCTGCTCACAGAGGGACTGCTGGACTGCAGCCTGGGGACCCGAGGTCTGGGAGGAAGGGGATGTGGCAGTGGGGAGGGCCAAGGGAACACAACATCTCTTTCAGAGAAGGCTGAGGGCTGAGCTGGGGAGGGAGGGCTAGCTCCAGGCTTGCTCCAAGGTGGCCACAGGCTGGTCACCGGGGAACCCATTCTAACTCCCAGGCACTGGAGCTGTCTCTATAGCCAAGGCCAAACGTGAAGAGAGAAGAGGTAACTCCGCAAAGGTCCCTGGAAACCAAAGATTACTCAGCCCAGAGAAGAGAAGGCCATGAGATGGCCCAGGAATAGATGCTCTTCAAGGCTGCAAAGGGGATGCTGCCCTTTAGACCGAGGAACGGGGATGCTACCCTTAGGCTTCGTGGAGCCTCCGATCAAGAGAAGCATGTAGAAAACACACCACGGGACAGCCACGAGCAATCAACAAATGTCTATTAAACTTCTCTTCCCTGGAAACTGAGTGCCAAAAGGCTGCTCCTGGCAAGAACCAAAGACATTCAAGGAAGGTGCAGCCATAGCACTTTACTTGTTCCTCTGTATCTGGTGCTGTGCCAAGAGCATCATCTCATTCAGGTCTCCCAACAAACCTGGGAGGAGGAAGATGTTGCTGTCATTGCCCCCTCCTTACAGATGAGGCAATTGGGTCACAGCGAAGGTAGATAATTGGTTCAAGAACACACAGCTGGCAAGCAGTAGAGCTGGAATCAGAACTCAGAGCCTGACCTTGAGTATCATGCTGTACTAACTGTCCAGCCTGCAGGGAGGAGGGGGCTTGGGGGCCTGGGAGGAGGTTGAGGAGGAGCAAGACAGGTTGGAGGTGGGTGGGTGGTTCACAGTGCAGAAGTGCGAGCAGAAGAGAGACCAGATGTCTGGGCAGTGAGCACACTGGGCTCTAGGGCAGATGGGAAAGATGGATTGAGAAGGGCCTTGAGCTGGCCTCTATCCTGAAGGCAATGCGGAGTTATAGAGGGCTTCTGAGCAGCTTGAGTGAGACATGATGAGAGTAGTGCTTGAGGACAGCAAGTTGGGCCAGGTGCAAACCGCAGGGGACAGACAGAACCACGACTGAGGGAGCTGCGACCTGGCACTGGAGCTCTTTGGACATAGAGCAACCCCTCTCTCTGGACCACCCTGTTTAGATCAAAATCATGTCCATCTGACTGCCATGTCCAGGAAGATGTAGGTGAGGGTTGAGATCGAGTGTGTAGTATTTCCAGATCTCTGTCAGATCTGAGGGCCACCTAGACCAGTATTGATTTAATAGTTGCCTTAAATCAACTCTCTCATTCTCTTTTGACTTATTCGAGTTTACTTGAACTGAAAACTCTTATTATGGGATTGATATTCTACCTTTTCTTCCAATGTGCATTACGATAAATACATTACAAAAATAAACATGTAACTATTAAAATAAAAAGCGTTTATCCATTTTCCACATAAAATCACCCCAAGGATGTCTGCACTTAAAAAATATTGGTGACCCTCCCCAGGCTCCCCCAGTCGAAGTGACTTCATTCAAAGATTTCACATTTGGAAAAAGCAAGTCAGAAATTACTCAGAGCCAGGGTTGGGGAGGAGGCCAGGCATTGGGGGATGGGGTGGGGGGTGGAGCTCTGTAAACCAAGCCCAGAGAGTGTAGCTAGTGGACGTGGGAATGGGGTCTGGGGGCAGCCGAGGGAGCTGCCTGAGGAAGTGAATGAGGCCTTGTTGAGAGCCAGGCAGCTAGGCAGTGTGCAGAGACCGTGCTGCAAATGTAGAGTTCCCAATAACTTTTATGGGTGGTTTCTTAACAAACATCTGAGCCGCCTTTCTGCACTGAGGTGTGTTGTCCCAGGCAATCGGGCATGGGGCTGGGTGAGGGGCTGCTGTCTGCTGTGTCAGGCCTCTGCACCCCTCCCATGGTGTCCCATGTCCCCAGCCTTGACTTGCCCCTTGTTCTTTCTTTTTTTGCCATAATTGGAATAGCTTCCATTTGTTGAGGACTGACGGTGAGTCAGGATCGTACTTAGTTCCTTCTACATTTTATCTCATTCCGTTCTCACAATCACTTTATAAGGCAGATGCTAGCATTGTGCCACTTTACATGTCAGGACACAAGTAAGTGAGTCAGGTTGCACCGCGGTTATGTGGCAGAACCTGGCTAGCCCTCAGGGCCAAGATCTCTGTGACCCCAAAGCCCATGTTCTGAGCCACCCGCACCCTGATAACTTCTACTCCTTCACTCTCCCTCACCCTCATCGGCACATCCCCATCCCTTTCCTCCTCCACGTCTCCTCTCAGAGCCAACCTCAGCCAGCGCCTCTCCTCTCAAACGTCAGTGGGGAAATGCCTCCTCCCCAGGTTCCCTGTCAGAACTGGCACCACTCGTGAATACAGCAGGCCAGTCTGCAGCTCAGCTGACCTTTCCATGAGGAGACTGATTAATGCTGAGAAACTTTTTAGCCATCGAAAGCCATTTGGATTATTGGCTCTGGCTTCAGATAACAGAATAAATAAACTTCAGCCAAAAAGGAAATGGTTTCTGGGGTCTTTCTCTGAATTTGATACATCAAAGCCAAGTTCCAGTTGGAAGCATGAACTTCTCACAAGCCCCTTCCAATGGTGTCCTTTGCTTTGTTTAGCTGACTTTCACTGGGGCTATATGAACTAATAATACTTTTTTTTTTTTTTTAAATTGTAGATGCTCCATGGCCTTGTTGGGTCTATCTAAAGATAGAATGTTATAGAAGAGGAGAACATCTTGAGAAGAAAGGTTCTCAGATGTCAAGAGACAGAATGGTGGCCTTGAAGCACTCTACCCATTATGGCCCTAGTAAACACTCAATGCATCACTCAAAACAAGTCAATCGGCATGTTGTATTAGCCCTGCTAGAACTGGCCAAATTGTCTTTACCCCTTTATTTCTTGGGTCTAATGCTTTTGTAGGGCCCATTTGATCTGTAAATATAAAATTTTCAAAAGCTCCCAACCAGCTGGCAGTCATAACCCATGAACAAGAGGTACTGTGATCCTCTGTGCAGAAGAAAGTCCATTAATTCAGATTATTCAGAACCCTGGATTGACCAACGCATATATGTGTGCACTCAAACACTGCCTCTGCCCGCTCTCATTCTGTGTTTGTGCATAGATTATAAGGCCCCTGAGGACAGAGATCATAGGTCAGAGGAGGGCAGAGAGGCCGGCAGGTTGTAGGCCTCAGGATCCACAGGATGCCATGTTTGCACCTTGTCCTCTGATTCAGTGTCTGGCTCCCAGTGCTGTGGCCCTCTGGGGTGGGAGCATCCAAGTTTGTTCTATTCTAACACAATCAAGAAAGATAAAATATAGATACAACATTAGCTAAGGAATCTCGAAAGCTGATGATCTGAATCACTGGCCGTCATAGGATGAGAGCAAAGTCCTGGCTGGGAGTTGGGCTTGAGAACCGGTCCAGTTCCTCCCTTCACCTCATCTGCAAAGGCTGCTCAGGGGGAAAGAATGTGGACCCAGGCTCTAGTGGCTTCACCGAAGGACAGAGAGCGCTTGTTATAAGCAGTTCCTTTGGGGTTGAAATTCCACTTCAGGTTTCGGCACCTAAAGTCATTTTTCTCCCTTATTTATGTTTCCTGAGGAAAGTCTGAAGAAAAACTTCTGGAGCATCTTTCGAGTTTGCGTTTGGAAGGGAGAAAATATGCTCCTTCTCTTCTGGGCAAACATTGCAAACATTGGTGCGTTCACAACCCAAACAAACTGATTTCAAAGCCTCCCGCTTGGCCCCATGCAGCTTGTCTGAGGGGAGGAGAGGCATGTAGCCACCTGGGCTGAGGAGGTTTGCTTTGGGACCAGACCTTGGAATTTGTGAATTTTCTACTCCAAGCACATCCAAACGGTATAGCCATAGTCCCTTTCTGCACACGGTCGCTCAGGCCACTAGGGCTCCATCTGCCTGGGGTGGGGATGGAGAGCCAAGGTCCTCAGATGACCAGCTCCTTGCCCCCATGAAACCCATGGTGGGGGTGTAGGAGACTTAGCAGAAGGATAAAGATGCACAAAGATGGCCTCAAGGACTCTGGTCCCTCTCTCTGGATGATGCTGAGGATAGAGGTTGGAAGTGAGAGTGTAAGGGAGATGCTTCTGCACCCATAAAACTGTTCAGGCTTCCAAACACGAATCAGGGAAACCACTGGGCAAAGCTGCTTCTGTAGAGTTAGGACTGTGAGATGGCAGCCGCCTACTGTGGGCTGTCTGGATCTCTCACTGTAGTCTGTAGCAAAGGTTCCCTTCCCTTCCCTTCCCTTCCCTTCCCTTCCCTTCCCTTCCCTCCCCTTCCCTTCCCTTCCTGTTGAAATCAGGGTCTAAATAAGATCCACGGTGCAATTGATTATGAATTGTAAATCTCTTTTATTCATTTTCTTGCAATTTATTGATAAAAGGAGCTGGATCATTTATCCTATAGTGTTTCTAACTTCCCTTCCCTTCCCTTCCCTTTCTTTCCCCCTCCTCTCTTCCTCCCTCCCTCCCTCTCTCCCTTCGCATCATGACCAAATAATTTAATAAACCCTAAGCACCCTCTAAATTTAACAGTTATCAACTCAAGTCCCCCCACTCCCTGCCCTCCTCCTGGAGTGTTTGGAAGCAAATTCCAGACATCAAATTATTTCATCCATAGATTTTTTTTTTCCTTTAGTATGGACTTTGATGAACACTAAGGACCCTCCTCCTCACCCCTTAGAAGAAAATGCTCCCCCCAAGCTTACATGTAAATTTTGCAAATCACTGTAAGAGTTTCAGGAAACCTCTGAAAGGCATCTAAAAACCTCCGGAATATAGGACAGTCTCTACCTCCAAAAGAAAACATCCCTTTTGATAGCTGGGAGCTATTAGCTGTTCCATCTAAGGAGATTTATTTTCTTGTTTTATTTGCAATAGTTATTTATTGAGTGTGTGGGGACTGTGGGCAGGGCGGCTGCCCTCCAGGCGGTTCCAGTCCAGCGGGCATGGGGGAAGAGGGGTGGGGGCGAGCGGTGGGAAAAAGCCCGCTGCAGAGGAAACAGGAACTCAGAGGCCACCCTGAGGGAAGAAGGACTCTTCTGCATAATCTCTCCTGCAGGTTTATTTATTGGGCGACTTTAGTTAGGTCTCTTAGTGGCTGTTAATGTGTTTGTTTAGGGTCTGTTGTACTGTCTTTAAGATAAGGACCAGCTCAGTTTACACTGGACCATCACGTCCTGGGCTTAGAGGGTAGGAAGCCTATGGGGGAAGCAACTCAGTGATCAAAGCCACTGCTCCAAGGCCTTCTGGGCTCCTGAAATTGGAAGGGAAGGCATGAGAGAGAGAGAGAGAAAGGGAGAGAGAGAACCTGCAGAGCACAGAGCAAAGGGGGTTCTTTCAGGGCTGGACAAACAAATAGTCAGATTTTTAAATGAGGAAATGAACTTCTTTGTTCTTTCTCTCTTTCTCTTTTTTTTGAAGGGAGTTATGAGAGCAAAGCCATTTTTAATGTGGGATTCTTCGAAGAGAGCTTAGAAGTTTTCTGATGTTAAGATCCAACCCTTTTGCTATTTCCCCACCCCTGTCTTGTCCCACCCCCAGTGTCTGTAAATCCAGTGACCTATATAGTCAAGTCCAAGTAGCACTTAAAGAAAAAGAGACAGTGAAGTGCTGGTGCATGGGTACGTTGGCCAGGGGGGCACCGGAGGAAGAGCTGAGATAGGCAGAAACTCTGGAATTTACATTACTAAAGGTGGCATTTCAACTAGTGCTGAAAGAGACTTCTCAATAAATGTTCTGGAACGACTGGGGAGACAGACATTCAGGGAGGAAAAGTAAAGTGAGTTTCATATCTCACACCTTAAAATGAAATAAATTGCACATGGATCAAAAGTTTAAATGTAAAAATTAAACCATAAAAGAGCTCAAAGAAAACATAGAATTTTTTGAAAGTCTGTGAATGAAATCAGAAACCATAAAATAAAATTATGATAAATTTAACTACAAAAATAAAAGTTTTTTACATGACAGACAGACAAACAAAATCCCTATAGGCAAAGTCAAAAGACAAAATATCAAACCATGAAGAAGTATTTGCAACTCTTATCAGAGCCAGGTCTGACGTTCTGTACAAAGAGCACATACAAATCAAATAAAGTACAAAACAAAACATACAATAGAAGAGCGAACCCAGCACACCACTTCTTAGAAAACAAAACAAAGACTTCTTAGAAAACAAAACAAAACTCAGCCTTACTTAAGAGAAATACAAATCAAAACAACACCGAGACACCATTTTTTTACTTTGCAGATTGACAAAGACCGGAAGGGTTAGTTGCTTACAGGGAGTGGATGTGGTGGTGAGATTTCACTAGTGGTTGGCAAAGGCTTGGTTATACTGGCATTCTCGTGCATTGACGAAGACTTCTTAGAAAACAAAACAAAACTCAGCCTTACTTAAGAGAAATACAAATCAAAACAACACCGAGACACCATTTTTTTACTTTGCAGATTGACAAAGACGGGAAGGGTTAGTTGCTTACAGGGAGCGGATGTGGTGGTGAGATTTCACTAGTGGTTGGCAAAGGCTTGGTTATACTGGCATTCTCGTGCATTGCTGGTGGGAATGGCATACTCAGCGTGGCGGGGAATTTAGCGATATCAGCCAAATGCTTAATGCATATTGATTTTGACCCAGCAAGTCTGCTTCCAATAAATTATCCTACAGATAAAAATACGCATGTGTAAAATGACATATATACAAATATTATTGCAGCATTATTTCAGAAAAAGACTAGGAATAGCCCAAATGTCCATCAAAAGAGAACTAGTTAAATAAATTTTGTTGTATCTATACAATGGAATACTAAACAGTCATTAAAATAACAAGAACATTTTTCTGTGTTAATGTGGAATCATCTCCAAGATACAAAACATGTGTGTGGAGTATGTTATCTTTTGTGCTAAGTGAGGGGAGGGACAATATTTACCATTTGTAATGGAAGGGGTAGATTTATATACAGTTCCTTGGTTATGCTTGGTATCTTTCTGGAAGGATACGTGAGAATTAGTTACATTGGTTCCCTCTTGGAGAGGAAAATAGGTGGCTGGGAGGGAGACTTCATTTTCTGTACCTTAGGAATTTTGAATCATGTGAATGTATTTCCCATGTAAAATAATATTATTAAAGTTATAATTTTTTTTCTTAAAAAAAAAAAAAGAGAGAGAGATGAGGTGGGAGAATGACAATAAAGGAAGAGGAGAAAGACCAAGTGAACTTTCCTTTCTTATTAGCCGATGTGAAGCTGACCCAGCTTGGCTCATGGAAAAGGCAGGACCTCACCACGCCCTCCGCCCTCCTTCTCCTTCTTCATGGGCTCCCCCAGCAGCCATATTCGCGGAGAGTTTTAGGGAATAAGTTGTCTGGAAAAGCTCACCACCAAACGATGATTTCCATAAATATGGGTTTTAAAGCCTCTCCTTTGAGTGAGGCATAGTTGATCCCATAGACACAGGACCTGAATTGCAAGCAACACTGATTCTGGGCTGGGAACACGAGCTCTCTCTGAAAACACCGTGCAATTACGTGACTCTGCAATGGAGAAGCCTAGAGAAAAAAAAACGGGGGAGCTTATCACTAGCCAAAAAGCTAGGAGGAAAGAGAAGAGGGACTGGGGTGGGATAAAGACAGAACAAAAAGAAGCAATTGAATGTCCATCAACAAGCAGCTGTTGCATCTGTACAGTGGAATGCCATGTCCTGAAGCCGTGACCTAGAAACAAGAGTGATCTTCACGCTCAGTTGTTGAATGTTGTTCACCTTCTCTGTACCTAAGACTGTGCTCTATGCCATGAGCTTGGGGTGAGTTAAAGAATCACAGTAAGGTAAAGTTTGACCAAAGAAACAAAACTCCTTGGAAGAACATCAGCTGGGGTTTGGGAGGGGCGTCCTCACTTCCAAAATAGTGCCAGTGAGAAAGGGCTGGGCTGAGGAACGGACTGGCCCACATTTTGGCATGTGTCCCTACCTCTCTTGTTATCTCACTGCAGTATCCTATTTTGATACTATCATCAACAGCAATCCCTGATTTATGGAATAATTTGATCATTTCTCCCGTTTCTTGGATTTTTGAATGTTGCTCGCTGGCTGGGCAATTATCATGTATGGGCGTTGTTATTCTAAAAGTTCATCACCCTGCCTGCTGGAGCTTTCCTTTTATTTGGAGAAATAGGACTTGAACTTGAAGCTGACAAAGAAATTTGACACAGTGGGAAGACCCAAGTGCTCCTTTTGTCTCTGGTAAAAACTAGTGCTGCCACGGGCAAGTCTCTACACGTACCTGCTAGGGCCGGACCTGGGGTGATGCAAGTAAGGTACTTGCTTTGGATGCAAACAGTAAGGGAGCCCCAAAAAACAAAACAGAACAAAACAAAACTCAGGAATCAAGATAAAGAGTATTTTAAGACAATATTTTAAAAATAAAAATTAATGCAAAAAGTCCATGATGAACAAAATATCAACATTTTAAATAAAGTTGAGATCAGTATTACTGATGCTTCCTTTACCTTTAGGCTCCGATATAGCTCACTGCTCTTCTTCCTGGGCCTCATTTCCTCATCCCTAAATCAGGAGGGTTGGACCATTGGGCCTCCAAGTAGCCTGCTGTGCCCTAATGCTTTAAGGTGTGCTAATCAAGAGCCATTGAAGAATTAGGGGGCATTTTGTAAAGTGCTAATTGTACAGCCCAGACAACAGTGCACGTGGGTGACAGAGAGTCTTCACTGACTCTCTGAATGGGACAACAGTTGAGTTGAGGCAGCTGGAGGAGATAACAACATTGACCAGCTTTCTCTGGTTCCACTGGGCACAACCTTGTTTATGCAACCATGGAGGAAAACAATCTTCTCTTTACTTCTTTCCTGATTCTTCCCTGGAAATGGGCTCATGTCTGGTTGGAGCACAGAGAGAGACTCATTCATATGTGGCTTGTGGCCCAGGGGCATGCTGGCTAATAAAGCTTTCTAAGGTCAACTGGACATCTGCAGGATGCTGGATAACCTGCAGGTAGATGTGAACATGGAGGGCACTTGTTCTGGCTGTCCTGGGACACTCCCAGTGCTGGCCTTTGCTTCTCCCAAGCCCCACGATGGGCAAAGCATAATAGCTTTCCCTCTTGTAAATTTCCTGATGGCAGCCTTGTCTTCATCCAGTCTTCTAAAGTTAGCTTGGATTGCATGAGAATAACTGTGGACAAAGAGCTTAAGAATTCTATGGACATGTCAAGATAAATGAGCTAATGATTATGTAGTTGGGATCCCATTTCCAAAGTGAATTGCTTGCATCTCCATCTCTCCCAAGTCAAGGATGACATTCCTGGTGTGACTCTGGAAAGCCGTGCTCCATGTAGATTGCAGCTCCACCCCTTGGGAAAGCCTTGCTGCTCATAGGACCTGATTTCCTCAGAGCTTGATTTCAGACATGCTTTTTTTGAACCTTCACCAACTGGGAGATGAGGACTCATCTCTGCAAATGTTATCTCCATCTCCATCTTTCCCAAGTCAAGGATGACATTCCTGGTGTGACTCTGGAAAGCCGTGCTCCATGTAGATTGCAGCTCCACCCCTTGGGAAAGCCTTGCTGCTCATAGGACCTGATTTCCTCAGAGCTTGATTTCAGACATGCTTTTTTTGAACCTTCACCAACTGGGAGATGAGGACTCATCTCTGCAAATGTCATGTATCACTAGAAAGTGGCTTAGGCCTCTCAAGTCCTGTTCAGATCAACAGGATTAGAGAGTCTGGCTCTTCAGGAAAACCCACCTTGTCTCTTTGGCCCCAGTGGCCCTTGGATACTTTCTGAGCTGCAGGGAGGGGCGGCCAAAAACAAGTGGCATTGGAAAAACCAGCCGCCTCCACTCTGGATAGGAAGAATACCTCCCTTCATGGGGCTGCTCTGGGATGGCAGGGTGATCCAGGTCCCAGAGCGAGGAAGTGAATCAGCCCTTCCCGGCCTTCAGTCATCCAGCCTGTTCAATATTCTCTGGTGGTATGGCATTTGGATGTGTTTTGTCAAAAACTAATGAACATCTCACTTAGGCATTGGAAACAAACATAAGCCCCAGCCAGTTCTCACACTTGCTGAGGATGAATAACTCCTTTTGGTTTCCCAGCCAGCCAGGCCCAACAAGTGAATGTAGAGGATGAGAAGTGATTCTCTGGTCCTCACATGGACTCATCCACCAGTGCGACCAAGGCTGGGCATATGGCCTGACAGCAGCCAGCCATTCTCAGACTTGGATGTACTTTGGGATCACCTGGGAGCTTAAAAAGCACTGGTGCCTGGGTTCCACCCTCCCAGAAATTCTGGTTTAATTTGTCTTAGGTATAGTTACAATATGGGGAGTTTTAAAATCTCCCCAATATGCAAGTGATTCTAACATGCAGTCAAGTTGGGAAGCACTGCCCTAAACTAGTGCTTCTCAACCTTAATGTACAAACAGATGACCACAGAATCTTGCTAAAATGAAGTTTCTGATTCAGTAGATTTGGGATGGGGCCTGAAATTCTGTATTTCGAACAGTCTCCCAGGTGATGTGATGTTGCTGGTCTGCTGAGCACACTTTAAGTAGCAAGAACATGCTGTATGGCCCAGTATGGTAGCTACCGGCCACAGTTGACCATTTAATGAAAACTAAAACCAATTAAAATTAAATAAACTTAAAAATTTAGTTTTTCAATTGCATTAGCCACCTTCCGAGGGCCCAATGGCCACATGAGATGAGTGGCTACCATAGAGAATACTTCCATCACCACAGGAAGTTCTATCAGGCAGCTCTGTCTTAGAGCATCTCTGAGTCTGAAGCCCTATTACAATGGCTGTGTCTTGAAATGTGATAGAAGCTTTCTTGGTGGCAGGAACTACAAAACATTTCTTTTGTATTCTTCACATAGTGTCTGTGTGCTGGACTTATAATAGGTGCCTGGTTAATGCTTGTTCCAGTTAGAGCACTCAAGCTTTTGTCCACAGACAACTGCCATATAAACACAGGCTGATTAACTGATGCCTACTTGGGCATCAATTAGCATTCTTGTAGAAGTTGTATCCAGGATAGCTCGATGAGTATGTCAGCTTGGCAGAGATTAACACCAGACTGCACTGGGAATGCCTCTTCCTACCCCTGGCTGGCCCATGATTGGGGCAAGAAAATGCAGGGCTCTGGGTGGTCTCTGTCACAGCATCTGTCATTATTAGTCATTACAGCCCAGAACAACAGATAGCATCTTCCAAGCCCAAGTCAGAGGAGACAAATCTGAACATGTTCTCTCTCTCAAGGCATTTTTCCTGGGCCTTGGTGAAAGAGAAGTGCCTGGAGAGGGCCTGCTTTCTGTTCGGGGGTAACTGCTCTGACTCTCAGGCAACTGACACAGACCCAGGAGACAGGTGGAGCCGGGAGAGGGGAGCTGAGTCCCAGAGGCAGAGGAAGTGCCGCACTGGGTGGGAACGTTAAACTTTCAGCCAGCTGATCTCTCGTTTTAGCTTAACGGTGGTTGATTTTCAGATTCAATAGATGGGTCATTGATAGTAAAACTAAATTTTGCTAGGATTCGGGTAAAGTAGTAGAGGAAAAGAAACTGGAGCTGGTGCCTCTCGTCACAAAACCACACGCAGCTACTTCACCTTACAGGTGAAGCATCTGAGGCTCACAGAACAAAGCAATTTGATCAGGATCACATGGCAACTTAGATACATAGGTAGGTGTAAAATTTAGGTTTCCTGACTCCAAGGCCAGAGTTTTTTTTACCCCCACTGCTTCATGCCCTGAGAGATTCACAGGAATGTATAAGCTGTTCAAGAAAAGAAATAGAATAGTAATAAATATGCATCTGTAGTATAATGCACAATATATGTGCTCTTTAAGTGTTTGTTTGAAAGGATGATGATGAAGTTGCTTTTTTCTTGTCTTCTTACTCCTACCCACCACTTCCTACTGCTAGATTCATCTTGCACACAATCTTTCTGGGATAACTAAACCTCCCCTCATCCTACACACATATCTCAGCAATAAAGCAACATCTTTAATGAGTAAGTCACCATGAGTAAAGACAAGTGAAGTGATGAGCACTGTAACCACAAGGAAATTTTCCGAGGTGATAAAGAAGAGAACGGTAGCTCTTTTTGTGCTTCCAGACACACCACCCTGCACATTTGCAAACTGTGCAGCCCAAGGCACCAAAGTGGTGATCAGTCTGCTCTGAGCAAATGCATTAACTTACGACAGCCAACATTTATCGAAATCTCCTTACCTCTTTCCCACCTCAGCCCTGATCATGGTACTCATCAGTTCTCAGGCTAGAAAACTATCTGATAGTTACCACCATTCAGTGTTCTCTCCATTGAGAATCGGTGCTAAACAAAAGTAATTGCTGCCCTTTGGTTTAAGGACCAGCAAACACACCAAAATGGACAGACACTCACAAGGCATTAATGTTGGGGAATCTAACATTTGCTAAGTGCTCTCATTTAATAAACGTCAGTGGGTGTAATCTTACCAAGAGTAACATATTAACTAAATTCACAGATAGGATGTTAGGTATCTATGACTCTCTAGGAGAGATGATATGACGTTTGCTGTTAGGTTGCATTTACACTCTTCAGGCCATTTGCTCTTGGGCGCTTTGCCAGCAATTGTAACCCTCTACCACCAGATGGAGGTTCTGAATAACTTGGTGCATGCAGTTTTCTATTCCATATAACTTCCCTGACAAACTAGAACCCTTTGTTAATACAGTTAAGAATAAAGATCACAGAGAGTCAGGGTAAGTAATTTGTAAACAAAGTTACACAAGTCCAAGGAAGAGATAAAAACACAGAAACACTTAGATACAATCAGGCATCATTTTCACTTATTTTGAACTGTACTCATTAACTGGGAAATACCACATTGGTGCTACCCTGACCTCCTTGTCATGTCTTTGAGTTAGATCCTCTGGAAAGCCTCATCAAACCAGATCGAAAAGCCTCGATTCTTGATCTTTTCCGTTATATCAAACTTATCTTTTTGTTGAAGCTGATAGTTGTTGAGAAGATCAGTCTCTATCCTAGTCTTCTTAGCTTTCGTGATAACCTTGGAAGAAAGTATTTATTCTCCTTTTTAGGGAAAAGTTGTGCCCAGGTATTGGGTCCATGTATCCCCAGTGCCAAGTTTCCCTTTTTAGGTAATATTGAAAGTTTGCAAATGCCGAGTTTGTGTTACTGATTTTAAAACATCTTCAACTCTACACCTCAAATTCCAGGATATTCACCAATCAACCTAGAGGCTATCAATTGTAATCCAAACTCATGAAAACATAACTGGTAAAACAAAAATGTTAACGGAACTCAACTAAGTTAAAAACCAAGAAATGAAGTTGTTTCTTTCTGGTAATGTAGGTGGGGGAGGGGGAGGGAGGGCAAGGGCAAATTCATGGGGTGGAGACCTTGAGCTCTGTAAAGCTCTCTGCAGAAGCTCCACTTCTGTTACTTCATTCATCCTCCCTATGAGCCCCTGAGCAAATTGCTATATTACCTATTGTATGCATGAGGTTCAGAGAAGCTTAGTAACTCGCTCAAGAGGACGGAGCTGGGAAGTGCAGTCGCCATGTCTAACTGGGCAAGGTGAAGGGCAGCCTGCGTTTCTTTTTGTATCTATCCAGGAAAACATTAAGCATATTGTGCATTTCTAGGCATTTTTAGGATTAAACTAGACAGGCTCTCGACAGGCTGGTATAAGAGGAACTGGGTCCAAGCAGGATTCTTTATTCTTGTTTCCATGAGAATGGAGTCCTTGTACAACCAGTGGAGGATTCCAGGTCAAGGTCCCCACATGACACGGAGCAAAACCATTGTGGGGCCTCGCTGGTATCTTAGTTGGGCTGCCAGAAGAAGAAACTCACAATTGGGGATGGAGAGGGTGGAAGAAGGCAGATTGCTGCAGATTCTAACGATTAGTAACACTATGAGACAGAAGTGACCAAGCTGCCTTCACTGCCCAACTCTGTGTCAAGAAGAGCTATTCTTAGCCAAAGGCCAGAACAGAGTGCTTCAACAAATGGCATTACACTGTGCTGTGTCACACCACATTATAGTATATTATATTATAACTCGTTTACCTTGTAGTTTGGCTCGTTATGTGGATATCTCTCCTGAGGTGGTAATCTCCTTGAGGACAGTATCCACGTCAAATAGACCTTTCTCAGTGTCTCCCACACCAACTAGCAAGTGCCTGAGGTGCAACCTACTGCAGCTGTGGGAATACTGGTTGAGGACTGGGAGGAGAAAGGGGACACAGGAAAGAAGACAGAGCGAGGACTCCCAGGGTTCGAGGCCAGGAATCTGGGAGAGAGGGGTATCAAGGGCAGTGGGTGGTGTCAGCCAGGGCGATGGCCTTCTGGCTGGAGTGGGCTGGAGGCCTGCAGAGCCAGGTGCCCTGGCTGGCCCTGGACAGGTGCCTTGAGCAGGGCAGACAAACTTGCTCTCACTGGGTTTGTGGCATGGGCAAGGACGGCTCGCACTGTCCTTCTGCTCCTTCCAAGGTTGTTCTTGGCACAAGAGCCCACTAGAAGCTGACCACACATTCCCTTGAGCTTTTCAAGGACTTCCTGGAGGGCAGAATAAACTTTGTTTCCAGGTGCCTGGGCTTTTCCGAGGGGCGTACATACCCTGCTAGGCCCAGAAGAGGCATCCCACTCTAGCTCCTTGCTCCTCATGATACTTCTCACCCAGGAAGGGTTCAGAAGGCAGGGCTAAGGGACTGTTGGGAAAGAGGTAAGCTGTCAACCTCCACTCTGTTCCCAGATCCCACTGTTTCCACGGAATTCAAGACTGAGCTGTGGAATGGATCAGTCTCTTTCTAATACTGATCCCATTTCCTGTTGGAGAAATGGTACATGGGAAAAGTGACCTCCCATTTACTTCAGAAGACAGCCTTTGAGAATTAACACACTCACACCCCAGCAGCAGGCTCTTCAAAATCGTGTGTCTGTCGCCTCCTGTTTAGCCCTCTGTCAATCATCTTCCCTCAGCTCACTTTTCCTTTCTGCCACCTCTCGACTTGGGCCCCCTCCTTGCTGTGCATGCAAATGCAGGGCAGGTAAGATCCTTGTGGTCTGGAATTACGGACCACACTGCTCTATTAGCCAGGGCCACACATCACTATCCGTCAACCAATATTTAGATCAGCACTTCTCTGACCTTAATGGGCACGTGAGTTTTCTGGAGATCTTGGTAAAACGCCAATCCTGATTTAGTAGATTCTGTTTTTCTAACAAGCTCCCAGGTAGGTTAAAGCTGCTGACTCATGAACTACACTCTAGTAGCACTTTAGAACACTTACTATGTGACAGCACAGTGACAGCAGGGTGCTAGATAGATTCTGTGGTGAATACTTTAAATGAACGAGTTATAGCCCCTGCTCTCAAGGAGGTATGTGAATAGACTTGCATAGAATTTCTCTTCAAGTTTGAGTGAGTGAATGAATGAATGAGGACAAAACTCCATGGTACTAGCCATATATAAGTTCAAGGAGTTCGAGGGTGGGAGAGAGATGAGAGATAGAAGCCACCCACTTTCGCATATCTGGCAGGTCGTTGGCCCCTCAAAGGGTGTCCCCTGGAGCCACTGCACTGTGCCGTTGCTTGATGAATGCCCAGAGCAAATGCTCTATGGCTGAACGACTACCTGATGTGGAATTGATAATGTCACATGTAACCTCTGTTGGGAGTGCTTTGGACATCCTGCATTGAGGCATTTATGTTTTTCCCTTCACAACAGCACCCTTGAGAGCTGATGAGATGGGCATATGTTCTTTAAAGCCAGAAAGCCATGCACTTCAAGAAAGTGCAAGATTTGACATGAAAAGGTTTTGTTTTTTAAAAAAAGTTTTAAAAAGGATCGTTTCTGTATAAAAGTACAGCCATTTCTTCCAAAAGTAGTCTTAAAAAAACTCAGACATCTTTCTCTCTTTTCCTAAAGTCCTTTCTTATAAGAGATAAGTAGAAGAGGGAAAAATGAGAAGTGAGAAAGGCAAGTCTGAGCCAGGCTCAGTGACAACTAGTGGCATTCATGCAGCCCTCTGAGTCTGGCCTCGATTTCATCGCTAGTGACATGTCTTATTCCCAGTGGCCCCCTTGGCTGACTATATACTGTTCTGGACCCCCTGCTTTGTCTTCTGGTTCATCCGCCTTTCTTTGCTTTCCTACCTGAGCCATTCCGCCTTCTCACTATAGCTCTGCATTTCAAAACCCCACCCATCCTTGGAGACTTACTTCCTCTGAGAACCTTCCCCAGTAGTTTCCAGAATGTTTTTCCTTCCTTCCTTCCTTCCTTCCTTCCTTCCTTCCTTCCTTCCTTCCTTCCTTCCTTCCTTCCTTCTTCCTTTCTTTTCCTTTTTCCTTCTTTCCTTTCTTCCTTTCCTTTGTATATATTTTAGGAGGAAGGAGGGTAACTTCTTTGCAGCATTTTTCACAGTCATTTTTTTCTGGTTTCCTCTGCAGATTCAAAGATAGTCTCTTAATCCTCTCTGTCTCCCCATTCATACAGGGGCGAGTGTTCGGTATGAGTGCTCAACTGAATTCTCATGGTGCTGGGCAGGACTGAGGAGACTGGGTGGGATTCTTAATGTTATTTGCATTTGAGAATACAGAGCAACACATTCATGCTCCTATGGAATGGACTGGACACCGTAAACCTGGAAGCCCTACCCTGGACAGTCCTGACCTTGTTACTCTGCCCCCAAAATGCCAAAGCAAAACATAAACACATCTTAAAAGGATGTCTGAACTGAGCTCAGCCAACAGAAGTGGAATGTGACTGAGTGAGCTGGACCCACTCTCCTCCACCCGACTGTCTGTGTGAAGTGTGGCGGGAGGCTGAGTGAAGGGTGTGCATTCACCACCTGCCATATTTGGGGTGGACTTACCTCTTTGGAATGTGAATCCTTCCTCACTTTTATCACTATTTTTAAATGGGATTTGTGTCAAGGGAGAGAAAGATCTTTTCTATACAGTTCTCCTACAAATATCTTTCCCAATAAGGCTGTGTTTACATAAGTCCAAATTTAAGGTCCCCATACAAGAGAGAAAAATAGTGAAACAGTTATTTTGCCTACACAAAACAAAATGACTACAAAGTTCAATTCATTTGTCTCATTGAGTGGTCTGATTTGGAGTAGACACTGTTTGTGTCTGTTATTTTTAACCGTCCTACCTTGTGTTAGGCATGCTGTACTAAATGGTGCATGTGAACGATGGAGGAGGGACCTTCATCCTCAGACACCAATGCCCTGCTTCCACTGAGTGGGGAAAACAGCAGCTCTGATTCCAGTTCTACAGTTCTAGAAATTACAGTGCTTCTGTGTGTATCTAACTCTGCTAAGACATAAGATTTTTCACATTAAGTGAATGAACATTTGTTTTCATTATGTCTAATGGAAACCTTTCTGAAATGGAATGCATATTTCTCTGTCTCTTTGAAGACACCATATTACAATTAAAATAACATTTTATTGGACATTTAAGTTCATCATTATAAACCACAGGGACTGCTATAAACCAGGATACTCCCTAGAGCCACTGAGGACCCTACCGTATTGGCCCTAGGCTACCATGTTTTTTATACATTGTGTCAACACATCTTGCTTTTCTGTCTCTTTTCTTATTGTCCCTCCTAGCTGTTCTTACTGTGTTTTTATCCAACAACTGCTTTCCTATCTTACTTCTCTTTTTCTGCAGCTAAATGGTGAGGTCAGACGACACTACCTGTCAATATCTAAACTATGGATAGACACAGAGTAAGAGGGACTCTACCATGCACAAAAAGCACAAGCTTTAGAACATAAATTCTGGCTGCTCAGAATTCTGAGTGGTGTTGCTCTCCTAGCTCTCAGATTTATCCACCCTTCTTTTCAGTTCTTGGCTATGTTCTGGATAGTGAGATTGCTGGATAAGTAATCCCCAAATCAGAGATTTTTTTTATTTTTTATTTTTTATTTTTATTTTTTTGCCACATAGAGGTTCAATTCCAGCCAGAGTCACAAATTAGAGGTTTTTAAATTTCAGTTGTTTAGATCCACGGGTGGGTAAAATATTAATATTTGTGGTTAGTTGACTTTAGAGTTTAAATAATTTTCATAGTTTATTTTGACGTTGCCAATTTGTTTTATTTTGCTTTTATCAATTCTCATCTGTGATTTAAAAAAAAACTCCCCCTAACCCCATAGGGAGTAGAGAACTAAACTTCGTATACACAGGTGAACCATGATTACTAGAAAAATCCAGAGATCTACATGTAGATACAGTTCACTGGCAAAGATGAATCACAGAGTTAGAGGATGAAATGGAGAGCAACTTAGCGATAGAAGTATGTATCACTTTGCTAACCACTAAACTAGATCACTTTAAAATGGCCTTCAATTTTTTCATGTATCTTAGTGTTTTCACCAAAATTCTCTTTTTACTTGAATTTTTATGACTGCTTGTATGAATGCCTAGCTTTATAGCTGCTTGCGTATTGCTTGTATCATAAGTCATAGTTTACATCTAAATGCATTAGTCCACAGGGGTTTAACTGAATCTTTCTATGTGTTAAAATTGTGCTGGGCACTGTTCTTGTCCCCAAGGAGCTTCCAGGCTCATTGATAAGATAAAGGGGAAAAATGAGAACTACACACAAAGGTATGTAGCTTAGAGTATAACGGTGTATGCAGGCTATAAATACCAGAGGGATGCAGAGAGGCAGAGAGACACTGTGTTTAGAGATATCAGGGAACATTTCTCTGATGGGTTTAAACCTAGAAAGTCTTGAGAAATGTGTGAGATTTGGTCTTCTGTCTTGTAGGTGGAAAAGATAGGACCTTTTCCACCTAGGAGGGCACGGGACACTGTAGCTATGAGAACAGCTTTCTCTTGGCAGAGGCTGGAACTGAGGAGTGTCAGGGCTCAACGCAAGGCTTAGAACAAGAGAATGGTAAAAAGCCAAGGAAGGGCCAGGCAGGAGAGGAGAAGCTGGAACCAGTGGTTTAATCCTTCACCCATCTCCATTTAGCCTGGACAAAAAACATGGCAGCTTCTCTTCAGACAAACTTCCTTCCTTTTCCAGCCAGCACACTTTCATAGAAGTTAAGTTCTGCACACTTGGAACTCAGAGACTTCAAATCAGAAGGAGGTGGGGAGGGGGAGGGGAGGGAAGCCCGGAACCCCCTGTGGAAGGTTGAGACCTGGGTGGTAGACGTAGCTTTTTCCAAGTGCCCTCAGCTTCAAGGCAAAAAGTGCTGCAGAAACCCCACTGCTGGGGTGGAAAGCTCTGGTTAAGTCAGACCCCAATTCCGAGTTTCCCGAAGGTTTGCATTTGCCTAAAGTTCTTTGGGGGGAATCTTATAATCCTCGAGGACAGAAATCTATCTGCTCAAGAGGAAGAAGGTCCGTTTGGAGGTGTTTCTTCCCTGGTATCAAAGGAGGCACCACAAGCAAAGTGATGATTGCGGCTGAGCCCTGGGGAGAAGGCAGAGCTTGGAACAAAGTGCCAGAGAGCCCTCACCGGGGAAGGTGAGGCGAGGTGGAAAGCGGAGGGCCAACTAAGGAATTCTGGCTTCTCCTCTGGCTCAGAGAGCTCTGTCCAGCTGGAGCTGTCTCCTCGCTCCCTGGACAGGGCTGCAGCAGTGACCAACCGTCTCTGGCCAAAGCTGCTCAACGCGGGGGGGCACCTCCCACTTCCCCCGGGACTCCCGGAGCCAGGCCAGGAAGAGCAGACACCACGTCTGAACCTGGAACTAGACGGTCCCCCACCTGGGCAGCGTGCACAATTTAGTCTCGGCTCCCTCCGTCCTCTCTGGCTCCTCGAGTCCCTTTCCCAGGACCTGCCCCCGCCCCCCACACCTTCACACAGGTCTCCCTCTGTGCTGTAACACGCCGGCCCCTTTCCTGGCGATCAGCTCCGACCAATGTCTGCCCAGGCTCCAGAGGAGGCTCTTTCATTGCATAGCTGGATGGGGGAAGGGTTGGGGGCTGTCGCTCTGAACTTCCAGGTGGGAGCCCGGGAGGCAGGTACCCCGGGGAAGGGCCCCCAAACTTGGCACTGTTTGCCAGTCTCCAAGGTTTAGGACCCCAGATACCTTCCAGGGCTCCACCGCCCGCTGCCGCCCAAGGTCCCAATGTGGGGACCCCCTCTTCCTCCCCCGCTGGTCCTTTCTACCGCTTTTCCCTCCTCTCTCCCAAGTCTTTTCCGTCCTGGTCTAGGGCTCTTGGCCTGAGGCTGTGCAAACACCCTCAGCTCCCGCCCCCCGCCCCTCCAATCCGGCCAGAACTCCGAGGGGAGGGGCCGGAGGTCCCCCTTCTCGCTGGTGGTCGGAGGGGGCAGTGCCACAGTCCCGGGTGGGGGAGGACAAGGGCCATCTCTGCGCCCCGCCCGATCAGGCCACTCGGAACACTAGGGGTGGGGGGCGGGAAGCCGGGCTAGCAGAGAGGGGAGTCCGGCCCAGGCAGGTGCGGGCTCTGGCTGGGCCTGGGCGGGCTCCGGGGGCGGGGTCTCAGGTTACAGCCCCGCGGGGGGCCCGGGGCGGCCCGCGGTTTGGGCCAGTTCACCAGCTTCAAGTGGGGCCGGGCGCATATAACCAGCGCCGCCGAGGGGACAAGACGCAGAGCGCTGCTGGGCTGCCGGGTCTCCTGCCTCCTCCTCCTGCTCCAAGGGCCTCCTGCATGAGGGCGCGGTAGAGACCCGGACCCACACCGTGCTCCTGCCGCCTCGCCGCGCTCCGCTCGGGCCCGGCTCCGCCAGGCCCCGCGGTGAGCCATGATCCGCTTGGGGGCTTCCCAGACGCTGGTGCTGCTGACGCTACTCGTCGCCGCTGTCCTTCGGTGTCACGGCCAGGATGTCCGTAAGTCGCCCATCGCCCCTGCTTGCCACCCTTCTATGCCGTCCCTCCGCATCCTCCTCCTCGGCCCTCTGCCGCTCTGGAGCCCGCGGCTCCGGATTAGAAAGGCTCTCGGGGTCATAGAACGCCGAGACTCGGTGCAGGATGAGCAGGAGCTTCGCGAGCGGAGTTTTGCAAGGCGGCGGCGACTCTGTCCAAACGTCCTCTGTGCGGGCCGCGGTCAGAGGCTTTTGCAGGTCCCTCCGCTTCTAGGAATATTAAACGTGCACAGCGTCGGGTCGGAGAGGTTTGCGCACAGATTTAAGCGCGCTCTTTTCTACTAGCTTTGATAATTAAGCGCGCAGGCACACGACTCGCCTCGCTGAAGCACTCGGAGTTCAGGAAAACAGGTCGTGACCCATCGATCTAGAAGTAGGAGAGAAAAAGCACGAGCAAAGGAGGAAGCACGCGCCAAGGGATAGACTTCGCAGTCGTGTCCAGCGGTTGGTGGCCGGGGGTTCAAAAGGGAGTCAGACAAAGGAGATGTTCTGGAAGTGGTGGGCTGAAATCCAAAGCCACAAAAAAAGACTTAGGAGGGGCACTCTGAGACTTCAGTGCCTCTGTGGGCTCCCTCCCGGTCCCGGCTGGCCCTGGAGCAAGGTGCAGCCCCCGTTCGCATCTCCGCTCCCTGCTCCCCCCCCAAACTTCCCTTAGGGAAGGCCATCTGAAGGGGGATAACATTCCAACCAGACCGTGCTTTTCAAACGCCCTGGAAAATAGCGCCCCCTCCCCATGGTCTCTCTCCCAAACCCCCGAGGAACTACAATGAATTACTTTTCTGAGTTTCTGAAACTCTCTGAGCTAGGCTGCGGGTGTGTGTGTGCGTGTGTGTGTGTGTGTGTGTGTGCGCGCGCGCGCCCGTGCGTACGTGTGTGTAGCAGGGGAGGGGGCACAGTTAGTCAATTGTTATAACTATTTCAAAGGAATATAGTTAGAGATGGCAGTTTTACAATCCGGTCCAAAGGCCATTAGGACCCCATCGTTCCATCGCCTCCTTTGGTTAAGTCCCACTGTCTGGGATTATATTTAGGACAAACGAAGCCTGGAAAGTGTATTAGGTACAGAGATTTTTTTCCACGTGTTTGGGCACGTTTCCGACGGCTGGGATTCCAGCCTTCTCTTTGCATGTTACAGATTGTAAATCAATCGGAGGGAAAACTTTTTTTGGGGGGGGGGCGGGGGAGGAGGGGAAAATCAAAGTCCCTCTGCCGATGAGGCTCTATGAGGTCTCCTCTGCCACCAGGCTGTCTCCAGAGACGGTTTGGAAGGCTGCGGGCCAGGAGGACTTTCGGCTCATTAGAGCGGCTGATGGGGGCGGGAGCAAGATTGGAGCCCGTGGCGCAGCCCCAAAGAGATCCTGGCCGGGTGGTCGCGTGGTGCGCTAAATTGGCGGAGCAGGCCCGGGCACCTGTTGAAATATGATGTGTCTATAAGTGGCCCTAGCTCAGACTGACTATATTTTTGTCTTAAAATTAAATGTACACACTAGCAAAGCCGTCTTCTCGACTGACCTCTGCTTTAGTGCGCAACGGAATTAGCTAAGTGACTCTAAAATAATTCCTAAATTCTCCATCTGGTATTTGGAGGCGCTCAGTTAAGTGGCAGAGCGCTTTCGCTGCCGCCGCTTTCCCGGGAGGGAGTGAATTCCTGCTTCTTAGGCCCAGCTCTTCCAGTCGCTTCTCCTCCTCCCCAGGGGGAGTGCATCGGAGCCGCTGATTTTGCGCCCTGGCTCATCCCAGCTCCGTAACCCCCTCCCCCGGGCCAGCAGACCCAAAAATGTGACGTGGGGAAAGGCTCAGTCTGCGTGGACTTCAGGAATGTCAGAAACCTGGAGCTCCGGCGCGCCCCTCCTCCCCGTCTTTCCATGAGTTTGAGAAACTTACTGGCGGCGGCGTCTTTGACCCACATCTGCATTTCACAGCCCTCGCCTCCGAAAGTACCCCTCAGCCGGGGGAGAGACCTCAATCCTCCTTTGTAAGGCTTGTTTGCGTTGGGAGATTGGCAGCGATGGCTTCCAGATGGGGCTGAAACGCTGCCCGTATTTATTTAAACTGGTTCCTTGCGGAGACCTGTGAATCGGCCTCTGTGTGCACTCGAGAAAAGCCCCATTCATGAGCAGCGAGGTCCGGTGGGTTCCCCTGGATTCCCCGACCCCCCTCTCCCACAATGCCCCCCTGTGCCCGCCTGCCGCCACCTCCCGGGCTCCAGCTCTGCGCAAAGCGGCGGCGGAGCGAAACAGTTCCCCGAAAGAGGTAACTTTTTAATTGGCCTGCTACAAAGAATCACTTATATGGGGCTGCGGTAATGAGCGGAACCCGATCGGGCGCGCGGGGATGCTATCGGCAGCCGTTTGGAACAGCAGTTATGGTGGTGCTGGGCTCCTCTGTCCACACCTAGGGGATCCGGTTACGGTGCTGGCTCCTTTCTGGGGCAGTCATTTAATCCCACTTTTCACCCTCCCAGTGTCTCTGGCTGAGCCACGTCCAGAGCCGCGGCCACAAAGAGTCACACAACGGCTCTCACGCCCAGCGCCTCCTGGCCCCGCCCCTGCGCCCGCGCATCCCCGTCGCCTTGCCTAGCGAAATCCGATCCACATTCAGGGTGCACACCCCTCTCTCAGCATTTCCCTCTTTCCGTCCTGGAACCTCTTAGGTGAAGGTGGGCTCTTCCTTAATCCGGATGGGTGACCATTAACCTTCTACATATCCCCTGGGATCCCCTACCCCCGCTCCCCGCGATTGTCTTGCCTAAAGGCTGAGTGGATTTCTTCTAGTGTAAAAGAGAAAAAGAAAGGTGTATCTAGGTTTTCAGGCTCTCCTTAAAGAGCAAGAGGCAGGCTCGTTTCTGTCTCCGCCCACCTGGTTTGTAGCTCTTTCCTATTATTCATCCCTGCAGTTAGTTGCCATTGCTTTGGAGATTTTGATGAGAAAAACAGCGCTGGGCGCTCCCTAGCACGTGGTGCGGGCTCTTTAGCCCTTGGCGCTCTCCGGAGCGCTCTTGTCAGCATATGTTTCATTTGCAGGGTGAATTCCAGACGGCAGGGCACTTGTGGAAGGGACGCGTCGCTGCCAGTCTTGGTCTGCACTCTTGGTGGAGGCCAGGCCCGGACGGGCTAATCTTAGCCCAGGCCCAGCATTCAAAGCCCCCTGCCCCACAAATTGGGGTGTTGTCTTCAGATGGAGGCAGGGTCTCTCCAGGGAGGTCAGCGATGAGGGCTCTTTGGCCCTGTTTGCCTCCCAAGGCATTTTATTAGCCTGCTTGGGTCCCAAATGTATTGTTTGAATGGGCCTATCCTCCTCCCCCAACTGGCCCTGATCCTAATGTGGTTTAAAGAACGAGACAAGATTCTAATTCTAATAGTTCCTGCTTTCAGCTCCCCACTTCCGTATTCACTGTTGGAACCTAACTGTTTATAGATTCTAATTTTTGTGGGTAGAATTTTCTTCATGTCTTCTGAATTTTAGCTGTCAGTTGTATTTAGCAAGTCCCATAATTCCTAGAGGAAGGCAGAATAAAGAAGGCTTCTGTTCTTGTGCTGGGGTGGGGGGAGGTCATAGCTCCGTTTTCCCCTCTCCTCTATCTTTACAGTCCCTGAGTTCTCATTCAGAGTCTCCTCTTCTTCTGCTCCTGCTCTAACTTGCTCCTGCTGTTCCCCACATGATGTCTCCCTCATGCTACACCTGTGAAGTGAGAACAGTATCGTACCTGCCCCCCCTCACTGCTGGGTCAGGAGTTTCACTGGTGAATAGACGGCATAGTGCAAGGCACACAATAAATATTTGCTGAATACATGGAAGAATGAATGATATCTTAGAAAAATAATCTTCAAGTTCTCTGTGTTTGGGTTGCCCGAGTCCACATTCTTCAGCATTTGAATGATGTCAAGTTGACTGCAACCTCTTTCTCTTTTTCTCTTCCGGCTCCCGCCCCCTCCTTCCCTTTGCTCTCTGCTTCCCTTGCTCCACCCTTGGTGCAGAGAAGGCTGGCAGCTGTGTGCAGGATGGGCAGAGGTATAATGATAAGGATGTGTGGAAGCCCGAGCCCTGCCGGATCTGTGTCTGTGACACTGGGACTGTCCTCTGCGACGACATAATCTGTGAAGACATGAAAGACTGCCTCAGCCCCGAGACCCCCTTCGGAGAGTGCTGCCCCATCTGCTCAACTGACCTCGCCACTGCCAGTGGTCGTAATTTATTTATTTCCTGTTCCACATAAATAAATTACTTGCAGGTGCAGCAAATGCCCTCTCATGGATGCTGGTCATCTCTGCAAAGCAGAGGGGCTGGTTATCCATGAGACCCCAGCAGCTGAGGCTGAAAGGAAAGGCCACTTCTAGCTTGCAGGTTGAAACTGAGAGAGCCCGAGACACTAGCGGGGTCCTTCCTCACCTAACACCACCAAAATATGTGCTTCTTAAAGTGTCCTCTCTGGAATCAGCCCTGCAAATTACTAGAGCCACAGTGGAGATTGAATGCTCCGTCCGGTCAAACCACAGATTCATTCCTCCTCTATGACCCAGATCTTGTCTTCTCCTTAGAAGACCCTCAAATATATGTTCTTCAGGGAGAAGAAACCCTCTGCTGGCTACTGGGAGACAGTGGGCAGGCTCCCTCTTTGAGATGGGGAACATTGGTGGCAGTTTCCTTTTGTTTTTACCTTTCTCGGAGTTGACTGCCAGTTAAGAAGCACATTAATAAGAGAAGGAGCTGGGCTCTGGGACTCCCAGAGCTGAAGGATGTAGATGGTGCTGGGACTGAGCTCCTTGTGCCTGCACTCTGGTGGGCAGTTACAAACTCCCAGCTAGAACCAGTGCTGGTGGATGATGTGTGCAGGTGACCTCCCCAGCACTCAAATACTTGCACTGTCTCCCTGGGGCGGCGGGGGGGTGGGGGGCGGTGTGAGGGTCTAGGCCTCATGGGTGGCCCTCACTGTTCCCTTTCCGCTTAAGCAGATAAAAAGTTGAAAGGGAAGGGAGAAGTTGCCTTTCCTTATCACTTCATCAACACTGGGAAGTTGCTTGGGGAAGCTGCTTTTATGGTCCAGATTCTCAGGTCATTTCTGAGGGGGTCTCTGTGAGTGAAGTGTTGGTTGCCTTTACTGTTGATGCTGCAAAGGGCAAGGGGTTACTGATTTGGGGTGGCACTGACTCCAATGCCCTATATAACTCTTGTGCCTGCTGTTTTTTTTTTTTTTCTTTTTCCTTCTTGTGCTTGCTTCAAGGAGACTCAGCTCGAATGTAAGGCATTTTTAACTACCTAACTTTCTCTGGGAGGGCTTGGGGGCTGCGGGAAGGCCTTCCTACCCTATGGGGGAAAGAAGAGACTGAACCTAACACCAGCTTCTGGTGCTTTCCTTTCTGGTGGCTGATTAGAATTTGAGCTCCTCTTATTGCCCCTGCTCCATTCTTTTGCATGCTGACTGCTCTTTGAATAACAAAGTCTGGGTCATCTCTGTTCTTCATGGGACCTCAGCAACCCCAGGACCCCAGTAACCCTAAGACCCCAACAGAAGGTTCAGTGGAGTAATTGAAAGCCGCCTCCTTCCTTGGTTGTGTCCTTTTTCTTTGATCCCTTAAAGAGCATTTGAGTGACAAGAACGTGTACTGCTCCATCTCATCAATCTTACATTTTTCTTCTCTATTTTTTCCACTTGCAGGGCAACCAGGACCAAAGGTGAGGATTTTTTCTTTTTTGCTTTTCTTTTGCTTTTCTAGTTCCTTCTTCACAAGCCATGCTATGCTCCTTCAGGCTGTCATTTTTTAGATGTCAGACGAGGTCTGTTTCAGAGGGCACCTCGATGCAGGATTTTGTGCGCAGGGCTGGTGGGCTTGCTTGACTCAATCTTATGAATGTGTCATGTTTCAGGGACAGAAAGGAGAACCTGGAGACATCAAGGATGTAAGTAAAAATTATTCTCCCACCATGTTGCTTACACTGCTCTGAGTCATTTCCTTGTGGTCCGCTCTAACTTGCCATCCTGTGGGCCTCTCTCTCACAGATTGTAGGACCCAAAGGACCCCCTGGGCCTCAGGTAAAAAAGGGAGAAAGCCTTTCCTCCACCCCTCCTTCGAGTTACGGATCTGTAGGCCCCTGGCCTTGCTGTCATATCAACATTTCTTCACCTTCAGGGACCTGCAGGTGAACAAGGACCCAGAGGTGATCGTGGTGACAAAGGTGAAAAAGTGAGTAGAGAAACAACACTGCCCGACCTTTGTGGACTTCTCTAGTCTTCTAAGGCCCCCCTACGTGCCTGGCCACCACCTGAAGGGCAGCCCGTGGACTGGTGGTCCTTGCATAAACACTGCTGCACATTGGTGCCTTTTTCTCTTTCTGCCAAGGGTGCCCCTGGACCTCGTGGCAGAGATGGAGAGCCTGGGACCCCTGGAAATCCTGGCCCCCCTGGCCCTCCTGGCCCCCCTGGGCCCCCTGGCCTTGGTGGAGTAAGTATCCTTATATCCCCTTTCTTCAGACTGTCCCTCCAGAAATGTGGCTTCTAAATTGCTACTCACACTTACCTGGCTGGCTCCCAGGGCTGCCAGCAGTGTGTACACAGCCTGTCCCTGGGCTTCTCCCCTAGACCTATAATTTAGTGGAATCACATATTAGGCATGAGACTATGGCACTAAGGGTTGACTTTTTTCTCTCATTGGGTTTCTGCAAAGAGAGTCTTCAGTTACCTGGCTCCCTGGCGTCTGTACTGTGTGGTTGATTCTTGGGAGAGGGCATGGGGGTTAGGGGAGAGGATGACTGGGTGCTTGTAATTCCCTGGAAGAAGAGTGACCACTGTCCTTGGAAGACATTTATTCTTGGCCCTTGCCAAGTACATTCCAAATAACTATTCATTCTCATGAAAGAGTCCCACTGAGTGAAGGTGTGTGGCTAAAGTCATTTTTGGAATCAAACCAATCAACAAATTATATTATTGCCCAGTTTTTGCAGGTTTGCCATTTTGATGTTTTCTATCTTTTAAAATTTTTAAATTTTAAACTCACAGATGCCTACTTGCTAAAATTTTTCAAGACTGTCAATTTTAATTTTTTGCTGGGCTTTAAAGTTTTGAAGGAAAAACCCGCTTTTAAAAGTGAAGTTTTAGTTGTAGTCCTCAATTCATGTTCAGGAATGTATTTACTATTTTAGAATTTTTAAAAAAGTCATTTTATAAAACGAATGCAAATAACTGGTACTCCTCCAAATAACACTTTATCTTCCAGGAAAATGATTATGCCACTGTCATCTGATAACACATTTCCAAAATGATTTTCTAGGAATCATTGGTAATTCTGGTCAATGCTAGTTAATCTCCAACAATTAGAGTTTGTCTAAATAGAGTTTTTTTCTATCCAGATATAGCTTACCCCGCCAAGTAGGAAAAACCTAGAGACTCTCAAGTTCCTAATGATGTCGGGTTTATTTGCAGAACTTTGCTGCCCAGATGGCTGGAGGATTTGATGAAAAGGCCGGTGGCGCCCAGATGGGAGTAATGCAAGGACCAATGGTAAGAAAAGACAACCAGCTCTTTCAGCCAAAATGGCAGGAGGTGGCGCTTAGCAGAGCCAGAGACTCTGACAACCTCACTTCACAGATAACTGCTTAGAGCAGCTCTTCTCTATCAGTTATGTGACCTCCTATTTAGTTATCCCAAAGCATTTGGTTTTTAATGGCGATGGATGCCAGTTTTAATGATGCGCTGGAGTGACTAAGAAGAATGAGGATGGAGAGATGCATATAGGCCGATCTGTTAGAAGGCCAGTTGCTATTGCTCTTGGAATGAGAACTGAAGAATGCAGACAGCAGCCACTGTTCTCCAGCATCCACAAGACTTCTAGCAGGAAATCTCAGCCCTGTAGCTCTGACTTGGCACATGCTAAATGAAACTCAGACTTTAGTAAACATGGCTGCCGTCCAGGAGAAAGCAAGGCCAGCTCCTCTGTCCAAGTGGTGCCTATAAATAAAAATAGATTGTTGCGTGGGGAGTGGGAAATGAGAGGGAGCAGCCACTGTAGGCCCCCTGCCCACAGAATGGCTCCTTGTCCTTTGTCTGGGCTGCTTGCTGAGAGGAGGTGGCACACTAGAGGCTGCTGCTGGAGCATTTCCAGTAAATTCGCATTCTCTGTTCTAACGCAGGGCCCCATGGGACCGCGAGGACCTCCAGGCCCTGCTGGTGCTCCCGTAAGTACTGAGTCT
This sequence comes from Pteropus alecto, assembly GCF_000325575.1. Lineage (NCBI taxonomy): Eukaryota > Metazoa > Chordata > Mammalia > Chiroptera > Pteropodidae > Pteropus > Pteropus alecto. Next base: position 2,017,371 of record NW_006439717.1, read on the forward strand.
TTTCTTCTCAGTGACAGTACAGATGGTTTCAAACTGCACGTCAGTTTGTGGGGGTCAACTTTGTGTCCTCACTTTACCTTTCAGGGCCCTCAAGGATTTCAAGGCAACCCTGGTGAACCAGGGGAACCTGGCGTCTCCGTGAGTACCAGCGCGGGCCCTGCCCTCCTCCTGGGGAGCCTCCGAGACGTACCACTCAGATTCCAGTCCTGCCACTCCCCGCTCCCATCTGCCCTGTGCTTTTCCACAGTGGAGGGGCCCAATGGAGATCCAGATGGGGGAGCTCTGACAGAGAACCAAAGGCACCAAGGACCACCAAGAACTCTGTCATGACCGTCCCTTTTCTGGGCCGCCGCTGGCCTGTGTTGTCTGCTGCCTCCCGCTATGATCTGCTCAGGACCTTTGCTCTCTCTCAGCACAAAGTGGGGTTTTCCCATTTTTCTTCCTTAGAGAGGAACTAGCTTCTAAAAGCCACAATCCCAAAGCTTTGTCCACTGATTCAGTGCCTTCCCCCTCCAACCATCTCTTAAACTCTCTTACTTTGTTCGTAGGGTCCCATGGGTCCCCGTGGTCCTCCTGGGCCCCCTGGAAAACCTGGTGATGATGTGAGTATACCTGAGTAGTCACACAAGTGGCTGCCTCTATGAAAGGGCCTGGAGAGCGTGTGTGCTGGAGTGGAGATTGGCTTAGCCCCGGGGGAGGTATCGTAAAGGGCAAGACTGGTCAGTCAGACTCGAACTCTGTCTACTGTCTAATTCCCACTTGCAACTCAGCTTGCAAGTGCCCTGGGGACTGCCATGGACACATTGAGAAGGGAAATAATTAAAACATCATTACCTTCAGGAAGGGAAATTGAGACATGAGAGAAGGGAGAGGGAGAACACCATGGGAAAAGGTGTGGAGAAGAAAAAACAAAAGACAGGAACGTTCAACAACCCGGCATTATCTCAATTGTAAATGAGTTAGGAAAGCTCGGCCTGAGTCAAGATGTCTACAGAGGATGCGACAAAGAGACAAGAGTTGGCACTTGAGCCGTTCTTATGAATCACATTAGACAAAGTCTCCTGAGGTTAGGGAGCACGAGCGCAGTCAGCAGAGTCCAGGAGAGCAGAGAGAGAGAGAGCCCACCAGGGGAAGTGGAAGCTGGTGGGGACAAGGCACTTGCCTACCCAATGGGCAGCCGTCCCAAAGAATACATCGTGACCCAGGAAAGATATTCAGGGAAGTCTAGAATATGAAGGAGGTGAGTCAGCAGGAGATCAAAGGCATGGAGGGCTGAGAGAAGAGATGCTGTTTGGAGTATGCTAACTATGCTAACGTGTCTTCCGAGGAAACTGAGGTGCATGTCTTCCTACAGGGTGAAGCTGGAAAGCCTGGAAAATCTGGCGAAAGAGGCCCTCCTGGCCCTCAGGTAAAGCCCACCTTTCCCAGCCTCAAACATCCTTCCTTGCAGTCAAGGCAGTGGCCTCACACCCAGCTCATCCAGTTCAGTTTGCTCACTTCTAAAATGAAATTCCAGCAGTCCCCACATGTATCACGCCTTCATGCTGCTGGTCTTGTTTATGATCCTAATGCAGGCTCGCGGGGGAGGCTGGGCAGTTGTTGTTTCTACCCACTTTGCATAAGATGGGCGAAGCACAGTGAAGGAGAGTCTGGGATTTACTGAAAGAGCTGTCCTAGCCTTGCCCTGCTCCCTGACAGCCCTAGGGAGCTGGCTCTGAGGGCCGACTAGCAGCTCTGGGTAGCCTTTACCTGGTTCTGCTGTGTGTCCTGACGTCTCCTCTTGGGATTGCAGGGTGCTCGGGGCTTCCCAGGAACCCCAGGCCTTCCTGGTGTCAAAGGTCACAGAGTAAGTATCGTGGGCGAGGGTGTTAGAAGGAAGGGATTGCCTGGGAGGAAAGAAAAGCATTTGGGGGCATGTGTATTTCTTCCTATCCAGGTTCCCCAGAAGTGTGATTGAATGTTTTCTATTGTCCTCTAGGGTTACCCAGGCCTGGATGGTGCTAAGGGCGAAGCTGGTGCTCCAGGTGTGAAGGTAAGAACCAGGAAGCACAAGGGAGGGACGGGAGATGGAGGGAGATGATGGGGAGCCTTTCTTCTTAGTCAAGGAGATGCCATTGAGCTCAGTAGAGCCAGGACATCAGAACAGCTTCGGTTGGGAACACCCAGTCCTATCTCCTGATGGACAAAGAGAGCTTGAGAGGTCATTCCACACAGAACTGATATTTGGGGGTGTCAGTGACAGCTGAGATGACCAGAGCTTTCATTCTCTTCCTTGGGACTTTTCTGGGGCTGGCAGAAGGGTCCCAGTCACTGACGCTGTGCATCTTTTTTCCAGGGCGAGAGTGGTTCCCCTGGTGAGAATGGTTCTCCGGGCCCAATGGTGAGTATGAGCATCACCCCTGGAGGGCTTCCAGATACCCTTCTGGCACCTCCTGCAGCCCAGCGGATGGCTCCTCCCTAAACGCCAGTGCTTCCTTTATGCAAAGTAGTTATTCAGTTTTATATACTGATCCGATTATGAGCAAAAAGCAAAGTGTATTAAACAGATGATTTGTTCAAGGTTTCACCAACATTTCCTTGAAATACAGCCTTAATACAATTTAAGTGTGCTTGAATTTTTAAAAATTCTGTTTATTCTCAACACGTCGGGGAGCTCATCTATTACGAGAGGCAAGTGAGCCTGTAACCAGGCCCCCACTCAGTCACAATGGGAGGATCTGTGTGTTCGGCCTGGGCAGAAAGGCCTCTGCTGTGCCACGAGGAGTCCTGCATGAGTCAGGAGGGCACCTGCACCTTTGCCTCCTGGGTGCATGCACATTTCCTCCCCGTCGGGTGTCTGGGAAGGGCCTGCAGGTAGAAGTGATAGCATAGCGTGTTGTTAAGTCAACTCATGCTCTTGCTGTCCCGGTGTGTATTCCAGGGTCCCCGTGGTCTGCCTGGTGAGAGAGGACGGACTGGCCCTGCTGGTGCCGCAGTGAGTAACTGACAAGGCCGAAGGCCACCATTTGCCCAGCACTTTAGAGTTTCCAAGGCAGTTTCACATGGAACTCTCAGAACAATGCTGTGAGGTGTAGAGAGTATCGTTACCCCACAGGGTTCACTCTGAGTGTGCCCTCACAAATTCCCAGACGGGGCCTGTTCAGTCAAAGGAGGGCGTAGGTTGTGGGGAGCTTGGTGGGGAGGGCAGGACTCTCTCTTGACTAGTCTGGATTATTCAGGTAACCCCCTCAACAGTGCACGCTCGTTCCTCAGTCAACCTAGTGTGAATTTATAGACAGACTTACAGTGGCTATAGTACGGTGCTACTTTCTATTCTTTTAGTTGCTCAGATGAAGCCCTATAAAATATAACAATCTAGCATCATCTGCCAGGGCCTTTATACATGACGCTGCTGCTGCCCGTGGTGTTATGATATGATACCAGCAGCCACCGTTACATGGGCACTTCCTGTGTGTAATGCCTTACGTGCTTCGTCTTATCTAATCTTCCCTCAGATCCTATGAGATAGATTCTACTATGCTCCCCATTTCAGAGAAGAAGAAATGGAGGCAGAGAAAGGTTAAATAGCTTACGATGAATAAAGCTTGGCAGGCTCAGACTTTGGTGCCCTCTTGTTAATGTGGGAAATTAAGAGCCAGGGGATTTACAGCCGATGGAGGGTGCAGGTGCTTAGCTCTGATCCCTTAGCAGTAGAGAGAGCCCTTGTAGGCGCTTTGTCAGGCGAGTGATGCGAGGAAAACCGTGTATGAGAAAGATTATTCTGTTGATTTTATACCCCAACCACCCAAGCCCCGAGGCCCCTCCTCATGGTCCTCGCAGGGCTGGCCAGAGTAAATCAGTTTCATTCACTCGTGCTGCTTTGCAGATATTGTATCTGTTTGGCAGAAATGTTCCTCAAAAGCAGATCAGTGAAGTAATAAGCAGCCTCTACCCGCATTTGTCAGCCAGAGCTGCTGAAGTATCTTGTCTCGGGGTCACTTTGTATGAAGGGATTAGAGAGCACTGGGCCTGCCAAGAAACACTACTCTTTCTTCAGATTAACAGGACCTGGGTTGTGGCTTTTTGGCCTGGCCTAGAGCCACGGTGGCTGCCCCCATGAGGGACGAAGATGAGCTACATCCCCTGACCTGTTCGCCCTCCTTCCTAGGCACAATGGGCCCTGCTTTGTGATCTGCCTTGCTGGTTCCTGTCCCCATGGTAGTCAAGCTGGCAGGGCATGCCTAGGATTTGGCGTAGAAGGTTGACAATGTAACATAGTTCCAAGTATGGGCCTGATGTCCAAGCTAGGCCAGGGACTGGGCTGGGTTGGCTTCTGCCTACTGTAGTCACGTGCCCCCCTCCCCCTGCCCCCGCTTTGGGCCCGACTCTGTCCTCCCTCCGGCTTGTTGCAGGGAGAGCCTCTGATGCCACCCCAGCTCTGGCCTCTCGGAGCAGCAACACAGCTCCCTTTTGCTCACGTCTGGCCTAGGCCTCTCCTCTGGCCAAGCCCTGGAGGGAGGGTGCGCCAAAGCAGCCAGGCCAGCCCAGAGGGCTCTGGCCAATTCGAAGGCTTTATGTTCCCTGACATTTTTTTTGTTAAGTCTTCTCTTGCTTTTTTTTCCTGTTTAATGCCAACCTGGAGAGTGTCAGTTGGGAGAAATGGACCATAGCCAGGAAGAAGATTTGAGTCTTATTTAAAACATGAGCTCCCCCTAAAGCATCCTTCTTCAGCTTCTGAGGAGAGGCAAAGGCAGGCAGGTGGGGCTCAGCTAGGGAAAGGTCACCTTCTGGCCTGCTCCGGTCTTCTGCCATGGATCAGGTGCCGGCCCCAGCCTAGCCTAGCCTAATGGTTCCCGGAGTTTGGATAAAAGTTCCCTGGGCCCCGAGAGTGAAACTGAGGGGTTCTAACCACAAACCTGGGGAAAAAACTCTCAGAGTGCAAGTTCTATAGAGAAAGAGCCAGCAGCCTTGCTTTTCAGTGTGAAGGAGTCTCAGGGGCATGAGCTCAGATGTGGTCCATGGGCTGTGCTGGGTGCCCTGTCCCCATCACAGGGCATCTTCTTGGCCTGGCGGCAGACGTCCTGTGAGCATCTTTGTTTTCCTTAGGAGCAGGTTGTCAGGGAGGGGCCAGAGTACAGAGGCAGTCTGGAGTTTACCAAGAGGAGGCCTTAACCAAGCCTTCACCAAGGAGGCTAACCAAGCCTTGGAGGCCTTAACCAAGCCCCGAAGTGCTTCCTGCCATGAGCAGGCGGGAGGCAGCACCGCAGGGTGCTGGTTGGCTATTTCATTTTCCTTCCGCCCAGTTCTCTGAGTCTTTAAATGATTACTTGGTCTTGGAGTTGGGGATATTTGAGGTCTACAGAAAACTAAGATATGATGGAATAGCTGGGTAATTACTCAAGCTTTATTTAAGCTGAGACCAAACCCTCTGCTGGCCCCTGAGCACCCATTTAAGCAGCCACCATGGAGTTGCTGTGGGCCGCTCCTTCCCACATGGTGTCCCATCACTCACACCTCACCAGCCTCATGCTCAGCCCTGGAAGACCGGGAGCACAGCGTCATCGTGTTTCCTGTGTAGGTGGGCTGTGGGTAAGGAGGAACTGGACATGTGGGCACTTTTCACAATGGCTGCTTCCTTCTGCTTGCTCACAGGGTGCCCGGGGCAACGATGGTCAGCCTGGCCCTGCAGGACCTCCAGTAAGTCTATTTCCTTCCCGGCAGGTTTATTCCCGAGGCCCAGTGGAGTCTGCTGTGTTTGCTCAGTGTAAGCGTAGCAGTGCTTGGACCTCTATTGGAAAGGAGGAAGAATGATTTTTTCAATATACTTGAGCTTGTTGATAAGCTTTGAAACAGTGGTTCAATTTTCAGAGGTTCGATGTTTCAACTTTACCTTCCGGCAGTTTTTTTGTTTTTTGGGGGTTTTTTGTTTGTTTGTTTGAGGAGGGATAGGTAGAGAGGTGGAAAAATCGTCTGCTTCTCACCACGTATATAGTCAGAATGTTGCTTTACCTTCTGAAGCCAGGCCTGGGGACACTGGCATAGGGAACAATTTTCATCCAGGGACTTAAGCCACAAAAGATGTACAGGCAAATCAGTACAAAGGTGGGATGGAGTGTGAGGTGTGGGGGTGGTTTACTCCGGGGTCTGCAGAGATTCTGCCCAGAAATGGCATTCACCTCTGTATCCTCTTCCTTCCTCCAGGGTCCCGTGGGTCCTGCCGGTGGTCCTGGCTTCCCTGGGGCTCCTGGTGCCAAGGTGCGTGCCCTGGTGGTCGAGTCAGGAACCCCTTTCCTCCATAACCTGAGCTGATTGCCCCCCTGGACTATGCCCCTTCCCTTCTGAGGAGTGTCTTCCACCCCCATCCACCGTTGCTCTCCTTGGAGCTACGGAAAAGAGCCAGACATTTTGCAGAGTCCCCAGCTGGAAGGGAAAGTGAGATGGAATGATAAAGAGCTGGAGGTACTATAGTTACAGCTTCAGAGAGGGGAAAGGCCGAGAAAGATGGGAGACACCGGAGACCTGGGAGGGAGCAGAAAGGCCAGGCATGGAAGGGAAGAAGGCAAAGCTCAGCCGACTCTGGGCTCGGAAGAGAGTTGGAGGGAAATGGGCAGGGGCGTGGAGAAGGCTCCATGCGTCCTTCCTTCTCCTCTCCTTCATCTGCGGGGCTTGGCTCTTCCAAGCTCTGTTAATTGAGTTCTTCTGAGGATTAATGAGGCCAGTGGGAGGCCAGCCAGGGCAGGGAAAGGCCCGTGTGGCCCAGGAGGGATTCCAGTGCACACATCCCTGGGAATTCTCTCCTGTCACCACCCGGAGATGAATAAGGAGCCTCCGTGTGGTCACTGGCATCAGGTTGCTTTTCCCCTCCTGGGTGTTTCCATGGTAACCAGACAGTGTCTGAGGCCCTGGGAGCCAGTGAAGGAGACCCATTGTGAAGAGGGACAGCGGAAGGTGAGGGGGCCTGACCTTTAGAAAATAATAATTACAAGAGAGAAGCAAGAATGTTCTGAGAAGAAACCTGAGTAGGCTCTGCCTTCCCTCCAGGTCAGCCGTCCTCCCCAGAGACTCTGCCGTCCAGAGCCCAGATATCAGCTAGTTGTAATTTTCAGGGTAAAATGAAAGTAAAAGCAGAGGCCATTTTGGAGGGCGGGGGTAGGGGGCTGCCAGAAGCCCCTGAGAATTGGACTTCAGTCAGAGCAGGGAAAAGTAGAGTGGGGCACTTGTCCCAGCTTACGATTGCCCTGGCTTTCCGGCTCACTTCAAACGGGCCTGGCCCGGAGCCTGGGGCGGCAGTGTTCACACATCAGCCAGATACCAGCAGAGTGGCGCCCTGAGCTGAGGTATCTGAGGGGCTCCACTTCCTCAACAAAGGAGAAAAATAGGTGAAGAGGGGGAGATAGAGATGCTTGCCCCCTTCGGCTCTCCATCTACCACCTCCTGATACTAGGATGGCAGGACGCCCCAGCACAGGCTGTCCGGTGGGTGCTGATGGGACCGACATGTTGCCCATCACTATAGCGTGTAACTGCACTTGCTCACGGTAGTTCACAGTGTTGAGGGGAGGTGGAGGGTAGAGAGGCAATGCGGGGAAGTCATCAGGTTGGTGAGCTTGGTCAGGCGGTCCCTGTGGGAACACGTGTGCTCATCGGCAGGGTGGGTGTCCGCCCATGACTCAGCTTTTTGATGCGTGCAGAAGCAGACCCTCGAGAGATCTGTGTCACCGTCTTTTCTTCATTCCCAACCTGTCTCTTCCAGGGCGAAGCTGGTCCCACCGGTGCTCGTGGTCCCGAAGGCGCTCAAGGTCCTCGTGGTGAACCTGGCACTCCTGGGTCCCCTGGGCCTGCTGGTGCCTCTGTAAGTGCAGCTTTTCTTTGGCCTGAAGGGCCTGGGGTCTGTGGCCCTGGCACTCTTGACTCTGTGCTTAGCTGTGAAGGAAGCGGAACCTTATCCAAAACTTCATTCTGACCCAGCGCTTGCCCCCTATCTCTACAGACGTGTCTTCCTCTGTCCCCTGTCCGCCCCTTGAAGCATCCAGCAGGATGATGCCTGGAATGGGCAGGGTCTATCCCCCTGACCTGTGGCCTGGAAGGGCTGGGAGGGCTGGGGTTTATTTTTTGCTGCTTATTTTATAATGACATTGTCTCCTTTTTCAGGGTAACCCTGGAACAGATGGAATTCCTGGAGCCAAAGGATCTGCTGTGAGTGTTGCCTTTGGACTTGGCTCATCCAGGTGGGGTCATTCCTTCCACACACCCTCTCCTGATGCCGCTCTCTTCTACTCATGCTGACAGGGCGCTCCTGGCATTGCTGGTGCTCCCGGCTTTCCTGGGCCCCGTGGTCCACCCGGTCCCCAAGGTGCAACTGGGCCTCTGGGCCCGAAAGGTCAGACGGTAAGAACCTGGAGTGAACCCAAGTCCCGCTGACACCCTGGAGTCAAAACTCCATCCCTCCGTCACATGTTCACGTTGGTGTCCTTTGGTGGGCACTTTTAGGGTTTCTGGAAGTGGGGCAAGGTCCTAGGAGAGAACCCAGTGTGAGAACCTTCCTCTCTCTTTTGTCAAGGGTGAGCCTGGTATTGCTGGCTTCAAAGGTGAACAAGGCCCGAAGGGAGAACCTGTGAGTATTTGTCTTCCAGCCCTTGTTTCTCCATGCTGCAGCCATGCCCCAGGCATCCCCCCAGCATCCCCCAGCCCACTGCCCATGTCTTCTGTAGCTGTAGCCCTCACACGGGACCTCAGGTTGTGCCCGGAGAAGCGGATGTAACAGCGTAGAGAAGATTCAGCTTCAGCTTCCATCTTTGGCTTGACCAGTTTGAACAGTTTGAACTTTACACCCTCTGTCTTTCTGCTGGGCCACTTCTGCTCTTCCACCATTAATCCATCATGGCCTCCCTGCCTCAGGTCCCCAGCCCTGGAACAATTGCCAGGGCTACGTCCTCCACGTGCAGGCCAGAGCTTGCCCAGGGCCAGGTGGAGACTCGCCTGTTTCTCTTTTGTGTTGGTTCTTAGGGCCCTGCAGGCCCCCAAGGAGCCCCTGGTCCTGCTGGTGAAGAAGGCAAAAGAGGTGCCCGTGGAGAGCCCGGTGGTGCTGGGCCCTTCGGTCCCCCTGGAGAAAGAGTAAGTGGGATAGGAGTTCCTACCTCCACTGGTGTGTGACCTTGAGATGGAAGTCAAGTCCTTGTGGCTCTGCGTTCCTGCCAAGTCCTGTGCCCTTCCGGATATCATACTCCTCTTTTCTGTACTCACCACCGAGGGGATAGGTCTCCCTTTTCTTTATTTGTGACCCCACCCCCAGGATGACATGAAACAATTTGAGCTCCCTTCCAGAAAGGTGGAGACAGGCCCAAGAAGTTAATCTCTCAGAATCTTGCAAGCCGTGGCTACTGCTCCACAGAAACTGTGGTTGATGGGTTGGAGGATAGACCCCCTGGAGCCTGGCTAGGTTCTCTGCAGCCGCATTGAGTCAGGGGCCATTTTAACTCATTGCTTCTCCTCTCCACTTCTTAGGGTGCTCCTGGCAACCGTGGTTTCCCAGGTCAAGATGGTCTGGCAGGTCCCAAGGTGAGGTGTGGGGAAGAGGGGCTGGGGTCCCTTCCTACATCTCTCTGGTCTAATGGCCTCTCGCTGACTCCCTGCCTCCTCTGGTATAGGGAGCCCCTGGAGAGCGAGGGCCCAGTGGCCTTGCTGGCCCCAAGGGAGCCAATGGTGACCCAGGCCGTCCCGGAGAGCCTGGCCTTCCTGGAGCCCGGGTAAGTCCAGAGCTGCTTTTGTCCTTGGCTTCTGAGCAGACCCCTCGTATCTTTTTCCTCCTGTTCCCTGCAACCCTCTGCTGCCAGGGCTGGGAAGTCCTGGGACCTGCTCTGACACTCATCTTCTTCTCTCTCCTGAACAAAGGGTCTCACTGGCCGCCCTGGTGATGCTGGTCCTCAAGGCAAAGTTGGTCCTTCTGTAAGTTCATCATCTGTTTTTTTTTGGGAGGGCTTTGGGGGTGTCCTTGGGGAGGCAGGTGGGAAGAGGGGCAGGAATTTGGGTGGGAGCATCCTGTGAATTTTGAGAGTTAAGGAGAGGGCAGATGGTAGGTACTGGGATCAGGTATGGACTGTGCAGTAGTTGTGAGCTCTGAAAATGTCACCCCCTTGTGCATTTGGGCCTCCCCTCACGGGAAAACAAAACCTAGTATGCACTCTCAGGGGCAAAACTTCTGGGCTAAGCAGCGCCTTGTCACCACATACCATGTGTGCGGTATGGGTCACAATCTTGGTAAAGCCCACATGCTGTGTCTAGCCAATGCCTAACTCTGTGCCTGCCACACAGTAGGCACTTAGTAGCTGTTGGATGGACAAATGTGATCAGAGTGTCTGTTCTGAGAATGGTGTCTTCTCTTTCAGGGAGCCCCTGGTGAAGACGGTCGCCCTGGACCTCCAGGTCCTCAGGGGGCTCGTGGGCAGCCTGGTGTCATGGGTTTCCCTGGCCCCAAAGGTGCCAATGTAAGTAACGACCTGCCCTTCCATTTCTTCCCATGTGGTGCTACCTACCTCCCTGCCCCGTGGGGAGAGGGCTGGCTTCTAAACAGAGTTAACCAAAGGGCAGTGATGAGCGGGGTCTCTGGTACCACGGGCAGCTAGGGCCTCCATGTCCTGCAGGAGTGCATGCGACTGGGGGAAACCAGGGCTCCTTAGAGCTTTGGGACCTCTCAACCAGGACATTGTTCCATGGGGCAGACCCTCAGTTCATACCTCTGAGCGTGAGAGAAGGTGCTGATACTCAGCTTTAGCCTTTGCTATCTGTCAGACCCGAAGCCCCAGTCTCCCCAGCCTGCTCTACTCCCCACTCCCACCAAACCCTTGACCTCATGGCCCTGCACTCTCTCCCTCAGGGCGAGCCCGGGAAAGCTGGTGAGAAAGGACTTCCTGGCGCTCCTGGTCTGAGAGTAAGTGCCCCACTGCCTGCCTTGGTGTTGGCCGGACACCCACGAGGGAGAGACATTTCTATGGCATGCCCCCTGGGATCCCCGATAGCAGTATGGCTTTCTGTGGCAGAGCCCACCTGCTCTGGGACCTTTGGGAGTCCACACAGGGGCACTTTTGATTGCTGTGAGTCAGCAGCCCAGGGAGATGGGGAGGACCCCTGTGCTGAGAAAGACTGAGGGAGAAGGAGGGGCCTGGGAAGGAAGGGGAGGGAAGGGGTGCACGTGGAGTTCAGCCGGGGATTGTGAAAGAATGGAAGCTCTGGGCCACAGAGTGCACCTCCACAGTCCTGGGGTTCTGCAGAACTGAAGAAAAGCGTGTCATCACATCACTCTTCTCTCTCTTCTCTAGGGTCTTCCTGGCAAAGATGGTGAAACAGGTGCCGCAGGCCCCCCAGGACCCGCTGTAAGTACCTGCCCAGCCTCTCCAGGTGGCCCTGTGGCAGGGTCTTGGTAGGGTGGAGGTGGGTGGCCCTGTGGCAGGGACTTGGTAGGTGAAAGTGGGTGGGCCTCAGGCACACGCAGTAATGGAGCTGACAGATGTGGATCTGGGCCGATCTGGGACACCAGACCCACCCTGAGCCGCGGTGGGGCGTCTCAAGGTGGCCCTGTGGCAGGGACTTGGTAGGTGGAAGTGGGTGGGCCTCAGGCACACTCAGTAATGGAGCTGACAGATGTGGATCTGGGCCGATCCGGGACACCAGACCCACCCTGAGCCGTGGTGGGGTGTCTCACTCTGAGCAAGCATTTTGCCCCCGCCCCCCACCCCGGTTGTCATTGATAGGAGAACAGTGAGGCACACAGGCACACACACCTTGCTTGGGCAGTGCAGGAAGGTGTCTATCCTGCCCTCCTGTGGCCGCCCCCCAGGGCCTCTAACTGAGGCTCTCAGGGGCTCTGGAATGCTGGCTCAGCTCACCTTTGCTTCCTCTGCAGGGACCTGCTGGTGAACGAGGCGAACAGGGTGCTCCTGGGCCATCTGGGTTCCAGGTAGGCAGCTGAACCAGGCTTTCTCTGGAGCCCTTTTCTGCGTCCAGGGCTCAGTGGGGGCAGCAGTAGGCACTGTGGGTGGAGGGTCCACCTCCCCCAAGGGGACCAGGGAAATGAGACTTCCCTGAACCACTGGTCTCCACCCTGTGTTGGCCTCCCTGGAAGGTGGGAGGCAGCAAACTTATTCCTTTGCTAATGCTTGTCACTTTGTCTTCTAGGGACTTCCTGGCCCTCCCGGTCCCCCAGGTGAAGGTGGAAAACCAGGTGACCAGGTGAGCATGAGGTTCTTTGAATCTCCAGCCTAGTTAGATGGGAAGCTGTCTTCTGATGCCCAGGAGACAAGGGCTGGAGGGTATGAGGAGCCCTGTGAGGCCCAGGACGTCCGGGAGCACATCCCAGCTCCCCAAGACGACCATCTGAGCTCAGGGGGAAGGAATGCTCAGCCAGGCTGGGACACCAAAGCCTTCGGTCTCTCACACATTCTTGTTCTCCAGGGTGTTCCCGGTGAAGCTGGAGCCCCCGGCCTCGTGGGTCCCAGAGTGAGTGTCCTGTTGGCCATTCCTGGTGGTCCCTTGAGCCTGCTCTCTCCCTGTGCAGTTCTGCCAGCGCCTCCCAACAGCACAGCTGCCCTGGGTCCTGGGTCCCCACCCCGCTCCCCACCTCCCTGCTTCTCCTCGGGCCTCTACCTCATCTCTCTGGCCTAATCACTCCTTGGTGTCTCTGCACAGGGAGAACGAGGGTTCCCAGGTGAACGCGGCTCTCCTGGTGCCCAGGGCCTCCAGGGTGCCCGTGGCCTCCCCGGCACCCCTGGCACTGATGGTCCCAAAGTAAGTGAGGCTGATCCTGCTGGCAGGGGTCCTCTGGGCTGGCCTAGGAGGCCTGCCGAGGAGGATGAGGAAGGGGAGGAGGGCGGAGTGGAAGATGAGACAGACAGGGGGTCTGGGCATAGGAGGAAGTGAAAGAAAGGGGGGTGCGGTGGGCACTGGGGTCCCACGGGTGGTGCTGCCCACCACAGACTCCCTCTCTCCCCCCACACCCCAGGGTGCATCTGGCCCAGCTGGCCCCCCTGGGGCTCAGGGCCCTCCAGGTCTGCAGGGGATGCCCGGTGAGAGGGGAGCAGCTGGTATCGCTGGGCCGAAGGGAGACAGGGTGAGTACCAGCCTGATGTGCCTCCCCCAGAGCCATGCTTCCCTGCCTCGCCCCCACACTTGCTCCCTCTGCCACAGTCCCTGGGGGCAAGGGTCCTGGCTGCCCCTCTTGAGGACCTTGGAGATTCCCCTCCAAAGTCTCTGTTTGCCTTTTAGTGATATCCTCCTTCCACCCTTCCCTCCATCTCACTCCTCGTCACTCGCCCTGAGACCACAGTAAACCCTCTTGGCTGGGGTCTGAGCTCTGCCTGGAGTGATACTGAGCTGGCAAAGAGGGTCTTGGAGCGACCCCCACCGCCCCCTGAGGTGGCTCGTTCTCTCTGTCCCACAGGGTGATGTTGGTGAGAAAGGCCCCGAGGGAGCCCCTGGGAAGGACGGTGGACGAGTAAGTGAATGGCTCCAGGCTCCTTGGGGACTGGGTGGGGACAGATGCAGTGGACCTCGTGGGTCCTCAGCTCCGCGCTCGGGGAAGAGAGGGGTCATGTGTGAGTGCGCTTCCTGGTCCTATCTCAACTCTCTGGGCTGGGCAGCTGCAGGGACTTCCCTGTCAAAACTGGGGGCCGCAGGGCGAGTTCTGGGGGTCATGGAGGGTACACCAAGGTCCACTGGGCGTGGGGCCCCCAGAGTCCCTGCTGGGCTCCAAGTCCCTGACTGACCCTCCCCACCTCCCTCACCACGCCCCTTCTCTCTTCCCAGGGTCTGACTGGTCCCATTGGACCCCCTGGCCCGGCCGGTGCCAATGGTGAGAAGGTGAGTCCTGGCTCCCTTCTCTTCCTCTGCCTCACCTCCCCCATCTCACATGCTGCCCAAGACTGGTAACTTCTCACTCATCAGCTGTCACCCTCCTGCCCACCAGTGGCTGCAAGGGGTGAAAGGTGGGGTCTTCTTAGAAGCAAAGTCAGTGGCTGTGTGCCCTGGGGGTAAAAATGCATTCGGCAAAGGCCTGGGGATGGCGCAGCTGTGGGCTGAAGCAACAAGGAGGAAGGCTGTGGGTTGGGCGACGCAGAGCCCCTGTCCATCGTCAGAGCTTCCTGGATGCACTTTGTTCTCAAAGGGCTCCACTTTGACCCCCACGCCCTTCCCCACCTTAGGGAGAAGTTGGCCCTCCTGGTCCTGCAGGAACAGCTGGTGCTCGTGGCGCCCCGGTGAGTACCTGCCCCTGAGCTTGGCTCTGTCCCTAGGCCCCTGGGAGTGAGGGAGCCAGCTCTGCCTCTCCGCCTGGCCTTGCAGGCCCTGGCACTGGCTCTCTCCCTGCCATTTGGGTCTGGGGGTGGGAGGAGAGAGGAGAAAGGAAGAGAGAAGGCATGTTGCCCTCATGATATGGACATGGCGGAGGGAGGGCCTTTGGGTCACCAGATCCTCTGACCAAGAGGCTTTCCGACCTGGGTTTCTTTGTTTAGGATTGAGCTTCCTGAAGCTGCTTTCAGATGCCTTCTCTCTGGGAGTTAATGTGCAGGGGGCTGGGCCGGGCCAGAAGGGGCTCTGGGCTTGTAGGAGGGAACAGAGCAGGCAGGCAGCAGGGCCTTACCGCTCCTGGCCCCTCTTTTCTCACAGGGTGAACGTGGAGAGACTGGACCCCCTGGACCTGCTGGATTCGCCGGTCCTCCCGTGAGTGCCTCTGTCCACCCTCCCTCCCCCTCCACTCAGGCTAGCTCCACATCCGGCACCCAAGGGCACCTTGCAGTCTGTGGGGGAGGGAGGGCCAGAATTTAAAGGAGAGAGAAATGGCCTCTTCCCTCCTCTCCTTTTATATCTCCACACTGATGTAACACTTTATCTTAGACCCAACTTTCAGGACCAGGGTGGACACACACACGCACACATACTCACTCAGAGTCTCTGGCCTTTTGGGAAGAACCACAAGTATTTGGCTTGCCCCTCACTCACTTGCTTCCTCCTTCCTGGGTCAGGGTGCTGATGGCCAGCCAGGGGCCAAGGGCGAGCAAGGAGAAGCTGGCCAGAAGGGTGACGCTGGCGCCCCGGGTCCTCAGGGCCCCTCTGGAGCTCCTGGGCCTCAGGTGGGTAGTGCCGAGCTCCCCCAGGAGCTGTTCCCACAGGGCAGGGACCACTGGGTGCAGGGTGAGGGGTGGACCAGCAGAGAATGGCTGGGAGGCCTGGGCTACACTCTACCTGTGTTCAGGGCCCTCCACCCAGCAGACTGTGGAGCCTGCTGCTCTGCTGCCACAGGAAGGAGAGGCTGCCAGGAGGAGGAGTTTGTACTTAGGGATAAAGGCTCAAGTAGCTAAATTGGCTTTCCATTGTCTTGGGTGTGGGGTATGTGGTAGGGGTGCTCTGGGAAGAACAGAGTCAGGCTGTGTCTCCCTGAGGAGTCATAGTCTCGGACAGAGCAGCCAATCTCCTGGGGGTGAGGGGGAAACCTCGCAACTGGCTCTATGGATGCCTGATGGGCTTTTTACCCTTGAGCTCTCCTAGAACAGAAGTCTCTTGGTGGCCAGGATGGCAGGCCCACATGTGACTACTTCTTCAGGCTGGGATTTTTGTGCCAAGAAAGCTGCATCTTTGAAAAACTAGCCCTCAGGAGTCCATTGTTGGGGCTCAGACAACTCTCCCCCGGGGCAACCGGACCTCACTGTCTCTCTCCCTCCTTCCTTCCCAGGGTCCTACTGGTGTGACTGGTCCTAAAGGAGCCAGAGGTGCTCAAGGTCCCCCGGTGAGTGAGGCCCCATCCCCATTCTCACACCCAGGTGGGGAGGAGGGCTGGGGGTGCAGCAGCTTCTTTCATTCCCCCACCCCCGGCCTCATGAAAAAGGTGTGGCCCCAGAGGCTCCACTGCAGTGTTCTGGGATTCACCAACTTCTTTCTTCCTCGTCCTGCTCTTGCCCCTAACCTGAGCCCATCCTGAGAGAAGAAACCCCTCTGCTGATGTACAGCGATCTTGGGAGGGCCGGTCCTAGGAGCTAAGTGCCTGGCTGAGTGCTCCCTGCAGGAGCCAGAGACAGAGAAGCTACAGCTGCCCAATCCTGTGGCCAGACCCCAAAGGCCCTTTTTCCCTCTCTGGTTCCCCTCGTCCTTTTCCACACTGGCCTCTGAGACCTCCCCCCACATTAGATTCTTGGACCTCCTGAGGGCCTGATGGATTCAGGGCCTCTCCTCTCCTCACACAGGGAGCCACCGGATTCCCCGGAGCTGCTGGCCGTGTTGGACCCCCAGGCTCCAATGTAAGTGCTGCTGCTGCCTGGTTCCTTACTCGGGCATGGGAGGCACAGGCAGGGGCCGCAGTCTGGCCCAGTCCCCCTGACAGGGCCCTGGAGAGCCCAGGCTCACGCCTTTGTGCCCATTCCCACACCTGGGAGGAGAAGCTAATCAGCCACAGGACGCATTCCCCTTGTAGACAGCTGGGAGCAGTGGGGCTCCCAATCTTCCCGGCTGGCTGGAGCTCAAACCCTCAGACTTTTGGATCAGTTGGCAGAATGGGGCTGGCACGATTGCCTTCATCACAGACATACATTTCTTGAGCACAATTTGTGCACTGGTCTCTGTACAAGTCATACATCTTGCCCTTAGGGAGTTTGCAGTGGAGGGAGGAGAGATGAGGAAAAGTCACCGAGCTCACGGTGCACAGGCTTAGCGGGCAGAGAAGCAGGGATTGAGCTGTTTTTTTGAGGAACTGAGAGTGGGCTAAGGTAGAGGAATTGAAGCTGAAGGGGAGGTAGGAGGGAGGGACTCTAAGTAGATCAGAAAAAGCTAAGCGTGCAGGGGCCGGAGAAGTCAGGGCTGGCTGCCCAGACCAATAGTGTAGGAGAGAAGATCAAAGAGGGAGGGAAACTGGTGGAGGGGAAAGTGCTGTCCCTGGGGCCACAGTAGCTTTGGCAGCCCAGGTGGAAAAGGGTGAATTGACTTTTCACTTCCTGCATTTGCTCCTTCTAGGGCAACCCTGGACCCCCTGGTCCCCCTGGTCCTTCTGGAAAAGATGGTCCCAAAGGTGCTCGAGGAGACAGTGGCCCCCCTGGTCGAGCTGGTGACCCTGGCCTCCAAGGTCCTGCAGGAGCCCCTGGCGAGAAGGGAGAGCCTGGAGATGATGGCCCCTCAGTAAGTGCCTCATCAGGCCCAGCCCAGCCCGGGGCCAAGGGTATGAGAAGCTTCTGAGCTCACAGAGCACAGAGTCAGGGGAGCAGGGGCTGTGGGTTTGCGGGGAAGTAGTGCAGAGGGAAGTATACCGCGAGGGCAGGAGGAATGCTGCTCCCTGCAGAGCTGGCAGCCAGGCTGGCGTGGGTGGGTGGGCCGCTTTGTGTCATTTCTCAAGTTCTCATCTCCTCCCTCTCCTCTTAGGGTCCCGATGGTCCTCCAGGTCCCCAGGGTCTGGCTGGTCAGAGGGGCATCGTTGGTCTTCCTGGGCAGCGTGGTGAGAGAGGATTCCCTGGCCTGCCCGGCCCATCGGTGAGTGAGGGGCACTCCTTCCTTTGGGTGAGCTGGGCCCAGCCTGGCTTAGGTCTGAAGCTCTTCACTTAGTGCTCTAGGTCGTGGTGGCCTGACCTCTGCAGAAGCGATGCCATCCTGAGGCTTCCACTCTCTCTGCCCTCAGAACTGTGCCTTTGATAGCCCTTTCCCCAGAAAGGCTCAGTGGGGTCCTGGGCAGGGACTTAGAGAGCACATTCATCATCCTTGTCATTGTCTTTTCAGGGTGAGCCCGGCAAGCAGGGAGCTCCTGGCGCATCTGGAGACCGAGGTCCCCCTGGCCCTGTGGGTCCTCCTGGCCTGACTGGTCCTGCTGGTGAACCTGGACGAGAGGTGAGCAGTGGGACTCACTGTGGAGAGACCCTTACTAAGGAGAGGAGCCTCGTGCATCTCCATGCCAGGCCAGCCCAGCCAAGTCCTAGTGCCCTGGAGAAGGGATTGACAGGATGGGCCATTAGGCCTGAGGTCCCGGGTGCCATGGAAGGTTGTTTTGGGAGGGAGAAGGGAACAGAGACAAAGCTTGGTGAGAAAGCAAGCTTTGGCTCCAAAGCTTTGGTTGGATAGCGGGAACAAGCCTGGGGCTTCTGAGGGGAGGACAGGGGAGCAGAGTGGGAGATGAGCAGGGCCAGCTCTGATGGCATCTTGTTTTCCGTTGCCCAGGGAAGCCCTGGTGCTGATGGCCCCCCTGGCAGAGATGGTGCAGCTGGAGTCAAGGTGAATATCTGGGGGGTCTCTCTGTGCCATGGGACCAGGAGGATGTTCTGTTGGATCAGCCTGGGGTAGCAGCTTGGGGTCAGAGTCTCATGTCACTCTGGAAGGACCTTCTTTCTTTGCCTCTTCTGGAGCATTGTTCTCTGAGTCTGAAACCTCTCTCCTGACAGGGTGATCGTGGTGAGACTGGTCCCCTGGGTGCTCCTGGAGCCCCTGGGCCCCCTGGCTCTCCTGGCCCAGCTGGCCCAACTGGCAAGCAGGGAGACCGAGGAGAAGCTGTAAGTACTGTGGGAGCAGCCGTCTCAGTGCTCCGCCCAAGGGCAGATAAAGAAGAAGGCCATGCTGTCCTGACCTTGACCTGATGCTGTTCCCACTCTCTTCTCACAGGGCGCACAAGGTCCCATGGGACCCGCAGGACCAGCTGGAGCCCGGGGAATCCCAGTGAGTGAGCGTCTTGTGCTGGGTCTCTGACAGAGGCAGGCTGGGAGGGCAACAGGGGCCCTGAGGACCCTGGACTCCTTGGCTTGGACGAGGCCAACAGAGGGCTCCTGCCCGGCTCGACCTGACCCAGCCTGTGTCTGTTGGTCTTGTTCCCAGGGCCCTCAAGGCCCCCGAGGTGATAAAGGAGAAGCTGGAGAGGCTGGCGAGAGGGGACTGAAGGGACACCGTGGCTTCACCGGTCTGCAGGGTCTGCCCGGCCCTCCTGTGAGTGTTGCTGTCTGTGCTCAGCACCCCAAGGCCACCTCTGCTCAGAGCGCACTTGAGTTTCCCATGCTGCTAAGACAACTGGGATCATCCTAAGAAATTTCTTGGGCTCTCTCAGGGTTGGAGGGAGGAGTAAGTAGAAAGGGAATGGGGATGGGACATGTATCTTCTTTCCCAACTTCATATATAAATATATTCAGAAGGCTCCCCATCCTGGAAGAGGGGGCCCTGTCTTTGCTGACCTCTGACCTTTGCCTCTTCCTTCTGCCCAGGGTCCTTCTGGAGACCAAGGTGCTTCTGGTCCTGCTGGTCCTTCTGGCCCTAGAGTAAGTGAGATGGAGTGAGCTCTTCCTCAGGGGTGGGGCCAGGGCACTGGCCAGGTGTCTGATGGGGAGGGAAATGTTGCTGCTTCTTGGGAAGCCTTGGGCTCAGGAGGCCTCACTCAGCAGTGGAAGTAGGTCTGGCTCAACGTGACTATGGCCAGAAAAGCACCTGAGATCATAGGTAGGATGAACTTGAGAGCAGCTCTCGGCTGTCAGACAGACCCCTGGGAACAGGACTTTACAAAGAGGAGCCTCGGAGGGCAGGAGAGCCATGACACTATCCTCTGGCTCTTGGGTGAATAGAGAGCTATTTGGGGTTCTGTGACTGAGAAATGTGAAGAATTGGGAGCAGAGTGGCTAGTGCTATCAGGATGGCCGCCTAATCACCTCCAGCTACTCCCCGACTTTCCCTTTGCTGATGGCTCTTCTCTTACTGCCTTTTTCTCTCTTGACTTGCAGGGTCCTCCTGGCCCCGTGGGTCCTTCTGGCAAAGATGGGGCTAATGGAATCCCTGGCCCCATTGGACCTCCCGGTCCCCGTGGACGTTCAGGCGAAACAGGCCCTGCTGTAAGTGTCCTGACTCCTTCACTGATGTCTGGAGTGTCCCAGCATCCAGGAAGCTTGAGGTCTCTGGTGCTAAGGGGCCTCTTTTGGGGCATCAGCCTGCAGTTAACGATGATGGCACCCTTTATACTAGGGTCTCTCTAGAGGTTCAAAAGGCCCATGACTTGTGCTGGGATGAGAGGGGCTAATGAAGAAATAAGGAAGATGTTATGGTTTTCTTGGTCCTGGCCTGCTGTACCCCTTCCCAACTCATGGGACTGGGAAGAAAACACTCCAGTACATTCTAATAGGTGGGGAATGGACACAGGAGGGACAACTCCCCAGAATTCCTGATTGATTTCTCTGTTTCCTCTACAGGGTCCTCCTGGAAATCCTGGACCCCCTGGCCCTCCAGGTCCCCCTGGTCCTGGCATCGACATGTCGGCCTTTGCTGGCCTGGGTGCGAGAGAGAAAGGCCCTGACCCCCTGCAGTATATGCGGGCAGACCAGGCAGCTGGCAACCTGAGACAGCATGACGCCGAGGTGGATGCCACACTCAAGTCCCTCAACAACCAGATTGAGAGCATCCGCAGCCCTGAAGGCTCCCGCAAGAACCCTGCTCGCACCTGCCGGGACCTGAAACTCTGCCACCCTGAATGGAAGGGCGGTGAGCCAGGAGAGCAGGACTCCCTGTCTCAGAGAGTAGGAAGTCAGCCCACTGGGCGTGGCCCCTTCAGAAGGAGGGAGGAGACACCCGTTAGTGCAGGGCAGAGGCAGGCCTGGGAGCGTCTGGCAGGTGGTTGCTCCCCAGACAACAGCAGAGACACTGCAGCCCTGGCTCCTGTCTTGCCAGGCTACATGGCAGAAGTGACGTCAGGGCAGAGTTCTGTCCGCCAGGCGGGCACTGCTCCTATGCTATTGCTTGCTCTGCCATTTAGCGCTGGACTGTCCCATTCAGGTCTCCTTGTCCCTGATCCCTTCATCTCCTCTCCCTTGGGCCATAATGGCCCTCACACCCTGCTCCTCTTCCTCTGGTGCCCCCGTAGCCCTTCCTGTCTCTGGCCCTTCGGGGAGGGTGTGTCAGTGCCGGCCTGAGCTCTGACAGGGTGTTGCCTCCTCCCCCTGCAGGAGACTACTGGATTGACCCCAACCAGGGCTGCACCTTAGACGCCATGAAGGTTTTCTGCAACATGGAGACTGGTGAGACCTGCGTCTACCCCAACCCAGCCAATGTTCCCAAGAAGAACTGGTGGAGCAGCAAGAGCAAGGACAAGAAGCATATCTGGTTTGGAGAAACCATCAACGGTGGCTTCCACGTGAGTGCCTCGTTGCTCTCTAGGCCAGAGATGGCTCCTCAAATCCTTTTCTTTTTTCCCTGGAAGTTTTTAGCACCTTGCCCACATTCTTACCAGTTTTCTTTGGGGCTGAAGAGGAAGGAAAGAGGAGAAATAGTAGTTTCTCCCATTTAGAAGTGCAGGAAGAGGTCCTCGGAGGCTTGCTCTACTCTCTGGAAGCAAACACGTCCTCCCAGTGACCCACTCTCCCAGTCCCCTTTAGTTCCTCTGAACCCTGGACACTTAGCAGCCCCTGAAGCTCATGGTCCCACTGAATGCCACTCACTCCCGGGCCTCATACCACCACTGTCTGCCCTAACAGTTCAGCTATGGAGATGACAACCTGGCTCCCAACACTGCCAACGTTCAGATGACCTTCCTGCGCCTGCTGTCCACCGAGGGCTCCCAGAACATCACCTACCATTGCAAGAACAGCATCGCCTACCTGGATGAAGCAGCTGGCAACCTCAAGAAGGCCTTGCTCATCCAGGGCTCCAACGACGTGGAGATCCGGGCTGAGGGCAACAGCAGGTTCACGTATACTGTCCTGAAGGATGGCTGCACGGTGAGTGGAGCTGGCTAGAGCTTCCAGAGAGAAAAGTTGCCTATGGCTGGGGGCTTGGGCTGGAGCAGGTGGAGGGTTGGTCCCCAGTAGTGCCATGGTCCTAAAGTGACAAGCTCATTAGAGGCGTGAGTGTGAGGGGTTATACAGAGAAAACATGCAGAGTGACAGGTAAGGGAGAGGAGCAAGTTGTTCTGTCTCCCTCACTCCCTTGGCTCAAGGGAAATAAGACCTTAGCCAGTGTTTCCAGTGACTCTTGTAAGAGGATTTGTATAACGTGTAAGGGCTGCCTGTGAGATGGAGTGACAAGGGGTTCACAGGTGGGGAGCTTACTGTGGGGAGTGGGAAGGAGGAGAAGGGCGGAGTAAAGGAGGCCCTGCTACTAAGGACAGGGGTGGAGGTGGAGAGGGCTCTGGCCAGCCAAGAAGAGGTCTAAGGAGCCCCGAGTGTGGTTTGCACTTTGTGTTCTATGATGCTCAGTTTTGTGGTCCTGGGCAGCTGGTATTGGATTGCAAGGCACCCACTGAGTAATGTCTCCTCTCTTTCTCCCCTAGAAACACACCGGTAAGTGGGGCAAGACTATGATCGAGTACCGGTCACAGAAGACCTCGCGCCTGCCCATCATTGACATTGCACCCATGGACATAGGAGGGCCCGAGCAGGAATTTGGTGTGGACATAGGGCCTGTCTGCTTCTTGTAAAAACCTGAACCCAGAAACAACACAATCCATTGCAAACCCAAAGGACCCAAGTATTTCCCAATCCCAGTCACTCTAGGACTCTGCACTGAATGGCTGACCTGACCTGATGTCCATTCATCCCACCCTTTCACAGTTTGGACATTTCTCCCCTCTCTTTCTAAGAGACCTGAACTGGGCAGACTGCAAAATAAAATCTCGGTGTTCTATTTATTTATTGTCTTCCTGTAAGACCTTTGGGTCAAGGCAGAAGCAGGAAACTAACTGGTGTGAGTCAAACGCCCCCTGAGTGACTGCCCCCCCAGCCCAGGCAAGAAGAACCCCCTTCAGGTGCCGGGCGCAGGAACTGTGTGTGTCCTACACGATGGTGCTATTCTGTGTCAAACACCTCTGTATTTTTTAAAACATCAATTGATATTAAAAACAAAAAAAATTATTGGAAAGAAACATTGACTTGGGCTTTGTTCTTTATTTTCCATTAGTGCTTGATTCTGTAGGCATGACCAAATGGCCACTCTAAGGCCTATTTCTGTTGACTTTTCAGCCAAAAGGGAGGACACTGAAGCCACACTAACTGGTTTAGTGATTTTACACAAAAACAAACTTACCTCTTTTTGTAAACCTTGGCACTGTGCAGAACCCAGGGGTAAACTGGGACCAGAGATCAAGATTTGGGAAGGGAGGCACAAAAGAGAGATGGCCTTATTCTTGAGAATAAACACAGAACACGACTCCAGGGCAAATTAGTGCAAGACAAGTGATAGCTCTGAGCTCAGGGGATGGGACATCGTGTGGGCCACATCTTGCTGGGTGGGAGAGATTGGAGTCCCTCCTGAGGGAGGAGGGGTCTTGGGATGGGAAGAGGAGAGGAGGGGAGTGAACTGCAGGGGCCTGTGCTGAGTGTACACAATCAGACAAACTTGGTGATCTACTTTTTTGTATCTTTCTCTAAGACTTTTAGGTCAAGAGAGGTGGGAGTGTTAAACGCTTACTGTACCCCTTATTCCTCTTTCCTGCCCCTGTCCTTCTGGTTCCTATTCTACACTTCCTGGGCTTGCACTTAAAACTTCCATGGACTTCCTCTCAACACCAGGCTTATGAATGGACAGCCTCTCATTTCTCCCTACCATCGGGCATCCCTTCCTTTCCAATGCCTTATGTATGCGTGGCAGAAACGAGGAAGCGGTCACCTTCTCCACTGGAAGAGGGCTAGTTCATGACGAACTAAAAGTAAAAATGAAAACGTAAGAATGCATAATTAGAGCAGCTATCTCATAATTTAAAACAACACGTCCATCTACCAAGAGAGCTGATGGGGGCCGGGGGAGAACAGTGCAGGTGCTTGTGAAAGCGTTTCCTTAGACAATAGGTGGAGCTGAAGAGTTGAGTTCTAATCTGTCAACCACACTCCAAGAGCCCATCCTGCTTCCAATCTCGCTTCACGTCACACTCTGGCGTCGGAGCTACTTTTTCTTACTAAAGCAGTTCAGTAGATTGTGGCCAGCAGCTTAGATCTTTGTAAGAGAAGTCCCATTTGCACCAGGATATCAAGGTGATCCCTTGCAGGCTACCCACTTCTTGGGTTCCTGGTAAAACCTAGAAATTATAGCAACCGCAGCTTAGTAATCATGTGAACCAGAGGTAGAGCTCAAAGGAAGAGAAACAAGTGGAACAGAAGGCCCTGCCTCTGTGGTCAAATCGAAATGCACACCCTGGCTGGCAGTGCTGTGCTACTTATTGCTACTTCCTTGTCTCAACCTGGCCCAGAGGGGAAGGTGAGAGTAACTAGGTTCATTACGAATTCCTGTGATCCCTGATGTCCCAGGAAAGGTAGGTCTCTCCAGTCAGAATAACCTCTCAGATAAATTCCTGATCCCAGCAGGATGGAGCAGACAGAACTAGCTTAATTGTAAGGGCTCTCTTGAGCGTCTTCAGCTCTATGAAAACGTCCAAAGGCTTTTAACTAAGAGTCAGGAGTCTGAGCTCCAGCTAAGACTTACTCAAGTTTCCTGTTTCCTGGTAAATCACAGAACAACTTCTGAAATCGTTTCCCCTTCTAAACAAGTGAAGGAACACACAGCGCTCTTGAGGTGAAGAATCTTACTTATAAGGGCAAAGAACAGAGATTATTTTTGCCCAGAAGAAATACTTAGGAATAGGCTGATTCTATTAGTTGTTTCACATTTGGGGCTAGAATCCCTAGACAGTTGACCCAGAGATTGCAGGGATCCCGCTTTAGGATAACGAGAGTTGCAGAAGAGACAGTGGAGGTAAATTGTGGCCTGGACGGAACCTGGTGAGTATGTCTTGTGATGGTGTTTTAAACTTCAAGCTATGACTCTGGACAAAACGCATCAGAAAATGCAATTTTTAGCACACAGCAGTTGCTCAATATGGAATGAGAAAATGGAAAAATGGAGATTTCAACCAGGTGACCCAGGGTAAGCAGTTTGAGAGCAAGAAAAGGTCACTGTAGAGGCCAAGGCAGAAGCTTGAGAGAAAAGATCTCTGGTGAAGCCTCGTCTCAAAGAAACACATTCTTTCCAAATCTCAATCCACTAGAAATACAATGATGATGGCAATGACACCTGGGCTGGCCACTTCCCCTATTTGAGTGTTGCTGAGAGCAGTTCTATGCATCTCTTCAAGAACTGATAGACGGCATGACATAACTATGCAGAGCATCTTAAGGTGCAGTTTGGGATGCTAAGGATATAAATAGGTATGAGAATTCATAGCATTATGAGGTCAGATTTGTTGCTCTATGTTTAAAACAAGTACTTTGAGTATCATGGCTAGATTTAAAGGTAATATTGAGAAGTAGGAAATGCCATTGGGGCAGAGTCATGAAATTATTAAAACTTAATTTTAAAATTACTAAAATTATTAAAAATAGCTAGAGGCTATTGGGAAAACGGGATAGCTAAAGAGAAGAGGTAGCAATGTGGACAACTTCATGTATTTAGGGCATGCTGTGTTTAGGGTGATGTTCTGAGAAATGGTGTACCTTTGCTTCTATACAAGTCGCGTTCCATTATCAATATACAGTCATCACTATCCTGTTCCTACAGAGCATTAAAGGACCCAGTGCAACGCTGAAACTCAGCTTTTAGCCCTCAGCTTTTAGGTTACTCAATCATGGTCAGTATCAGCCAAATGAGTCATGAAATTTAGACTTCAATAAAGATTCAGTGTCAAAATTATTAATATTTAAGATTGAGCTATGGGAATGACTACTATAGACCCCCCACTCCCATCTGTTGCTGTTAGGGTTTCCCAAGGCTACCTCAGCCAAGTTCTGAAACCCGACTACTCAAGCTTCTCAATTAGATTCTCTGCCATTGCGGGGCTGTAGCCTGCTTTTTGGTGACTGAGAGCGTGGAGACATTTGAAGCAACTTTCAACGTCAAACCAGGCCCTCTTAATCAGCGCTACAGCCAGTTGGTTGGGGTAAGTTAATCCTCAGGAAGCAGCTTCTCACTCCTCAGGCGCCCCTGGCTCTACCTCTTCCAACCTCCAGGGGGCATTAAACGCTCTGTTCTGGAAGAGCAATGGGGCAGCCTGTCACCATCGGAGGCAGATGGTGAAAAGTGAGGTTGCTTTCTGTGACAGGAGCTTCTGGGAACAGTACAATCAGTGCTCTTTCTCTTCCCTTCCCACCCTGTGCTGACCTCAGGCAACTATCCTATGGTCCCCCACGGGTGCCTACTAAGACCTCCGGGCAAGCAAAGGAGACACATATGAATTAAAAGCAGGGTTTATTATTCTATCAAATCCCTAATCCATGTTCTAGCCAACGGATGAAGGGTAAATCAAGCCTCACACAGACTCTTGGTAAAAACAATTATAACTTTATACAGGAAAAACAGTTTTGTTTTTAAAAAAAGTTCCTAGGCATTTAGGAGCAGATGAAAAATTTTCACGTATTG
The DNA here is from genome assembly GCF_000325575.1 of Pteropus alecto. Lineage (NCBI taxonomy): Eukaryota > Metazoa > Chordata > Mammalia > Chiroptera > Pteropodidae > Pteropus > Pteropus alecto. Next base: position 2,043,671 of record NW_006439717.1, read on the forward strand.
AATAGTCTGTGCTTTCTTCTATGTGTTTGAATGTTCTCTCTCTGCTGCCTCTTCTGTGCAGATGAGGCCCTGGTAATAGCTGTGCAGCTCCACTAATAGTTCTATCTTTAAGTCGCTTGCTCTATGGTTTGACAACCTCAAACCATGGTATGCTTTCAATTTATAATGCTCCAAAACAGCTGAAAAGATCTGAATTAAATTCTTCAAACCTTTGAGTGCCTACTATTTGCTGGGCATAGGCTGGGCATTGGGCAGTGATTCTGCTGTTTGAAGAAACATAAATGGTGCCACAGAAAGGAGTTTTCCTCCCAAGTGGCAGGAGGAAGTTTGCGGGGATTAAGAGAACCAGTTTCTTCTCTACTTCTACCACCTGGGGCAGGTATGGAATTCCTGGGAACAGATGCTGTGTCTCTTCTGACAGCTGCTGTCATGGAAGAATCAAGAGAAGTTTCTAAACAGCTGTGGAATTTGCTCCACAATCCACATAGTGATGTGTCTCCAAGGAGCTCTGAGTCACATGGCCAATGTATGAAATCTTCACTGAAGTTCTAGGAAAAAGAAACCAAGAATTATTTCTGTTTTTGAGATGAAATAAGAAAAACTGTCCACATAATTTCTTGCAAGCTCAGGCAACAATATCCATGGGTCCCAGAAGAATATCTTCATGGTTACATAACCAAGAGGCCAGAGGATCTTTCTATATCCACAAAGATGCTGTGCTATGAGATGACGTTCTAAAGAAGTGGTTCTCAAATGGGGATGATTTTTTTCCCCACAGGAGACTTGGGCAATGTCTGGAGACATTCTGGGTTGTTACGACCGAGCGGGGAGGAGGTGGTGAGTATTACTGGCATCTAGTGGGTAGAGGCCAGGGATACTGTTAAACATCCTACAATGCACAGGACAGCCCCCTACAACAAATAACTGTCTGGCCCAAAATGTCAATAGTGCTGAAGCTGGGAAACCTTGCTCTAAACACACTTATTTCGAATGTCTGCAGCAGACCTGCACATTTAACAGTCCTGGTTCAAGGAATACCCCCAAAGGTCCGTGACATGTGGTAATGTGTGTGACTAGAGAGTAAGTTTGTCTAAATGTCCAGTACTTTACACATTGAGAAGCCTTTTCTGTTCTTTACTAGTCTCATTAGGATTCTAAAGGGATCACAAAACTAGACACCATTTCATAAAGAAAATTATATATATGTCTAACTGTTCACTGTGAGTCTGGTGATTTGTGAAGGGGCTTTGGACAGTGCATCTGGAGGACACCAAGAGTTCACTGTATCTGTGCCTGTAAGGCATCGGGGTGTCCCCTCTTTGGCTGGGCACCTCTGCCTGTGGGTCACACAGGATCTCCCAAGCACAGGTGGTGAGCTGGCACAGCCTGACGGTCCATGCTCAAAAACAAAGGCCATGGAACAGGGAACGTGACGTACCTCATGAAGATCACTATGTTGTGAACCTGGATATCGGGCAATGTGCAGAGGAAGCTACCGAAGAGCAAATATGGAAATGGTCAGTTTGGCTCAAAAAAGGAGAATCAGCAGAGTGCCAAAAACTGTTAAACTGAGGTGCAGTCGGCCCTGTTTGGGGCGCCTCCCCTTCCCCACACCCACCCTCCTGACCTCAGCGCGGCCATGGCTCACCAGTTCAGAGTCCCTGCAATGTCCTTTCTCCTCTCACATCATGATACTTTTTGTTTTTTCAAACCCATCATATAAATGCTGAGGCTTGGAACTGTTTCTAGTGGCTTAATGTTCTCTTTTAAAAACTGTAGCACTTTGGTCAAATATCAAAAAACACGTCCTCCAAATAAACCTCAAGATGGCCAAGGCTAGCGAACCTACAGGTCAAAGGCAGGACCAGCCCCAGTTTACTGAGTATAACTCTGCATTCCTTTTATCTAGTAGAGAGCACACAAAGAGAGAACACCATCCTTACTACACATAGGAAAATGGTCCTCCCATCTCGGCCTGCTCCATAAAATTCACCTGAAAAGAAGACACCAGAGTCAGTCTCTGTCCAAGCAGTACTGACACAGAACAATGCCATTATTAATGTCTAAAGACATGGGAGCGTCTTTCCATCACATACAAAATATCCCCCCAAGATCGTCCCTCATACAGACTATGAGCCTCTAACAAATGCTTCCGACTGCTTCTCTTTTGAGAGGCCAGTGGACCTCAGACTATCATTCTGCCTCTTCTTGATTTGTAGCAAATTGCTTTCTTTTACAAATTCTTTTGCTCCCCTAATACTTAAATGCTAGCTGATATTTTCCTTAATTTTTCATAATTACAGAACCCATCAGCTCTTTTTCATCAACCAGTTCCTACAAGCGGAAAGGAGAGGAAAAGGAAAGCAATGTGGCTATGGCATTTTCCTACACCCTCTCTTCTCTCAGGCCTGTGGGGCAAGGATCCCAAAAGAACAGCATACCAGCTGCTCGCTCCGGGGTGGAATGAGGGAGACGTTAGCTGTCGTATACGACCCAACCACTGTGTTCATGTACTGAACCTGGCTGGACAGGCTGGTCACTGCCACAGGGTAGAAGTTGGAGTTCCTGATTTTCAGGGTGGCCTGCATCCGTTAGGGCAAGGAAGGAAACGAGTGTAAGTGTCCTGGGTCCAAGACTTGCAGGTGCACAACCCAGAAGGGAGGGCCTAAGTCTTACCTTGATGGCGAGAATTACAAGGGAGTCCTGCTTATTAAATGTGACTTTCACCACTCTGATGCCACCATCATCCACAAGGACTGAATGTGGAAACAGGAAGAAAACCACCAAACCAGATGCCAGGAGACAGAGCAGAACAGACAGGAGGACATACTGCTTACTGCAAATGACACAACATGTGACCGACTTAGGCAGTCAGATATCAAGGTCTATTGCTTAAGATTAAATGCAAAACCTGGAATGAGGTGGGAGGGACAAGAAAGTAAAAAGGGCTAGGAACCACAAACCAGGCAAGAATGAGTGGAGTGGGAGAAGCTTTTTAAATCCATCAGAATGCTGTTTGCAATCTGGGAAGAGAAGCTGAACAGAGGAGCTGTGTGGACAGAAATATTTCCTAACTTCCCAAGACACCCCTCTTCTCCAATTCCTTCTAATTCAGTTCCTTCACTTGGCCCTGAGAATGTTTTTAGCTTCACGTTTCCTACCCCAGATGGTGACGGGGGCAGTGCATTTTGCTGGAGCAAACAGTATTAAAGGAAATAGAGGAATTTATAAGAACAGATAAGTTTTCAGAAAGTTAACTGGCATTCATACATATAAAAAGAGACTAGGGATAGAAGCGGGTATTAACAGGAGAAAGACAAGTAACTCACGTTCTCTGAGGGCGCAATCTCTGATCGCTGTGTGGGATCAAAGCCACCAACTCATTTACTTGCTCTAGAAAAGACCAAACAATAATTTGGTAAAATAAGTCCCATGTGTTGGCAGTACTTTCCTTCACATCACACATCAGCCTGCCACAACATATACTAGTCTGGAATTAGACATTTCTAAGATACTAGTTTCATATTTTGGGTCTAATGAGCAAAAAACAAGTAAATCTAGAGAGTACCACAAATTACAAAACATCTACCAGTGCTGCCAGGGCAGTGATATGGAAGTTGAGAAATCTAGGATCTTGTTCTGGCTTTCCTGCATGAACTCGGGGAAGTCATTACCTCTCTAGGACACTGTCTTCTCATTTCTAATATGAAGGCTTCAGAGTGAATAGTTATCACTAGCTCTAAACCTTTGTGACTATTTAAACTGTTACAACTTTCTGAGGGTCGACTTCGTGATAGACAATCCTGCATCTAATCTAGGCTCCACTCCTGAGGATTTGTTTTTCCTCCCTACTTGACATATTTTTCAGACCTTAGGTTAATGAGTCACGATCTGCTTCCTTGAACAGAAGCTTCCAAGTTGTCTTTACCCTGATCCTCCGGTTCACTCACTGCCAAGCAAAGCCAAGCCAGGCCTTATGAGTGAGACCAATAAAGAAACGTACCTGTCAACAAATCCCACAATGTACAGCAAACTGTTAAGGAGGAAACCACAGGTTTCAAATGGAGTCACTTGTGCCAAAGCCCATGACAGTGAATCTAGGCTTAATACTTGACCTAACTGCAGTTTCTCCAGGAATATAATCTTAATCAGTCTAGAGTCAATTAGATCTTCAAATGTAGTAGACTGAATTTTTGTTCTTTAACAAAACCAAATGTTCAAAACCAAGGAAACATAGAACAAAAGTAAAAGTGAGGAAAAGAAAGGCTTTCAAATATAAGGAAACCAAGAGAAGTTGTGAGACCTGCCCAAGTTTATCAAGTCAGCTGTGCTGGCTCCTGTTCAGGGCACGGTTTATAATTGATATTACTGACTAGAATAAAAGCTCTATATGGGAGACAGGAGAAGCTCTGTGGGTATCGCGGGATTCTTATTGGGGAATCATCCTTGCCATGATCAAAGATTCTCACCTGTTGGAATGTAGCCTGTCCCTTGGCATGTGAGACAAGTGATGCTGTCCCGCCCAGTGAACTCCACATATGGGAATTGGGCAATGGCTTCCTCCTGCTCCCGTTCATCCAGCAAATCCTCCCTGTCATCTTCTTTCTTCCGCTTGTAGGAAGAGAGATGAGCAGAGGTGGAATGCTGGGATCCCATGGCCGGGATGTGCCACCAGTGTCATGTCCTAGAATGCAGAGCCAAGTTAGTGCATGTTAGTGGCCACACTGCGCCAGGAGAGAAGAAATGGTATCAGTGAGAAAAGTGAAAACACAAAAACGACCAAATTGCCATCCTGAGTGTGATCTTAAACACCTACACAATTTCTACCAGGTCTTCATTTTGTAGCACTGCTCCCCCCACCTCCCATACAGCCGGAGGAACGGAGTCCGCTTCCGCCAACCTGCCCAGCTCCTAACAGCCCTGGGACTCGGGCACCCCAGCTCCCACCTGGTCCCATCTCGCCCTTCCCGTCCACTATTTGCAAACTCTGCGCCCTCCTCAAGAAAAGCTTCCTGAACAAATAACACACACCAAATTAATAACAGGCCTTAAAGACCCTCCCACCCCGACTCCCGGGCCGGGGAGGCAGATTCAGGTCACGCCCCCTGACAAAAATGGGACGCTGCGAGCCCACCAGAGTCAGAAGCAAAAGCCGGAATCGACGGACCTACCTGCAAGGCGCGAACTCCCAGCAGCTCCTTTCCGGACCGTTCCTCAAGCCACCCGCCGGCTTCAGCTTGTTTACCTGTCGGGTCGTCAGAGCTGCACACACTCGATGCGCACGCGCCGAATGGCAAGCGAGCCAGAGACGGCCGCGTGCGCACGCGCTTGCGCTCTTTGGGGGGCCCAGCAGTCGGCGCCGCTAGAGGGCGGCAGAGTGCGAGGGAAAGCCGCGCCTACGCGGCCTAGGGAGGGTGGACTTGGAGAGAGGGTGATGCCCAGCCATTCCCCAGAAATGCTGGGAAAGGCTCGAGTGAGGCTTCCTGAGCAGAATGTTTCTCTGCGGCGGGAGGAGGAAGAAGCCCCTGGCGGCCAAAACCATTGTCATCTATTCTTTGAGCACAGGGGCTGTGTAGACGCTGAAAATACAAAGATGCAGAAGACACTGAACCCGCCTTCATCCTGCTTTAGGATCTCCCCTTCCCCAGCCCGCCACACCACACAAAAGGCAAGCACGTAAAGGATTAGATGACATTTTAAAGGGTGCGTTTCTCTGTGGGTACTGCCACGTTGAGCTTAGCCCGCAGCGGAAGGAAGTGGGGGTGAACATTAAGCAGGTGAAATCACTAAAAATGATGCTGGGGGAGAGGAGAGATTCTGAACTGAGTGAATGAGGGGCCTGCTTGGCAATGGAGAGTGAGGTCTCTGCCCCCTCCGTCTCTTTCCTTATTCTCCTGTGGGGAAGGCTGATGCTCCAGAATCTGTCTAGCCACCTGCCTAACTGCTGGTCATGAGCATCCCCATGAGTTTTTAGAGTAAGAAGTGCTAAAGAAAAAAAATATTGAATGACAGTTGAAGACAGAAAGGCAAACCTTATTCAAGAGGGCCATGGTGATAGGGGTAGGGACTGCTGCAGTGGGGTTTTGCAGTGGGAGAGAGAGATTGGGCCCAGCTCTGAATATAACATGGGCAAGTAGGAATTTATAGAAACAGGGCAGAGTAAGGGTCAGATGGAAAATTACTAAGAGAAAACATTAGGAATAAGGGGAATTCTGGCTAAACCGACCTAACAGAATTTTTGCTGAAGACAGGCCAAAGTGATCAGATATCACTTGGGGGATAGTGGAGGATGAAGAACCTATCAGATTTGAGGGTGATCAGATATTGAGGGTTGGGGGTTCTTGCTAAGCTGACTTAGCAGTGTTCTTGCTAAAACTGGATTTTATAAAAAGTATACAGAGGGGCCTAGGAGAAGGTTCAGGAGCCTGACTAAAGTTTGGTCAAGCAAGAAACCTTTGTTAGAACCAACAAGGATCCATTGCAACTCTTTTTCCACTTCTGCCCACACTTCCTTCCTAAAATCTAGTCTTCACCTTTCTCCTTGCAAGCACTATACCAGTTTATATTCCTTATTTATCTAAATCTGATTTTGTTGGAGGTGGCAATATGCTCACATAAAAATGTATTTCCCAGACTTTCTTGCCATGTGACAATTCGAGCCAATGAGATATAAGCAGAGGTTGTGTGGGACTTCCAGGAAAGCTTGTTAAAAGGAATTGAGACTCAATTGGTACTTTGACCTTCTACTTCCTGTTTAAAATTTGGACTTGTTGGAGGTGGGGCAGCCATATTGTGACCATGAAGCAAAAAGTTCATGCTAAGAAAGGCTGGGTAGAAGGGTAAAAGGAACCTGGGACTCTGATAACCTTTGGAGCTACATTCAGGCCCTGGTAACTATCTTCTGATTTCTCATTACATGAGAAAATAACAACTCCTCAAAACTGTGGGGTTTTGGTTGTCTCTCACAGTGGGATGCTATCTTAAAAGATACAGATACAGAGCTAGTAAAGGGGAAAGCCTGGATTTTAACGCAAGCAATCTGACTGCTTTAACCACACACCGTGTAGACCACACTTAGGCTTCTATCCTCTTCTAAAGTCTGCCCTTGGGCACATGCCCTTGGAGATGGGGAGGCCCCTTATCTGTCTGAGATCTGTCTCTCAAGTTCAAGTTCTTGTCTGAGGACTCAGTTCTGGCAGGGAATTCACCTGGGGAAAATGGGGAATGAGCCCATCCTTTAGTCGCATGGGTATCACCTCACTTTGTGGCCTCTGCTGGAACACTGCCAGGGACAGGGTACAATAAACCTAATGTCCGTACTACAGATGGACATTACAGAGGGTTGTCCAGGCTGTCCCAGAAGCAGAGAAGGTGAGCAGGCAGCAGCCTGATTCATACCAGCTTAAGAGGAAGAGGCCAGAGGGCTGTGAATACTTTGAAAAGAAGGGAAAGAAGCTAAGGGCTGGGGCTTGTGGGGAGGAAAAGGCAGGGTTTGGGTTGGTGAGGATGGTAAAGGGGGCTGGGAGCTTAACAAGCAGAACCCTTGGGCTTTCTGACAATCTGTGTTTGAAAGTGTGTCTGGGACAGATGGACTGTACTCTCTAGTGTGGCTCTTATACCTCCTTGTCTCCCCAGCACCTGACTTGATGCCTGGCGCATAGTAGGCCTTCAAGAAATGCTTGCAGGATGACTCAGCCTGGAGGCTGGCCAGTGCTGCCCGAGGAAGTAGTCCCAGCATCCTCCTGAGCCATCTGGGAGGCAGTTTTAATTGGGCAGCACATTCCTGAGCAGACAGCCATCACTTCTCACCTGTGCCTGGCTTCCAGGTTTGTCTCATCATCATGATTATGAGCAGCGAGGTTACTGCAGACGTGAGCTCACTGGGGCTCTCCAGGTGGGCTGGGACAGAGTAGGGCCAACTGGGCATCCCTACACCCCTAGCCTCTTCAGTTTCTCCATATACCTTATGTCCCCTGGGCCCCACAGGCTGAGAGGAATAGAGGCCTCGAAGGGCTCTCTGAAAGACTCCGAGGGGCAGGTAAGGTCAGACGCTAGCTCTACTCAGCTCTGCAACGCCCCCTCCCATGCAGGGGTGGGGGGGCTGTCAGGACTATGTTAACCTCCCTCTGTACTGGCAGGGAAACTGAGGCCTCAGAGTTGGAAGCTCTCTTCATGTTCTTCATTTTGACCCCTTTATTCCACAGTTGGGAAAAACTTTGCCTGAGGTTAAATGACACCCAGTAAGTGAAAGAATCAGGACCAGAAACAAATCTGCTGTTTTCTTGTTCAGTATACTTTCAAAAGAGATGGAGTGACTTGCTAGAACTTGGAGAGTTAGGGCAGAGCCAAGTCTTAACCCCGTTGCTGCATTCACCGTGGTATACATGTGGAATTAAGGGCCACACAACCCTTTTTATGTAATGGATTCTGTGTTTAGTCTAATGTGAATCAGAGATCTCAGTATGCAAAGCTCTGGCCCTTGTGTTGTCCAGATAAAGAGAGAAAACAGTCACATACTCTGAAGTTCCAGGTTTGGATCTCTAAAGGAAGGTCTTAGGGGAGAAGGGGGAAACGAGGTCTCTTGCATTTAAGAACCTCTTATAGCAGTAAAGCATTTTGCCACTTACCTGGCACTTCCTTTGCTGGGAAACAGCTCTTATTTCCATTTTACACTGAGATACCACCAGCGAAGCAGATTGCCTCAGCTCTAGTAGGAAAGTCATGAGTTTTCTGCTCTCAATTCCTGTCTCTTTTTAGTATGCTATTTCCTATGAAGAATGGTCATGGGAAGAAAGTTTTCAGACCAGTTCTAGGAAGAGGAGTGGCACAGAGGGTGCTTATATACAAAAGGGGTCTAGGCAGGGGCTGCACCAGTGTGCCACTCCCAGAGCAGTCGGAAGCGGGGGCTCTGCTCAGAGAAATCACCTGTGATGGGGAATCACAGTGGGGTTGCTGGGGCTTGTGTGTTCAAGGAACTGACAATCCACCACAACCTGGTAAAGAGGACCGCTAAAACCAGAGTCAATCAAGGTGGTCTCCTCAGCTTTTTCCATGAGGGGCATAAAGGAAGTCGATTGTAGGGCTCACATTTACCTGGCTCACATTTACCTGGCTCACATTTACCTGGCTCAGGATGCATTCTGGAACAGCCAATGCAGTGTTCCGGAGGTAGGAATCTTCCTCCACAAACCCAGGTAGACAAAAGATGTCCTGTTTTTGAAAAATGGAAACCAGTCTAAATCCAACTCAGAGCCCTGTCCTGACCAGCTGGCAGAGAATTTAATCTCCTTGGTTATTGAGGCTGCCTTCCATTCCCCAAGGTCACTCAAGAGCCCCAGAGACTTGCTTCTTAGAGCTCAGGAAACAAGGAAAGGCAGCATCTCTCATACTTAGCCCACCTGTCACACTTTCTCTTCCTTGTCCAATGCCTCACAGGCCTCCGATTTGAATGTTATTACTTCTACCTCAAGGCCCACGAATCTTTGCCCAGGCTGGCAGAACTAGTGCCCAGGGTTGGGCATGCCCAGTGCACAGTGCAGCCACTACCCCCTGGCAGTGCCAGGGAGGGGGTCTCAATTCCCACAGCTCAGGCAGCAGTCCCCCAATCAGAGGTCCCGTCCCACCTGGCACAGGCTCCATCTCTCTTTGCCGTCCCTATGTTTTCCCTTTTCTCTTCAGTGGCAGTTGAGGAATACCTGATATTATCTCTTTGAGCCGTGGATGAAAGACAGTTCAAGGGGTTGTCTTAAAGCATTCTTTTAAGAAATATTTCTCCCTCACAGAAATCAAAGAAATCCGAAGGGCCCTTATCTCTTTGGAACAAAGGACAGAGAAGTACAGGGAAAACCAAAACACAAGCTGACATCTTAAAGGAGCACCTAAACCAGGCTCTTGTAGGGAGACTTGCAGGCTGAGGAGACTAATATCTGGCTCCTAAACACTATAACAACCGTCTCTGGGCTGTAGGGGACCTTGGTCCTTAATCATTTCTAAGAGTCCGTCAATTGCTGGCAACCTCAGATGAACACACACTCTAAGTCACATCAGTGTGTATGTTGTACACACCTAAACTGTGTGGCCCTCCCTCCCCTCTAGGAATTGCCACCCCTAAGCACCCCTGCCTAGAAATTCTGAGCCACCTCCTGAGTAGGAATTGTGTTAGGAGCTGGCACTCCCGGGGCAGGTGTGGCAGGAAAGCTGCCTGGGCTGGAGGATTTGAGAAGCTGTGCCTGAAGGGAAGGCCGGGGGAGGGCTTGCTGGATTTTAACTCCACAGTAAGTGATGAACCCCACGCGATGGTCTGCCAGTCTTTGTGGTTGACCTTCTTCTAGCGCTGCCTTTCTTACCACCTGTGCCAGCTTCAGGGACAAACCTGGTGGTCAAACAGATCTACATGTATCTTCAGAAACTGCTGTTAAACTCCTGTCTGTGTCTGCTGTGGTGCTGGGTGTTGTTCCTGAGGCCTCAGCCAGCAGAGCCTCTGCCTTTCTCCAAGCGGCGTCCACCTGAGGCCCAGCCAGACGAGCACTGAACAAGCAAACGCCCTGTCCAAAGCAGGCAGTGAAAAATGTGGGAGGATGATAGGAATGCGGGAGCCACAGGGCCGAGCCTTAGGACAGAAAGCAGAGATGAACTCCAAGAAGTTTTTTTTAAAAAAAACCCAAAAAACAAAAAACAAAATTTATACCCAGCCCTATCCCAAAAGTCAATAGTCTGAAATAACTTTTGGTATCTCATCTCTTGCATAGTCATAATTGAATTCAGGCCCTCCATCTTCTGCTTAGGCAATCAGTGGCAGTAGCTTTTTGGCTTAAAAAGTTATAATTTCCTGAGTATCTATTATGTGTCAGATACTGTAGTAGGTACTTCCTGCGCATTATCTCATTTAGTCCTCTCAACAACTCTGCAGGCTGGGTATCAACACTTCTTTCACAGATGCAGTGTCTGTGGCTCGGGGAAGTTAAGTGGCTTGACCAATGTCACACAGCTGGGATACAAGTGCTATATCATCTCCAGCCATGTGCCCTTTGTCCACACTCCGTTGGTCTAGTGGTCTAGTCTCATAGTCCTATCCTAAAATGCAAATGCGGTCATATCATTCTGTTTCTTAAAACCTTTGGTGGCTCCTCACAGGCTGTAGGACCCAACCCCCTTCCACAGCTTGCAAGGCCCTTTCCACTCTCCTGCTGCCTTCTTCCCACTAACCACACACTCCTACCACAGAAGACTATTTGTAGCTCCCTAAACATGCCGGTACTTTATGTGCTCGCTTGCTCTGTCCTCTCTGCAGAGGGTATTCTTTTCTCCTCGCCCCACCCCACTCCACAACCCATTTCCTGCACCCAGAGAGATCCAGTACAGCCATAAAAGCCAATCCCAGATGGCACTCGGAAATCTTTCCTGCAAACGCAACTCCTGCTACCACTGCACGCACACACACTGCCAACGTCAGTGCAGCTGTCCTGACACCTGTCTGTCTCCTCCACTGGACTCTTCTCTAGCACCTGTGCTTTCCCCACTCTATTGTAATTGTCTGTGAACTGTTACATGGTAACCTCCTGAGGGCAGGAATGGTGTCCCTGGAACCTAGAGGAGAGCCTGGCAGAGAGTAGGAGCTCCATAAATATTTTATTGATTGAGTGAGGGAGCTGAGTGAATGAATGGGGAGCACCTCGAGACAGGAACAGTGTCATAGTCACAGGACACAGTATGTGTCCCCATCTCGTGGAATGTACCTGGCACCCAGTGGATGCGCAGTCAGGGTGAATGAATAGAGGTGAGAAGAGGAGAGGATGGAGAGGAGGCGAGGGGAGGGAAGGGTGAACTCAAAGGGCTGTGCAGCCTGGGCACAGCTCTGTTCATCCGCCAGGGGGCGTGGGAGGCCTGGGAGTTGGGGCCTCCAGGCGAGTAGCTCTCTTTGCCCTGAGGTTTGGCCTTACCTGCAGAAGCATGGGTTAGTTTTTTCCCTCCATAGAAGGGTTCAGGAGGCAGCCAGGATCCGAGGGAAGGAGCCCACCCAAAGCTGGGTTCCTCCAGCAGCAGGCCTGGGATCAGCCTGGCCTGCCCTTGCCTGGTGGGATAGAAAGGAGCTAGTTCCCTGTCTGGGGATCTGGATGCACCCAGGTAAGGCCCACCTTGGGACAGGTAGGTGCTTGCAGCTGGAGGCTGTGGCTAGAGTCAAGTAGGTCTGGAGCAGGGAAAGAACTCAAAGCCATTCATGTCATGGGCCTGGGGGGAGGAAGTTTGCACAAATTCCTGGACACTGGCAATTTGTTAGAACCCACAGCTTTGCTTTGTCTCTCCACTCTACCCCGTGCTAGTTATGGCCAACCCAATCTTCCGGGAAGTCAGGGCCCTGCAGTGAGGCACAGGATACATTCCTTGCCCTCCAAGAGCTCCCCACTGATGGAAGCCCTGAACCTGCTCCTTCCAGGGGCTGCTGGAGCCAGGCCACCTGGGTGGGAATCCTGGCTCAACCCCTCACTAGCTGTGTGACCTTGGGTACCATCCTTAATCCCATCTGTGCCCCAGTTTTCTCATTTGAAATGTTAAAATGATGAAATAAGTTGTCGCATGAGAGCCTCTTAGAGTAGTGCCCATCAGGTAATACACATTCAATAAATGGCAGCTACTATCATGATGATGATTCTTTAGCAGCAGGTCCTTAGAAGCTTGCAGGTGAAGGCCCACGAGAGACCAGGTGGACCTGTGTCCTGGCAGCATTGCCACCACCTTTGGATTATCCTTGAGCATCCACCCAGCTGATCATTCCATGGCAAAGTCCTTAGCTGTAGAGAAGAGGATAGAGTACTCTGAGCTCATGGGGCTTTCGGACCTGAAAGGGAGTACACCAGACAGACCCAGAGAGAGAGAGAACTGAGGCCCAGAGATGCCAAGTGACCTAGAAAAGGTCACGGAGAAAAATGGAAGCAGGGCAGGGAGAAGGGTCTAGTCCATTGACCTGCCATTCTATCTGTTGGGGTCTCGGAGCCACATGGCTACGTGGCCAACCCACTGGGCCATCCATCCCAACCAAGACAGCTTGGTGACTTTTGTCTAAATTAAATGCTACCAATATTTGTATGATAAAGAGCTTTTGGAGTGTTGTGGCTTTTGTCTTTCACCTCCCCTGTGAATGGGTTTGCAAGGGGACCAGTATACATGACAAGAATGAGAGAATCGAGTAAGCAGGGAGGGATCAGAGCGAGGTGAGAAAGCAGACCTGCCGGAGAGTTGGAGCAAGAATCTGAATCACTGTCCACCATGGCTGGGCCTGGCCTATCTGTGCATCCTTCTCCTCTGGGAACTGGGCTGCTGTGAGGACTGCCTCTGGAGTTGTGGGGGCCATACCATGGGAGCTGGGCCTCTTGGATCCTGTTTCTGCCTCTGCTCCCACCTCAGCTTTCCCTGCAATATGCCTTCCATCCCTGCCACTGAGTATAGTCTCAAAATCTCCACTGTCCTTCCAGAAGCAGTATATATATTACCTCCTCCATGAAGCACTCCTTGATTCTGATTCTCTGCCAGAAACTATTCCCTTCTTTGAATTCTCATGTAGGTGTGTTTGTACTTCTCTCCTGGGATTTTTGCCTTGCCCTCGCATGACCATACAGAGGCGGCATAGCACAGTGGCTGAGAGCATGGATTCTGGGGCAGACTCCCTGGGCCCAGAGGCTGACTCCATCATTTATCAGTTGTATGGTGGTATACGTTTCTTAACTTTGGTGTGCCTCAGTTTCCTCCTCTGTAAGATAGAGATAACAATAGTACCTTCCTTACAGGCTTGATAGGACTTTCAGTGAGTTAATGCATGTGAACTACTTAGGCCAGGACCCCGTATATAGAAAACACTTTTCTGTGTGCTATTGTTGTCATTGGAAAATTTCTGCCTGCGCCTTGTCGCTTGATTGAGCCTGTAGCCCCTTGAGGAGAGGATCAGTCTCTTTTACTTAAACCAGTTCGTGTCCCCACCATGGTCTCAGCACCAAGCCTGGCCAGCAGGTGCTCCCTGACCATCGATGGAATGATGGCCCCCTCCTCTTGCTTGCTGTTTCTGCTGCGGGCCCCTGTAGAGAGGGGCTGTCTTTGTGGCTGTGGCCCTTCCTCCCACAGCCCCGCCTGAGCTCCGGCAATTTTCCCTGGCAGCTCCCACGTTCTGGACTAACTTTAGGGTTGGTTTCCAGCTGTGGTTGGATTTTTCTGTTTGAAAAATATTTTAAGCAGCTGGTAGGGAAGAGGTGGAGAGGTGGGAAAAGAATAATAAATAAGCTTGTGAAAGGAAGATTGTCTGAATGGCTTGGCACTGCTAGGGCCTACAGCTTGACCCTGGATTGTGCCAAGGACTGGGGAGCTATCAGGACCGGGTGGGGAGGGGACACCCTAGTAGCTTCATAGGCCAAGGAGAAAGACTGCCTTTCGTAAGCACCTTTTGTGCATGCTTCCATTGTATGCCCTGCATGGATTCTGAGGATGCAAGAACCAAATCGATGGGAAGGAGCTAGTTTTGCAGCAGGCAGGATTGAGGTTAGACACTGAAAAGAGCTTAATATCAGAAACTATCCCAGATGCCCACCGTTATTTCACCCAAGACTCTATTTTATTCCAGAACTTGACTTCCTTCTTCGCTCTTATTACATAATACTTCATAATAATTCAGACAGTCTGCCCCCCAGTTGCTCTTCATCCCCCTAACAATAGCGGTTCCATTCTCCTGCACCCCAGGTTTCATCCCTTTGAGTGCTGCTCTGCCACTGAGGCCCTCAGGCCCTTTTTGGAAATCTTTACCTCAGTCACCTCTCTGGGTGGAGGTGGGGCTTGAGATAGGGAGACCTCCCCGGCAAGAGCAGGTAGTGTCCAGGCCAGCAGCCAGGAGCAGAGGCCCATGGGCTGTGCTGGCTGGGGAGGATTGCGGAGACAGATACCCACAGAAAATCAGGGATGGGAGAGAAACTAAATCATAAAGTTGAACAGAAGCCGAGTCAGAAAGAAACAGGGAGCAAGTCAGACGTGGGGGTAGAGAGTTGACTGTCACCAGGCAGTTCCCCTGGCCGGGCCCACATGGAAATTCCTGTGGCCTCTGATGGCAGGGTGGGCTCAGCCCTGAGGGCTGCCTGGTGCTGGCAGGGTCTGAGGCCCAGAATGGGGTCTCAGGTCTGCTCTGACAGGGAGGCCCTGCCCTTGAAGCCCTGGGTTCTCCTGAGAGCTCCCTCCACCCAAGTCAGAGCTGGCATTGGGGTGATGCCCTGGCACAGCCTGGGCTTTGCAGGCTCAGGAGCTGTGGGTAGGAGGGAGCGCCTCCCAGTGTAGGGGAGCCAGCTGTGGGGAGTAGGAAATGCTAGAATGTGGGGAACTGACCTTCCAGGAGCAAGGTGGGTGCCAGTGGAGCAGGGAATGCTGGGCTCAAGGACCAGTGAAGAAGTTGTACTGTTGAGGATTAAGGGGTGGTGGGGAAGTGTGGAAAGGAGGTTGTTTGGGGTTCAGGCAGCTTTGCTGGGTGAATATTATGCCAACCAGGAAGTCTGGGTGGGAAGATGTGCCTACAGCTCTCAGCAGTCTACTGTAGAGGAGGAACTGTGGGGTAGAGAGAGCTTACTCAGTTTTGAGTGGATTGACAGCTTTCTTCAAGGCCTCCCACATAGGGATCCACACCCGTTAGGCACCTCTGCCCTCCTAGGCCTCCCTCAGCAAGGAGGATAACACGGGTCTAAATTTATCACTGAAATATCTACTTGTTAGCTGATCTTTGCCACTGGCTAGCTCAGACCACAGCAAAGTTTAGAGTCCCAGCTTCTCAGAGGCTAGAAAAATGGGAATTTGTACTTCCTAATACTGACTATGAATATTTCCAAAACATTTTTATTATTATAAAACATAGCATATATTAAATATATGTACAATTTAGTAAATAATTATAAATTAAACACCTATATTTCTGTTGCCCGTCAACAAATAGAATACTGCCAGCACAGCAGAAGTCCCTGTGTTTTTCCCTGATCACAGACCCATTCCTCTGCCCTGAAGGGAACCAGTATCCTGACTTTTGTGATCTTGATTTTCTTGTTTGTCTTCCAAAGCATTTAATCTCTTAGATATTATCATCTTTGAGTTTCACAATAACCTTATTATTCCCATTTTACAGAGGAGGAAACTGAGGCTCAGCAAGGTTAAATAACTAGTCCAATGCCACCCAACCAGTAAGTGGCAGAACCAGGATCATATTTGGATTGGCTGATCGCCCCCAGGCTGTTTCTTAGTCAAACTGGAATCCAGAAGACACGCTGGGACAGCCCCAGCATTGGAGACTGGTGCCCTATTGCCCCAGAGAAGGGGGAGGCCATCTTCGTGAAGGCAGGCCAGGTACTCCCCTCTCGGACTGGTTGACTCTCTTGATTCCACAGGGTGCTGCTCTCTGAGAACCTGGCAAGAAATGATGGAGGCCCAGTGGAGAACAATTGGAGGTCAGGGAAGCAAGAGGAACTGGGAGCTGATCAGGGATGGGAGAAAGCTTCAGGCCCTGCCTGACACATGCCAAGGGCACCCAGGATTTTGGGGACGTGCCTGAGCCAGGTGTGTGCCCAAGTGTTTGCCAGATTCACCAGGTGTGCCCTCCTTGGTGGGCCAGGTGTGCTTGGTGTGAGCATATGCATGTGTGTGCATCTGGAATGTCCATGTACATGCTTGGCCCTACACACTTGGATCACTCTGCACCCCATTTTTTTCTTTTCATTGTAAAATTATACACGCTCACTATAAAAAATTCAACTATAAAAGTCTCTCCTCTAATTCTAATCTAAATTATCCCCGATGTAACTTCTTTTAACAATTGGCATTTATCTTTCTTACTTCTTTCTAAGAACATTCAAATATATAGTTATTTAGATACACATATCCAAATTCAGTAGCTTTAGGTTTAGTTGTTTTTAACAAAATAGTATCAGAATGCACTTATATTTTTCTTTTTTTCTTTTCTTTTTTTTTTTTACTTAATATATCTTTGTCATTTTCCCTGTCAGTATGTGTGGATTTCTGTCATTTTTTTTAACATACCATCATGGATTTAACTGAGTGGATCCCTCCATGTCCTAGATCCCCTGGTCTCCCAGGAGCTGAGAAAGTGGGGTGCAAGAGGAGGGGGGTGACAAGGAAACTGGCTCCTCAAAAGTCAGCCCTGCCCTGAGAGGCAGCCCAATTCTCGCTATTCTTTGACCTCTTGCAAACGGATTCCCCTACAACCCCTCCACCCAGTGTTCACCCCTTGTTCTGTCCTCTGTCGAGGGTCCTCTTCCCCTTTTCCCTCCTGACCCTTGACCTCTGTGCAGTGCTGCAGATATAGGGGCTGTTGGGTGAGCTCCCGGCCTCTGAGACCATGTCATCTCAGAGAGCCAGTAGGAATTGGGCTTGGGGACCCAGAGTTCAGGAGGCTCTGCACAGACAGCCCCAGGAGAAGGCATCCTGCTGATGTTGAGGCTGGCACTGTCCTGTTCCCAGATGGCAGCTTCCTGCTTCCCAGAGGGCATGGATGACGGGAATTGTGCCAGGTAGGCATGGCGCCCCCGCCCCTGCACTAGTGTCATGGAAAATTCAAAGCCTTGATCTTTGCTCTAGATTGCTCCTCCCTGACTTTTATAACTGGAAACTTGCGGACTCTTTGTTCCCGTCAGCTTGAGTGGGAGCTGTTGAGGGGAGGACCGGGGGAGGTGGCTCAGTCGGCAGTGGGGGACAGCTAGAGAACTTGATGCTTCTGAGGCCCAACCCTACCCGTTCTCTCTCTCACTCACACTCACACAGTTTACCTATAATCACGCCGCACTTCTGTAGGAGCGAGTGAGCGGGGTAGGAACAGGATGGGCACAGTCATCATTGTCCTTCTCGGGTAAGCTGCCTCCCCTTGCCCAGAATCAGCCTGGGCCATGGTTCTCCTTCCTGCCAAAACACCTGATTCCTCTAATGTCCCTGTAGCAAGTGGTTCCCAGAACTTCTCATTCCTCGGGGCAGGTCCTGCATGTCTGTTTACCAAAGGATCCAATTAGAACTTTAGGGCAAGGAAATCACTTGCCAGGTTGCTTCCCTCCCCAGCGCCTTGCCCAGCTCCTGCTGCCCTCTCCTCCTCCCTTCTCCTCATGGCCAGAGTTCATGGAAACTTCTCAGGTCAATGATTCTCACCTTCTTTTCCTCCTCAGGAGAAAGGGGCCCAACCCCCCTTCTCTGGAGCCTGGCACCTGTCTTCCTCAGGGACTGCATGGGGTAGGGGAGCAGGGGTAGACCTGGGGGCCGAATCCAGAGCAGAGCATCCCCTTCAGGCCTCACCTGGTTTTCTGGCATTGTCTGCTGGATGAACAGATGTGCCTCTTGCCCCCTGCCATCTTAGAGGTGAACCTGGGAGTGAGAGGTGAAGCAGAGAGAGATGAGGGAGACTTTTCCCCAAAGTGAGGGAGGACAGAGGTGCCGAAGCAAGACGGGAGAAAGCCCAGATTTTCATTCAGCAGCTTCTGTACTCAAAAAAACCTGTGCTTCATCAATTTATATGTACCGTTAGAAGACCAGCACCTCATTGAGGAACCTTGTTTAGCTGTGTGTGGAAGTGTGTGTTGGGGGACACGTGTGGCACAAGCTTTTGGATCTCAGAAGAGGGAGATGTGAGAGGGCCTGGTGAAGTCAAGGCCTGCCTCCTGGAGGGGTGGGAGGCAAGCCAAGATTGGACGAGTTGGCGGTGTCAGAGGACGGGGCGCAGGTGCGGGGAGGGAAGCAAGGCAGCCTATCTGGAATCCTGTGCTCAGGCCTTGTCTGCCTCGCTGGGGTTTTGTGGGGCTCTGCCCTTTCTA